>NC_090449.1:722622576-722931576 GCF_031143425.1 Pleurodeles waltl
TGGCCCACCTACACAAGTGAGGTATCATTTTTATCGGGTGACTGAGAGGAACGTTGGGTGGTAGGAAATGTGTGCCTGTGTAGTGATCCCACACAGAAATATGGAAAACTTTTATTTTTTAGCTACATTTGAGGTTTTCTGAGGATTCTGGGTAAAAATAACACTGGGGGATCCACGCAAGTCACACCTCCTTGGACTCCCTCTGGTGTTTAGTTTGGTTTCACTAGATGGCTGCTGAGCCCAGGACCAAAAACGCAGTTGCCTTCCTCTGCAAAAACAGGTAGTTTTGAATTTGATAATTTTGATGTGTGCACGTAGTGTTTTGGGGCATTTCCTGTTTCGGGCAGTGGTCCTACCCACACAAGTGAGGTACCGTTTTTATCGGGAGACCTGGGGAAACGCTGGGTAGAAGGAAGTTTGTGACTCCCTCAGATTCCAGAACTTTGTAGCACCGAAATGTGAGGAAAAAGTGTTTTTTTTTGCCACATTTTGAGGTGTGATAAGGATTCTGGGTAACAGAACTTGGTGAGATCACCACTACTTACCCCATACTGGGTTCCACAAGGTGTCTATTTTTCATAAATATCCAGGTTTGGTAGGTTTTCCTAGGTGCCGGCTGAGCTAGCGGCCAAAATCCACAGCTAGGCACTTTGCAAAAAACAGGTCAGTTTTGTTTGGGAAAATGTGATGTGTCCACGTTGTGTTTTGGGGCATTTCCTGTTACAGGCACTAGGCCTACCAACACAAGTGAGGTACCATTTTTATCAGGAGACTTGGGGAAATGCTGGGTGGAAGGAAATGTGTGGCTACTCTCAGATTCCAGAACTTTCTGTCACCGAAATATGAGGAAAAATTGTTTTATTAACCAAATTTTGAGGTTTGCAAAGGATTCTGGGTAGCAGAACCTGGTGAGAGCCCTACAAGTCACCCCATCCTGGATTTCCGTAGGTGTCTAGTTTTAAAAAATGCACAGGTTTGGTAGGTTTCCCTAGGTTCAGGCTGAGCTAGAGGCCAAAATCCACAGCTAGACACTTTCCAAAAAACACGTCAGGTTTTAATGTAAAAATGTGATGTGTCCATGTGTTTCCTGTTGTGGGTATTAGGCCTACCCACACAAGTAAGGTACCATTTTATAGGGACACTTGGGGGAACACAGAATAGCAGAACAAGGGTTATTGCCCCTTGTCTTTCTCTGCAATTTTTCCTTCCAAATGTAAGACAGTGTATGAAAAAGACGTCCATCTGAGAAATGCCCTGTAGTTCACATGCAAGTATGGGGTCCCCCGAATTCAGACATGTGCAAATAACCACTGCTTCTCAACACCTTATCTTATGCCCATTTTGGAAGTACAAAGGTTTCCTTGATACCTATTTTTCACTCTTTCTATTTAAGCAAATGAATTGCTGCATACCCTGTATACAATGAAAACCCATTGCAAGGTGCAGCTCTTTTATTGGCTCTGGGTACCTAGAGTTCTTGATGAATGTACAAGCCCAATATTTCCCCCTCAACCAGAAGAGTCCAGCAGACCTAAAGGTATATTGCTTTTGAAAATCTTACATTACAGAAAAATGTTACAGAGTAAAACGTGGAGAAAAATGGCTGTTTTTTTCACCTCAATTTCAATAGTATTTTTTTTCAGCCGTTATTTTCTGTACGAAAACCTTGCATGATCTACACAAATGAGCCCTTGGTGAATTCAGAATTTTGTCTACCTTTTCAAAACGTTTAGCTGTTTGGTTATCCAGAATTGGTTTCATACCTATTTCTGTCACTATCTGGAAGGAGGCTAAAAGCACAAAATATTATAAATATGGTGTATGTCCCAGTAAAATGCCAAAATTGTGTTGAAAAATTTTGTTTTCTGATTCAAATCTGATTGTTCCTGAAAGCTGGGAAGAAAATTGATTTTAGCACCTCAAACATTTTGGTGATGCTATTTTCAGGGAAAAAACCACAAGCCTTCTTCTGCAGCCCTTTTTCCCATTTTATTTTTAAACTAATTTTTTGCTGTATTTTGGCTAATTTCGTGGTCTCCTCCAGGGGAACCTACAAACTCTGGGTACTTCTAGAATCCCTAGGATGTTGCAAAAAAAGGACATAAATTTGGCATGGGTATCCTATGTTTCAAAAGGTTATGAGGGCCTAAGCATGAACTGCCCAAAATAGCCAAAAAAAGACCTGGCACCTGAGGGGAAAATGCCTGGCAGTGAAGGGGTTAATGATGTTGGAGTAAGTGGAGCAATTTCTTTAATTCTGTATTACTCTTTGACAAAATTATCGATAATGTCATGTTTACACATCCTCTTTTAATTAAGAGTCATTTTGGGGGAACAATCCTACCAAGAGAGCACACTTAGTGATAGTGAGCAGCCACTTATGTTTACTATTCGTGTTCTGCTGCTATTTCTTACTGTGAAATCATCCTCAGGTCCATTTTGGACGCAAGGGTTCATTTTGTGCTAACAGTCAGGAGTAAGTTTGGGGGAAATCCTACTCCAACTGCACACTTAGTGAACGTGAGCAGCTACTCTCACTCTCAGCTCAAACTCATCCTTGCTTCCATTTTGGATGCAAGGGAACATTTTTGGCCTAACAGAATAGATCTAATTGCAGAACTATTCTTCTTGGGCAAGTTCACGTAATCTTACATAATTTGGGGGAATTTTGCATAATTACACGAGTTACACCCACCACTTATGATCTTGTAAAGAAGATATTTTTCTAGAGTATCAACATTTTAGTCCTCCTTCTATGTTTTGGAAAATTCTGAGATGATGGCCTGCCATTAGCCATAAAAATACAGTTTGCAGTTATAGAAAAGTCGCATAAAATATGTAATTGTCTGTAAATTAAACTCTTCTGTTTTGGACTGTGTGATAAGCAGTGCTTAATTTGTACTTGTTTCCGGTGCAGAGCACCGGCACTTATTTCTGAGGGCCGGAGCTAAGTCTTCTGCCTCATGCATTTGCTGCGAGCAAAAGACACAATGGGAAAGACGGAGGAAGAGAAAAAAGAAAAAGCGGTGCAAGGGGAGAAAGCAGAAAGCTGCAAGAGTGAGCTGAAGGGGCAGAGAGTGGCTGTAAATGGATTGAAGAGGCCCGAGATGGTTTCAGGATTACGCTGCCTCAGTATTCCGTGTTCACATATTTAATTGCAGCAGCCGCGAGTTTAAGAGGAGGGCTTTGGGCACCGGCATCGTTTTATTTACAAATTAAGCACTGGGGATAAGTATGTGCCATTTAAAAGAAAATATATAATTGAAAACATTAATGGATGACTTGACTATGTAGAAGGAAATGGTCAACCTAGGGGTAAAACTGAAAAACAGCCTGGGTTGACTTATTTACTGTTTGTTCTGAACTCTGAAAATAGGCTAGGTTGATTTTTTTGCACTTCAAGTTTTAACAACCCCGATAAAGCAGAATGATATGAACATAAATATGGCTTGCTGTGGAATTGCAAAAGATAAAATGTTTCACATTCATTTTTTTTTTTATTCACAAATATTTGACAACTCGACGCCATTATTTTATGAGAACTCTGCTTGGAAGGTCGACGTTCCAATGATTTTCTATTTTGCTTTGGACAATCATTGAATAGTCATCTAAAGAATGTTAACAAACATGCTCTGTTTTATATAAGGGATATTTTTTGATGTGACGTTATCACTGTGGTTTGTTTTGTATTTTGTTAACTTTTAAATACGGACTAGAAGGTTCGACTCTGTCCAAGAAGGGGGTTCAGTCTGGTTGATTTATTCGTTGTGTGAGCTCATCTTTCACACAGACAGTTGCCCAAATACAAAAACTCACACAGTTTATGGAGCAAAATCATCTTTCAAAGCACTCCTCAGACCATAGAACAAAATAGGCTATCGCGTTTCTCTGGATTGGCTATTTCCATAGTTGAATTGTTATATTAGGGTGAATGTATAAGGAGATTCAAACTTCCATGTGTTAAATTTAGTAACTCTCAGTTTACCGATTGCGCAGTTGTTCTTCACTCAAAGATGACAAACAGCTAATTTTATGATTGAAACCTTATAAAGTGCTGTAATGAGGCGTTTTTACAGTAGCAGGACTAAACATTTACAGCTACCCCTCCCTCAGCAATGGTACTCTCCAAGGGTCCGGCACAGTGAAAACAGACCCTTTGGCCCATTCATAGAATGAGGCAAAGCGAGCTCAGTGGAACGTGACCTTCACACAGATTAACAGGTCACAAGTGCATAATGGAACTCAGTACAGCACCACATAATGCCAAAAGCACATTCACATTTGCACACACCAGGAGCCCAAGACAAAAAGAGTGAGTCCCCCCGGCATGTCCCTAAATGAATGCCTATGATCACATTTGTAAACTCTGCAAGGTAGATGACACGAAACGCATAGTAGCAGAGACGAGAGCTGCAAAACAAAATCAGTGGGGATATCTCTCTCGCTGACATGGGTATGACACTCACCAAGAAACACGGAGATAAAGCACACACATGCTGACAAAGATCAGTAAGTGCCCGGAGTCTATGGGTTAAGATAACATATTTTTGACTGATACCTAGCACTGTTCATGTTAGAATACACTTCAAGGGGTTCCAATCCCCACACTCCTAGCTAGAAACACTACAGAAAGGCAGGCAGAACACCCGAAAATGGAGGTAGAGGGAAAACACAAGAAGGACCGGTGGCCTGGAAGCTATATTTTGGCATGTGTTCTTACTAACCATGTGTTCAGACATTTTAGTAAATAAGAGTATATCAGTCTCACATGCCTGTTCATACAATGGGTGTCTGTTAGATCTAGCTTGATATCGAAGCTGTCTGCAAGATATATTTTATCAATTATTTAACATATACATAAAGTGGTCTTGGCTGCACCCAGATGAGCATTACTGTCTTACATTAGGCTACTTGCTATTTGATGTATTGTTCCGCCTCTTATGGAGTTCTTGCGTTCTATTGGGTTAGGAGCTATATTACATCTCAGTAGCACAGTACGTCATCGCCATTACATTTTACAGAAAGCCATCGTATTTTGTTTGCCCTGACACAGGCTTTTCACAAATATGTCAGTCAGGTTTAAATATGAAAGTTTGAAACATTGTCTTTGCATGTGTTTGTTTTTAAACTGTTTTACAACGTAGGCAACCCTGATGGGAATATGCCCAAGTTTAGACACCCTTGTCTCATTTTGTGGGTAGACAAATTCACTCCATGTGCAGACGAGGGTATAGACCAATACACCCCTACCCCCAAATTCTGGTTGATATAGCCTTTGTATACCCCATTGGGTAACAGACTATTGCAACAAAAATCATAAACTCATGAAGAAATGTTTTATAAAGCTATAATGCATCACTTAAATAAAGGACAGTTTCAGCAATGATTGGAGCGGATGATTAACTGGTATTGTGAGATAGTAAGGGTAGTTAATTTTTTTAAAAGGTTAATGCTGGGTGGTACACAAAAGGTGGTGAAATCAGAGGGTGACACGAACAAGAGTTGGGAGAGTACATGTTGCATGTGTAGGTGAACCTAATTGGATATGGCATTGTGGGCAAAACAACAATAGATTGGGATGCAGCTCATGGTATTACGAGTGGTTGAGATGAATTCAAGCAACCAATCTATCACTTTTTTATTTACTTCACTGCAATGCTCTAAGTGTGACGGTAATGCCCAGATGTGGATGCCATGCTCACTTTCCTACTGGAACCAATCTGCACCCAACTGAAGAGCCCCCGACTAAAGCAAAACCGGTCTAGGGTTGCCTGTGTTCCAGTTCACAGAGAATTTGGCTTTTCATTTTGGGTTGTTTTTACTGGAGCAGGGTCATGGTTGATATGCATGCAGAAGAGTCTAGTTTGAGATGGCATTGAGTCTAGTTTGAGGTGGCATTGTAGGCGAAAAGACAATGGATTGGGATGAGGACTGAATTACTACCTGTGGCTTAGATTAATTGAAGCATTTCCCCTATTACATTATTATTTGATCTCTAAAATTTGCCGTTTAATTTATAGTTATCACTTTTGTTGTAATTTCCTATACAATGAACATTCATTGCCATAGGCCATGCATAACTTTCTGATAAATAGTTTTAGTATTACTTTCTGATAAAGTCCCAGATGGTGTCCAGTCTTCATCTCATGATCGATATTTTTTTCTAGATGTTATACAACCATCCATATGTATCAATAAGTGGCCAAAACATGTGCATCAGTAAATGGTGCAATTTGATTCCTTACCCCTTATTGATATAACTGTTGATGTAATTGTCCCCTCATTATGATTGTGCTTTGAAATTACGATAGGTCCAGCAACAGGAATTACCAGGCCCACTGAAATTATAAGGTCAGTAGAAACACTGTAGAATTGCTTTATATTCCACGGAGATTACAACTGTTCAAGACAAATGGAAATTCTGGGGGAACTGAGTGGGCATTGGAGAATGATAAATTTCCGGGTGAATATAAACTGGAATTACAGATTCCCCTGGGAATTCTGAACCTTAGGGTTCATCATGATACCCACAAACTCAAAGCTAACAACACACCCACAATCTGCAAACTTACTAGGTGCAGGTCCAGCATATTCTTAATGAGACATTTATTAGTTTTGTTCCATCACAAAACCAGGTAGGAGTCACTGGCATAACAAACTTGGAGGGGGCACCTTGCAAAGAACATAGAGGGGCCCCACTCTGGATTCACTGAGGCCAGGTGCTGTGCTGAGGGGGCCACATGGAGCTCAAGGGCCTCCATGCACCACAGGGCTGTGGGGGCTTTTGCTACGCCACTGGTAGGAGTCAGAAAATATAAGCAACTATATCAGAAATGGCTGAAGTCCACTCTTATATCAGTGAGCTCGCATCATAATGCCCAGTCAACAGGGAAGAGTGAACCTGACAAATTCAGAGTGTTTCCTAAAACAGAATTCTCAATTTCTCATCAAGAAGATAATCTTAAAGAAGGGCAGCTTGTACCCAATTGCCAACAGAGTCCTACTGAAAATGCTTCAGAGGAAAGGTTGGGGTAAGTCATTGTTCTCAATTACACTATATGAATGAAAATCACAACTCTTAATCCAACTCTTTCTGAAGACAGTTAAAATGGAAATCCTACTGGGCTACACATATTGCTCAAGAAACAAAGCCATCAACCCTGATTATGGTAGCACACTGCAAAAGCAGGACAAACTGTATTTATTTATTTTTATTTATTTAAAGAGTTTTATAGAGTGCAAATATGACCCAATGGCATCACAACACTGTACATAGAACAATCCACACATGTTACAGAACAAAAATAATCCCATGACAAAGCATATCTTTAACTAAAGGGGCATATTTAAGAGCCCCTAGTGTATCTGTAGTGTCACTTTACTTGACGCTCCATATTTACAAGGAGGTGTAACTCCACTTTTGTGGTGTTATGCCTCCTTGTAAATATGGGCCCCTCCGAATGCAGTTTTCTGCATCAGAGGGGCGTGCAGTGGGTGTTGCTGTGGGTGTGCCACAGCAACACCCATTGCATTTTGACGCTGCCTCAGTTTTACGGTATGTGGCATTAGCAAGGTGCACCAAGGAGGTGTCCCTTATTGCACATAAACAATCATTTGAAAGCATCATTAGTGATTATTTATTTGCAGGAAGAGACACCTTCCCGCACATAAACAATCACATCCCTCAACGCAGACATCCTTGCATGATGGTGGAAGGATGCCTGCATTGGTACTGGCAGCTAAATTTAGCGCCAGCCCACGGGACAACCCAGGAGTGCGCAGTATTCAATTAAATATAGCGCATCTCTGCGTTGTGAAAATGATGTAGCGCAGCACTGCCAATTTTGGCACACCATCACGCTCCATCATTGTCCAAGAAAAAACATGGGCCATAGTCTCTAGAAAATGTAGTTGTCCAATGCTATTTTCTGCGGCTTTTTCTAGAGGCTCACTATTCCTGCGTTTAGTAGTAGGGCCTCAAATAGTTCTCAAGTCATCCTTGATCTCAGTCCTTATTGGGGGATCTATTGAATAGCAGTGTTTTAACTTCTTTTCTCGAGGCTATGGTTGAATGGTTCGTTTACCAGAGGTGTGCACCTTCACTAAGGCAGCACTGCATTATGGTAGTCAGTCTTTACATTTTACATTTAATTTTTCATTCTTTACTTTAACATCAATTTTCACTGATGTGGCCACTTTTCATTTCCAAAGTACAGTTCAATTTGTCAAAATTTTATTAGATTAACTCAGTGAAAATTATGTGCACAATTGAAAATGTATTCTCTCACTAACATCACATTTCTATGTGCAGGTTTTCAGTTAAAATGGGATTATATGCCACTTTTATATTGCTTTGAGAGAAAAAGATTGTCAACATATTGTTTCAAAATAGCAAGGAAAACAGATTTGAAGATGACCCCAAGAAAATGGATCATCTAGTTTCAGCATCCACTAACACTTGCAAGGACATGTACGTAGCTTTGGGGAATGAAACTACTGCATGATGTAAACACAGGGAAAGAAGGAGTAATAAGTATTAACAAAAAACCTCGATAACATAATAGAAACTACATCGACAAAAAGACAATGTAATCAAGGTAATAAATAAACTTAAATATAGATTTACTAATCTTAAATCCATTTCAGTTTACCATGTCAATATAGTGATAGTCATTCATTTCTACCACAATGTAGTGGTCTACCTGTCATGGCTGTAAAACCTGATCGACATCACGCTGAAATAAAGCCTAGTTCGTAAATTGGCATGACATCCACCTAATAACATAATCTACTCTCTCAATGATTGTGTGACTGTCGCTGAGTCCAGAAAATCACTAGGACAGCAAATATCGTCACAGCCCCATTGCCTCATATGCTTTAAGAGTGCTCTCGTGGATACAATACACTTACCAGAATTGCTGTCTTGTGATATATTGCTGCTTTTCTATAATTCATCTTATAATGCTGGATTTGTCTCCTTTCAGTTGCGTCCCTTGTGTGTAGAGCTAAAGAAGTGCTTTAAGTAAGTTATTTATTTTAGGTAGCAGATGCGTCACTGACGTTCAGCTTTCCACAATACACCTGCAGCGTTGTCTGTTCCTGAATATTTATATTTTCTGATTCTGAGAAGCGCATTTGACTACATTGAGTCTGTCAATGCAAATATTGTTCCTACATCTATTACCAGTGCACGTTTCATGGCAAAATTGTCAGGCAGAAATCCAAAATGCCCCAAAACGATTACAACATTTCTCAGTATTGGTGCAATTTACTAGAAATATACCTTTATTGCCTAATTAATAAAAAAATCATTGCAGTCAGCACTGTAAATAAAAACATTAAAATAGAAAAGCCCAAACCGACCTGCTGGGGTTTCTAATTAAGTTAGAGTTTAAACACTGATACCAAGATAAGTTATTGGAAGCCCACTTAAATAAGGATGTGTGTTTCATCACAGGGGTAATTACATGAACTCTCACCTCCAACTTCATGCTGTCCTTAAAGTTCTGCTCTTAGGCTGAACATGAAAGTAGCACTAACAAAGTTGTGTAGCCATGAGATGAACAGCTCCATCAGCTTTCACAGGTATGGAGCATGCATTAAAAGGTGTTCCGCTTTTAATATGAATTTTGCCACTCATGCCATGTGGTGTGGTGTCAGCCCTTTGAGACAAAATAGGATAGCTTGTCAGCATGATCTATTGCCATTGGAGAGAAACATGTTTGTGAGGTACAGTTTCCACCAGGGTAACAGTGCAGGGCATATGCATAGAAGGTGCAAGAAGTCTTCCTGATGGCATGCACATAGCCTGCATTTCCCATTGTGTGAGGGTTTGAGCCATTTTGGAACTGAGTCCATTGAGGGGAGTAGACCAAACCTGGTGCCCAGCACCTTTGTTTTTAGAGATTTATTTAGTATTTTTCCCGGGTGTGGATGTGCTGTTGGCACCTTGTACATGTTAATAGTCATCCATGATGGATCGTAGCCTGAACTTGTCTTTGTCATTGCTCCACAATAGCTGCTTGATTTGCTTGTTTTTTAGTTGCTTAAATGAGTTATGCGGTAAGGTCTTTTGCCACAGCTCTTCTGCCTGAAGCTGCTTGATTGGCAAAACAGTTTTGTCAGACCATGAATTTGAGTGATCCGGCATGCCCAGGCCTGTTTCCTCCCAGATAAGTGCTTTTAGTGTGTTTGGAGGTGCCTGTCTTAGTAGAGAGGGATATTTGAGGATAGCTTCATTCTGTACTAAGGCTTGGTCTTGTAGCCCAAATTCCAATCGGACTTGTGCCTGTGAAGAACTGTATGGCAGGTGGAAAAAAAAAGTGGAAAACATTACTCTGGGCAATATTCGAGAAATCATTAAAGTTGCCAGGATAAATTTACAGACCATATACCAGGGAGGGCAGGAACATTGCCTTGATGACCGTGAGGAGCGGTCTCCAGGTTTGATTTTACAGATTCATAGATAGATTTTGAAGAGCTGTGACTTGCAATGCCACTGTGGCTTTCAAGGTGTTTAAATGCAAGTAGTGAGACCACCGCTCCTGCAACCAGACCCCCAGATTTTTGTGGCTACTACTTACGCCCAGTAGCTGGTTTCCACAGAGCCACTGCTTTTCCTTAAACATGTTTGCTGAAGATGACTACCATGGTTTTCTCCAGGTTTAACAGCAGCATGCTGGTCTTGCAAAACTGATGTAGGGTATTTAGCAATTTCTGGAGCCCCGTGCCAGAAAGATTCAACGGGACGATGTTGTTTGCGTATAGTAATGCTGTTGGTGACCCAATTTGGGGGGATGAGAACTGGAATACTTCAAATGTGCACATAGAGCTGCCAGATATAAATTGAATACCATCGGGGCTAGTACACTCTTCCATTGCTGCCAACGTTTAGCCTAGCCCAGTTTTCAGAATATAAAAGCTGTATTCCTCTTACCAGATTTGGTGGAATAATGAGATCTACTAACTTCTTCCACAGTCTATGCCATTCCACAGAGTCAAAAGCTTTAGATAGGTACACGAAGCAGGTGTACAAGGCAATTTTCTTTTTTGTATATTTTTCTGCCAACATTGCTTGTGCTATCATGTTGTCAGAGATGCTCGATAAGGGACGGAAGCCTGTTTGGTTAAGAGGAATTAGATTCAGTTTGGCTGCCCAGTCTTTCAATTCTGCTAACAGGGAGTCCATGAATATTTTTGCATCAGTGTTGAGCAGAGCAATCAAACAATAGCTGTCTGGGTTCCCATAGGGGCCTTTCTCGTAGATTGGATGGAGAATTGCCCCTTTCCAGGAAACAGGAATTTTGTTTTCTGTGATGCAGGCAGTGAACATATTGCTAAGCTGGTTAGACCAAAATTCCGGATCGTGTTTTAAGACCCCCGCCGTTAGGACGTTTGGACTGGGGGCCTCATCAGTTTTGCTGTGTTTAAGGTGGCCTTCGATCTTTTGTACTTCGAAGGATAGGGGATTCGGCTCATAGTTTGAACTAGAATTGTGTTCTGCCACTTCCTGGCAGCCATATAGTTTGGAGATATACTCGATTTACTTCACCTCTGGCACTGTGTTGTTTACAGTCCCTGAGCCCCACACTCAAGTTGATTGACAATGGACCACAGGGGACGACTGTTCTTTTGTTTGCACGCCTCAATGACTTTGATCCATTCCTCGTCTCAGTGTGCCTCCTTTGCTTCCCACCCTGCCTTCTTGTATATCTTTCTTAATTCTTAGAAGGCACCAAGTTGGCTGATGTCCCTGTGTTGTTTCTTTAGGGCTCTTGCTGCTTTGTTGAGCTGTTGCCTTTGTTGCTTTAGGGATTGTGTGAACCATTGATATTTGTTCCGTGGAGGACCAACCCTGTGTCGTTGTATGGAAGCTAGCTGGTTCCTTAGTGATGTTAACGTTGCTTCCCATTTGATGATTGTGTCCAACTTGGGCCCTTAGATTGAGTAATAACCTCGTTTTTCATGCCTCATATTTCCCGAAACACAAGTTTGACCATCGTATACGGTGTAGATGGCTTCCTGGATCCTGTTACCCTATATTATGTACCGGTGCCATATGATGGTTGCTGTTCATGATTTTGCGGAATATGATCACTTTTGCATCCAACTTCTATGCTACAGACATGAATGAACTTGAAGAATGCCATAGACGCAAATGTGTAATCCAGGGTGCTTGCCGATTTCTTTGATTTGTGGGCTGCGTTCATTGGGCAGTCTGTTGTGAATCGTCTGTTCAGGGCTCTCAGTCCAAATGCCTCTAAGGCTCTCACCAGAGGATGATCACATTTATCCATCTCCCTGAAGCGTGATACTTTCCGTAGAATGCCCAGGCACTGTTCCAAGGCTCCTTCTCTGGTGCTTCTTTTCCCATGGTTGCCCATGTTTAGGTTGAAGTCGCCTATGATGGGCAAGGAGGTGTTCCCGTATGAGGCTTTTAGAGATAGCAATTCATTTCCATGGTGTCTAATAGGTGATGTTTGTGAGTTGCATTGGGGCTGATATAAATGTTTAGTATTATGACCGATGTTGATGTCCGTTCCAATAGCCAATTTTTTATGATGACGGCTAACATGTGGGCTGGTAGCTGGTCAATACTCCTGGCCTTTAAAGATTTACTTGTGGTTATGTAGATGGATAGACCTCCCTTGGGGTGCCCTTTGGACTTTGGTTTTGCAGCTGGGCTAAAGAATTCTTGGAATCCTGCTAACGGGTTTTCAGCCACTCTCCAACTTTCTTGTTGACAGATGATATCAAAGCCTCTCAAAAAGGATTCCAGGTTTGAGTCATGAGCGATTTTGGTAGGCCTCTCTATGTTCCAAGATATTACCTTGCTATTGCTCAGCGGACATTTGGGCAGCGTTCTAGAGTATGAGATTTTTAGGCATTGCTGAAATCTAGGTCCAACCTTAGGGTACAGGGGTGCCTCAGGATCGAGGGGAGAATTCGCTCCATCTGGTTTCCTCTTTTGGCAGGTCCACTTCCTGGCAAGGGCTTGCCACTGGTTGTTCCTGTGTGATGGAGATTATGAATTCTCTTGGCTCAGTGATAAAGATGGAGTATGCCCCCCTGGCATGCGGTAGGATTGATCTCTGAGTGACAGCACAGGGTTTGCTATCCGTGTTCTGTAAATTTTCCCATGGCTCCTTGAGGGATGAGGAATGTCAAATACTTTGCTTTGTTCAATTCTTTAAGCTCTATACCCCAGAGCTTGAATACATCTGACTTTGATAATAGAGGCTGCAAGTTTTCCGTGCTGCTAAAACAGACTTCCACGCACTCATTCGAATTGCCCTTACTTGGTGCTAGAAAGGCTATGTACTCATGATCTTTACTGTTTAATTGTTCCAGCCCTGGGATAGCGTTGCAGTTCTCATGAGGTTGCCTCTATTTGGGATGGCCCAAGGGCCATGAGATTTATATGTTGGATGAAAAATTAGGGAATGAGTGCCCCTATCCTTTGAGTGTGGCAGATGATAGGGTGCTGTTGTGTGGTCCTTTGTGAACTGCAGAACTGAGGTGATTTCGGCATTTGTACTTATCCTCTGCTGTACCATGGTGGGTGCTTGATATGTGGGAATTGCACTGATCGGGTGGGTAACAGTCATTGTGATGGAATCCGGTGGTCTTGGCACACAGGATGAGAATCCCATGGTGGAGTGATCATTCGATTGTTCCCTTGTTTCCTCAAGGGCGACCCCAAGACGGGTCACCTGAATGGAGGTTGCGTATCTATTGAGTAGGACATGGTTCTCGTGGGGCTCCATCACACTAGTTAATATGGGGTGTGCACCATGAGAGGTAGTAGATCCTGGTTTTGCCCCCAGATCATCCCAGGACCCGGAACTTGAGATCATAATGATTGTTCCAGGAGGTGCCAACTGCTAGTGGGCAATTGACCTGGGGTAGTTTGGTTGTAGTTCTTTGGGCCTTCCTGTTGCCGCTGTATTACCAAGGACCCCCTAGTTAATACTTCCTTCCACTTTCTGCTGCCCTTGAGGATTGTTACCACTCTGTGACCTCAGTGGATGAGCTTTGGTGTCTGTCAATTGAGTGGGTGGTGTGCATTTCATAAATTCCACTCCTCTACTTGACTCTTTTTTTTAATTCCCTCTCAATGGGCTGTCGCTCTGGATTCTGTATAAAGGATGGGCTTTGTTTTCCTGACCCTTTTGTTGTGCATTTTCCTTAGACGTTTCGTGTTTTTCCTGGATAAAACAGGAAAAAATGCCCTTCTTCTGCACTTTGTTAGGGCTTTCCGCTATTACTCCTAATGTCCGTTCTAGGCTTACTACTGCCTGTGTTGCAGCATTTGGTATTCCCTTTTATGGGCTGTTTGTTGTTGCAGGCGTTTGTTGTCCCTGTGGTCGTAGCCTGCCATTTCTCCACTGTTCGGCTTCCTGTTTTAAGTTTACTACTATTGTCGACATGGTTGATGGCAGTTCTTGTAGTTTATCTAAGATTGGGCTTTAGTGGCAATGATGGGCCTGGGTAGTTTGCTCCTCATTGGCCTCCACATGCGCATGGGCTTTTTTGATGAGAAAATGTAATCTGCCCAACTTATTGTCAATTGCAATGGTAATGGCTGCCAAGCTTTGCAAGATTTTAATTTGAATGTCCCGTTTATCTGTATTAAAAATAGTGGCGTTTGTTATGGCTGTGAGAGTTTCATTACAAGCATCCCATCCTGTCAGGAGAAGGGCGGCCAAGTCCATATGCCCATGATTTTGCGTTATTTCAAATGCACACAGCATGTTTGTGGTGGGCTGGTTAATGTTCCTTTTTATGAGTGTGTGTTGGTCAGCCCTTTCCCCTGAGTGCAGCTCTTCGTCTTTGTTGAAGACCTCTTCTAAATCCTCCTGTGTAACAGAGGCCTCCCAGGGTTGGTTGGGCTGGTTCTTCCTTGGGGTTGATCATTTTAATTCCAGAATTTCCCAGCTACCTTTTTGGTTTTCTTCTGTGCAATGACCTTTGGTTGGCAAGTCATCAGGGACTATGCTTCTGTCCTTTACCACCATAGTAGGGGGAAGCGGGATTGCCTGTTTTTGTGACTGGTAAGCGTGCTCGATTTTGTTGTGCTGGATTTCGCAGCAAGTAAGAGTGCTGCATTGCTTGGAGGGAGTCTGCCCAAGAGTTGCCCAAAGTGATTGCACTGTCCCTGAAAGAAAGGTATGATCATGGGACTGGTCCTCCAAAGAGTGTCCTGTGACTGGTGATTTTCTCCGGTGGTGTAAAGTACTCAGGGATATCTTTAGCTCCTCCCTTCACCTTCTGGATTCTCCCTTGTGACTGCTCCTGGGGTCCTGGGGAATACTTCTTTGAGGCCGTTGCCTCCTTTGGTGCCACCTGAGTCGTGGGTTGGGACTTTGCAGCGTGCTTCATTTCCCCCCCTTTGCCGCGCCCCCTTTGTTTACTGAGGGATGCCTTCTCTCTCCTCATTAAATTTTGTACCCTGTCATATGCCATGAAGAGGAGGAAGCTGCAGGTCCTCCTACTCTCCCCACACTCTTCTTCGGTTCCCTCTGTGGGTTCAGATGCCTGTTGGTATTCCTCTTGCTCTGTGGATTAGAGTATAAAATTGTGATGGGAATCTGGAGTTCCCCCGTGTTGACGGTGCCTGGCTGCTGCTGTCTCCGGTCTACAGGAATACAAGGGAGCTAGAGGCCAATGGTGAGCAGGTCTGGGCCACTTCTGCGGGGTACCGGGGTGCGTACTCAGCAGCAGCCGCCTCCAGCTGGCGTACTTGCGCTCACTAGGTTTGGTAGTGGCACTCACACTCGCTGGCTGCGCTTGCTGCGCTGGTACCTGCTGATGTAGCTGTGGAGCCTGTGGTACTGTAGAACCAGAGGGCTGGAGCAGCCTGGAGATCTTGTGGGACAGTCTGTAGTCATAGGATCCTATGAACCTATGGTATCAATGCTGGGATCGTATGGTCCTGTGTCACGCCGTCCTGAATTCCGCTAACCTGCAATCTTCAAATTATGCAGTAAAACGCAGCCACCCTCAGGATTGCCCTCAAGTTGCTGGGCTGCTTCTTGGGAGGGGGATGGGTGGCTTGTCCAGGGGATCAGCTGGTTACAAGGTCAGTCCCAGCACTGCGCTACCTGAAAAGCCCAAACGGATCAGCTGAGGCGTGCTTAAGACTCAGCGTGGTGCTCAGAGCGTTCAGTGCTTCTCCTCTCGGCATCAGCGTCTCCACGTTCGTTAGCGTCTCCCGCTTGTAACACTGCTTCCGAACTAAGGGGGTCATTATGACCCTGGCGCTCTTTGACCGACAGGGCCAAAATGACGGGAGCACCGCCAACAGGCTGGCGGTGCCTCCTGGCGTATTTGGACCGCGGCGGTAGTGCCGCGGTCGCACCGCCGGGTCCGGCGGTATACTGCCATTTCAGCCCCGGCGGTAATAATCCACCAGGGCAGCGCTGCAAGCAGCGCTGCCCTGGGGATTATGACTCCCCTAAGGCCAGCCTGTTTCTTGCGGTTTGCACCACCAGGAAGAGGCTGGCGGTAAGGGGACTCAGGGGGCCCCTGGAGGCCCCTGCACTGCCCATGCACTTGGCATGGGCAGTGCAGGGACCCACAGGCAGAGCCCCGTCGCGCATTTCACTGCCCGAATTTCGGGCAGTGAAATGCACGACGGGTGCTACTGCACATCAGCTTTGCCGCCGGCTCAATTACAAGCCGGCGGCAATGTTGATGTGACTTTTCCGCTGGGCCAGCGGACGGTAACTCTGTTACTGTCCACTGGCCCAGTGGAAAAGTCAAAATAGGGAGCCAGCCATACTGCCAGCAATGGCGGTATTCTGGCGCCCGCAACCTCGGCGGTCTGCCATGCAGACCGCCGAGGTTGTAATGACCCCCTAAGTCTGGGTGGAGATTAGCCAATTTACATGACATAGCCACTTACATTTTAGTGTCTCCATTTTGTTCTTATGTCAGCTGTGACCTGAAAGCTGTCTGCAAGAACAGTTCTTACCAATACTTTAAATTGTCCAAGGAATTGCCTCTGACCTTGCCAGGAGAAGTGTGGCTCCCTCACCTAATATATTGATAGCTTTGTGTATGATTTTGCCTCCAACGTAGCACTTGTTTTGCAATGAACAAGGGAATATTTTAAGCCAATAAATACACTGTATGATTACACATTAATGGCCACATGTATGAGTTTCGAATTAGCGATTTCCTAATTGCGGTTTCCTGCAAATCGCAATTAGGAAATTGTTATTTCAAATGTATGAAACCCTTTTGAGTTTCATTTGCGATCCGCAGTGGGTTGCAAATTAACCTACTTCATGAATATTAATAAGGGAGCTCGCAATTTGGAACCCATTGAGCATTGCAGCCATCACAGGGATGGTGACCTGCTGGGGTCAGCAGATCACCATGTCTTTGATTCCTGTTAAATAAAGCATTTTTTTTAAACGCACCCCGTTTTCCTTAAAGGAAAACAGGATGAATTTAAAAAGAAAAAGATCAAACTTGAAAGTTTAATTTTTTTGAGAGTAGCACTGACTGTGCTTAATAAATATTTATTCAACCCTTCTCAAAGGGGAAGCGGTCCCTTAGGGACCCATTCCCATTTGCAAATGGGTTACGACCAACTTTCTATTGGTGGTAAACTGTGAATGTTTTGCAACCATATTTCAGTCACTAAACATTTGCATATGTAATTCCAATTTGTTACTAGGAAGAGATGCTCTCAACATGTCCGAGATTCAGTCAGGAGATGACAAGCCAGATTATTGTACTAGGGGTCCACTGGAGCTTAGGAGATTCTTCCTAGTGGTAATTACTAGTTTACTCATATTTAAACCAGTGTATCAATAAGTGATTCTGTATTCAATAAGATTCAGTTGGCATTGTTGACAGTTTGGTCTTGTTCAGATTTCCAGGTCTGCCTGAATCCAAATGTTATTTCTGTAATTGATACTTAGTTTTCCTTTTTTGGGGTTGTTCACAATGTTTACATTTTTGCCAGAGTGACGTTTCCATTGATAGTTTTATAGTTGGTTGTGGTGTTTGGTTTTGCTCTATGTCCTGTTATTAATTGAAAGGGGATTTCCTCTAATCCTGTAATGAGGGCCTAGGAGTGATCATTGTTTTTGTTGTGCTTCAGGATTAATTGCATAAACAAATCCTGGTTTAATCCTACCTCAAATAATTTAATTGAGAGTTTCACTGGTGGATTCGCACCTCAATGCTTGGCTTTTGTATCATAGAATGCACACACAACATTATCTTGGAAATATTGTGGCTGCAGGAATGTTTACAGATATCAGTGCAGTTTCTCAAAAGGTGTATTTGCCTGGTTGTCATAAAGTCTCCTCCTTTACGATAACTTGATATTACTTTTGTTCTATTTTTTTTTTTTAAGAAGCCCTTGACCTTATTCTTGGTGTTTAGTGTGCTTATTTTCATGCACCACAAGCCTCAGTAGCTTTGCAGTACATTAGTGTTCTGGAACAGACCTTGTTGTGAAGGGGGCGGAAGTACCAGAAAATCTGCCTATAGAAAGTAGATCTTCTCCTTGTAATTTAGTGGCTGGTATTTCTTTCTAATGTAACTACTATGTTGTTCATGGGCATCTGAGAGAAACATGGGCTAACAGAGCATCCATATCTCATTCCTTTCAGCAGTTTAAAATGCCTGATATCGGTTGTTTATTTGAAACTGAATTTTGTTTACGAGTATATTATTTTGATTTCATAGAATACACCTCTCCTTAGCCCACATTCACGACGTTTTAGCAACTATAGGGGCAGCTTTAAGAAAAGTGGCCATGCACCCAGTGCAGCACCACTTTATTTGCGCCCCTTAGTGGCCCCTCCCCCAGCAAGTGTGCACCGTATTTAAAATACGGCGCACCATGGCGCATGGCAGGGGGCAATAGTATCAGAATTACTGACCCTATTGATGTATTGTTCAGGCTTAGCACCAAAATTGTGGTGCTAACCCTGATTATTTCATAGGGGCCTATTGTAGCCAATGGTGTATCCCCTTTTAATCCCTGTTCTGAGCAGGTGTTAAAAATGTAAAAAAAAATGAAGCAAAGAAATCTTTTTGATTTCTTTGTGGCATTTTGTCAGCTCCCCCCCCCCCAATGGAGGAATACCCCTTTTGCATACACTATGCCTGGTGCAGGCATAATGTGACACAAGCGGTTACAAAGTGGCGCAATGCATTCATTGAGCCACTTTGTGAATCTGGCACCGCGTTTTTGCCATGATAGCATCACAATGACGTTCATGTGCCGATATTATGGTGCAAGGGGCTCTCAAATCTGCCCACACTATTTGCCATTTTGAGTTAGATTCCTTTTTGAAGACATCAAAGCAAGCCCTTTTCTATTTCTACACTGCATTAATGTATGTATTTATAATGCTCTGTAACTCTGTGATGGGTGGGTACGAAAACCTAGTTGATTTAAGCTATTTCTAAAAAAGACGGGTCTGGCCTTGGCAAGCTTGGAATATTTTATGTATTTAGGTATTTATGCTGTGGTAAGCAGAAGAAAAATGTGAATGACACTTGAATAGACCACTGATGGAGAGGAGTGACTGAAAGTCCCGTGTAGGGCCCTCTATGTATGTCTCCATGTGTTTCTATAATTAATGTATGCCATTAGTCACAGTGCAAAACAGCCAGTGGGTGAAACAGCCTAACTCACTACCCAACGGTTTATGCTGTGGTGGGCAGGATGACAATGTGAATGGCACTTGAACTCACCAGTGGATGACGAGGAGTGCCTGTAAGCCCCTATATATTTTGTTGGTATTCTAATTAAAATTGAAAGACATGAGACTGGAAATGCAACAAAATGGTCTCTAGGCCAGACATAAAAGATAGTATGATTCCGAGCAAATCACTTTGGCCCTCATTCCAACCCTGGTGGTCTATGACCGCCAGGGTGGAGGGCAACGGAAGCACCGTCAACAGACTGGCGGTGCTTCCAGGGCCAATCTGACCGCGGCGGTAAAGCCGCGGTCAGAAAAGGGGAACCGGCGGTTTCCCGACGGTTTTCCCCTGGCCCAGGGAATCCTCCATGGCGGCGCTGCTTGCAGCGCCGCCATGGGGATTCCGACCC
Organism: Pleurodeles waltl; assembly: GCF_031143425.1. Classification (NCBI taxonomy): domain Eukaryota; kingdom Metazoa; phylum Chordata; class Amphibia; order Caudata; family Salamandridae; genus Pleurodeles; species Pleurodeles waltl. Next base: position 722,642,660 of record NC_090449.1, read on the forward strand.
CCTTGCCGCCAGCCTGTTTCTGGCGGTTTACACCGCCAGAACCAGGATGGCGGGAACGGGTGTCGTGGGGCCCCTGGGGGCCCCTGCACTGCCCATGCCACTGGCGACGGGTGCTACTGCACCCGTCGCACCCCTGCAACACCGCCGGCTCCATTCGGAGCCGGCTTCTATGTTGCAGGGGCTTTCCCGCTGGGCCGGCGGGCGGCCTTTTGGCAGAATGACCGCCTTTATCTCCAGTGTGTGAAATGGATGTTACTGTAAAATACAAAGCAATATGTAAAGAAAACTGCACAGTGTGCTGCCTAATAAATTACCCACTTTTATAACACTATGAGTTCTGCACTGAATCTCAAAGTGACTCCTACTCACACACTCCTATTATATGGACTGCTCTTTATATATGATGTGCTTCTCTTGGAATAAAAATGTTCTGTAAAAGAACTCGGTTGCTTCTTGGAGCTAGGTTCATGACAGTCACAACAACAAGGTATTCCTGTGTAGCTCGCAGTTCAGAGAAAAATCAAAAGCCTAAATAAATATATTTTATGATTGTTTGAGCATGTGTTTATTGCTTTGTTGCTGGTTAATAACCAGTGCTACGCAGTTGAAGCTCGATATCGACTGAGTGAGCCAAGCTTCAGATTACAGGAAAACACCAACTCATGAACATGATCTGTGAGGTGCAGAATAATAATATGGACTGATTTAACTTTTTAATGCACCAGACATCAGTCAATCCTTTTGTAGTAACATCCCGTATAGCACAAGTTAAAAACCTAAAACCCAATTGTATCAGTTTAAAAAAACTTTTTATAAGATAAATGAGTCTCCTAAAGAAGTACTATCTCAGATCTATTGAGCGAACCTCTTCTTTAACTACAAACATCTTAGAATCAACTCCGAGACCATACACACGTTAACTAGTTATCCTTAAAAAACGCACGTTCATTATTCCACCAAAGCTAGACATTATAAATAAAGCAGAAACATATCGAGTTGGAACACCATATAGCTGTGTCATTCCTAATTTTACATCTTTTTCCATTTTTTTCGTTCAAAACCCAATGCACCACCCCACCAGCCAAGAGCACCATTTCTCATCCCTCCGAACGTAGACCCGCTCCCTAAGAGCGAATGAACACCCAAAACTCTAAAACCAAAATTGGTCCTTGCAGTGAAAAAGCAGACACCCTCCACCACAAAGGTCATACTTTGTTATAGTTATGGATCTCCAATGTATCAGCTAAGAAGCAGATCACAGAAAATAGTTGAAAGAAAATGGAAAGTAGAGTAAGGGAGAACGAAAAAGAAAGTACCACCTTCGGATGCAACACGCAACACCCCCACCCCCACCCTCACCCACAACAGCACACACACAAATAAATGCTGAAACTTTACATTTCACCCCACCACAACCCCTTCTGGAAGAACGCAAGGACAAAAGGAAATGAGTTGAACGATTGTAATCATGAAAAATCCATTACTCAAAAATATATATACACTATCACCAAATATGTACACCAAGACTTCAAGTCCATGTACTGCACCTACATAGTCCGTGGAAAACTGGGCCCAAAATGCATGGCGAGGCCCACACTCAATACCCGATCCAAACGGAGAGAACACTGCAGGGGCATCAGATCGAAATAAAACAGGCACCTCACGGGGAAGGGAAGGGGGGCACCTCAGCCGGATGAGTGCACAACGCCAGCTCCACGAGGGGGCCCATTGATGTATCCTGGGGAGTGCAAAGCCACAGTCTCTCAAGTCTCTCCATTGGGTGGTTTGCCCGCTGCTTTATCCTGGGGAGTGCAAAACCACAGTCTCACAAGTCTCTCCAGTGGGTGGTTTGCCCACTGCTTTATCCTGGGGAGTGCAAAGCCACAGTCTCTCAAGTCTCTCCAGTGGGTGGTTTGCCCACTGCTTTATACTTGGGGAGTGCAAAGCCACAGTCTCTCAAGTGGATAACAGTCTCCACTGGTTTTGGAGGGGGCTTTGTGCCCAGAGTGCTTCATCCTGCCAAGGACTGAGGTAGTGGATGCCTTTCTCCACTGGTTCTAGAGGGGGCTTTGTGCCCAGAGTGCTTCACCCTGCCAAGGACAGAGGTAGTGGATGTGATACTCCACTGGTTCTGGAGGGGGCTTTGTGCCCAGAGTGCTTCATCCTGCCAAGGACTGAGGTAGTGGATGTGAATCTCCACTGGTTCTGGAGGGGGCTTTGTGCCCAGAGTGCTTCATCCTGCCAAGGACTGAGGTAGTGGATGCCTTTCTCCACTGGTTCTGGAGGGGGCTTTGTGCCCAGAGTGCTTCATCCTGCCAAGGACTCAGGTAGTGGATCTGACACACCACTGACGGTGGGGCAACATGGAAGCTGTCCAGGTCCCTGGAACTGACCACCAGCCTCGTACGAATGACCACTGGGGATGGCAGCCGTGCCTGCGTTGGTGCCACTGGCACAGGATGTGGCGTGGCCGCTGGCGGTGCTGCCGGCGGGCTCAGTAGCGGTGGTGCTTGTGGTGCTCATTGGGCAGCGGTGCTGGTGGGTGGCTCACTGAGTGTGCTGCTGCGGCGGTGTCCTGAGCGGCGGTGCTGGTGGGGGCCTCACTGAGCTTGCTGCTGCTGAAGGGCACAGTGTCTGTGGTGCAGGTGAAGGGCACAGTATCCTGGGTGCTGGCGCTGGTGCCCGTGGCGGCGGTGCATGTGGTGGTGCTGGTGGCGGCCTCACTGAGCTTGCTGCTGCTGAAGGGCACAATCTCTGCAGTGCAGGTGAAGGGCACAGTATCATGGGTGCTGGCGGCGGTGCCCGTGACGGTGGTGTATGTGACGGTGCCGGTGGCGGTCTTGTCCACCGTGCAGGTTGGCGGTGACTTCCCTTTCTTTCTCTGGCCCTTCCCCACCTTGGATGGTGGCGCAGCTATCTTGCCACTCCCAACTGTTGTCTTGCCTGAGCCCTTGGTGGCAGGTGTTTTGGCCTTCTCCCTCCGGGCTGTGGGCAACTTCTTTTGTTTTGGAGGTGGGGGACTGTCCTTGGCCTCGCTCCTTGGGACACTGTCTGCCCTGCTGCTTGGCACACTCCAGATGCCGGTTACTGCTGGCACCACTGTTCCCGGTGATGTGGTGGCTGAGGTGCTGGGTTGGGACCTGGAAAGGTGGGCCCTAGGGGACGGAGGGGGTGGGGGAGGTGAAGGGAAGAGGTCAAGATTTGACAGGAAAACTTTTTTTTACACATACTGGGACGGGTAGATGGAGGGGGTTTGGGAGTGGAGGAAGAGGTAGTGGTTGTAGGAGGGGTTCATTTGCTGACTTTGGGTGAAGGTGCATGGGCTGGAGGCTGTCGTGAGGTGGATGGCTGTTGGGTGGGTGTGTGACTGCGTTTGTGTAGGTTGGGAGGAGGGCTCACAGACACACTGGGAGAAGACACAGGGGATGTGTGAATGGTAGTGGGGGTGGTGAGTGCACGTGAGCGGTGTGTGGTGATGGGCGTGCTGGTGATGGAGGAAGTGGCTGAAGATGTAGTGCATGGAGGTGTGAGTGGAGATGTGACAGGGAGGGAGGAGGAAGATGTGGAGGAGGGGGACACAGTGGAGGCAGTGGATGTTGGTATGTGTGCATGGGTATGATGCTTGTGTGAGTGCCTGTGGGATGTGTGGTGCTTATGTTTGCCAGAGCTACCCTTGTGTTTTCAGGTGTGTGCATGCTGGTCTGATGGTGTGCTTGGGATAGGCTGAGGTACTGGGGATTGGGTTTTGGTGGAGGAAGTTGGAGGGGGAGGCTGGACACAGGGACAATGGCTGCCATCAATGCTGAGGCCAGAGTCTGAAAAGCTCGCTGTTGGGCTACCTGACCATAATGAATGCCCTCCAGGTATGCATTTGTCTGTTGCAACTGCCTCTCTACACCCTGGATGGCATTCAGAATGGTAGACTGCCCAACATTGAGGGATCTGAGGAAGTCAATGGCCTCCTCACTGAAGGCAGCAGGGCTGACTCGGGCAGGGGCTGAGGTGCCTGGGGCGAAGGAGATGCCCACCCTCCTGGGTGAACGGCCACGGGGTACACGCTGAGGGGCTGCTGGGAGGGCGGTGCTGGTACGGTGGGGGTGGCGGCTGTACCTGTAGATGCGGTGGGCACAGAGGGGCCCGCCACCGCAAGGGAGCTCCCATCAGAGGAGGAGTCAGTGTCGCTGGTCTCAGCTCCTGTCCCCGCAGTGGAGCTACCCTCGCCCTCCGTCCCACTGGTGAATTCTGAGTCCGTAGTCTCGCCCTCCAGGGCCATGTGGGATGCAGCTCCCTCCTGCTCCGGTGGCACAGCTCCTCTGCCTGATGATGCTAATGCACACAAGAACGGGGAGACCACAAAGAGGAGGGGAAAGAAAGTAGAAAGACATCTTCAGTGCATGCAATACCGCTACAGTTGGTGGCCACTACAGACACAGCAGCCCTCTGCACTACGCCATGCACCTTGAGTTCGCTAATTGATCACAGGGACATGGGGTACAAGGCCTATGCCCGATTGCTGCACACATGCAAGTCACAGGAGCCTGACTAGGTGTAGATGGTCTCTTACCACTGGTGGGGATGGGGTGCCACTGAGCCTGCCTCACAAAGTGTCCTTGCCTACAAGGCTCGCCCTAGCCTAGGGGAACCCACAGCCCACCTCCCACACCCAGACACCTCCAATGCGTGCTGAATCAGATGGATGTGAGTGTACTCACCGCCTTGTGGCTGCCGTGATGCCCTCAAGCGCCCATCCAACTCCGGATACGCCACTGCCAGGATCCGGAACATCAGGGGGGTCATGGTGCGACGGGCACCCCTCCCACGTTGGGGGGCCATCCCCAGCTGGGCCTTCCGCTGTCTTCTTACTCCAGCGGCGAATGTCCTCCCATCTTTTACAGCAGTGGGTGCTTCGTGTGTGGTGGACCCCTAGGGCCCGGACGTCCTTGGCGATGGCACATCAGATATCCTTCTTCTGCTGGGCGCTGACCTACAGGAATAGAACAGGGGAAAAGGAAAAACAATAACCGTCCGGACCTTCACAGTCAATGGCCCACGTTCCCACCCTTGCCCTGACAGACATCCACTCACCGTCGTTTCATGCACGCCTCATTCCCCCCCCTTACCTCCCATCCACACCACTCCAAACAGGCATTGCCCATACAGCATGCTCTCAGTGTACTCACCTGTTTGTCTGGAGGACCGTAGAGTAGCGTGTACTGGGAGAGGACCCCATCCACTAGTTTCTCCAACTCCTTCGATGTGAAGGCAGGGGCCCTTTCCCCAGAGACTTGAGCCATTGTCGCTTCCAGACTGAGGTCACAGCAGCACTTGCAGTGCAGGTCCTCTCCTGTCGAAGATCAGGTATCAAGTCAAAATGGAGGTCACGTCCGTGGCGGTGCGTACCGTCACCACCGGCGTACATCGTCATTGGCTCCTGGGACCCATAGTGTCCAATGTTACCTCTTATCCCCTTGTCCCACATTACAGGTCAGGCAGCTGCCATTTAAGGGGGCCACATGGCATTAATTTTAAATGTGTCACACATATCTAGGCCTTACATACACAAGTGATTTAATCGGTTTTGCTGATGCCAAGAGGTAGCCTTATCCCATAATTCTTTTTATGAGCTTTTTGGTGGTATTAAGTTGATTTAAACTTAGTTCAAGTATGACACTATGGCCCTCATTACAACATTGGCGGTAAATCCCGCTTACCACCGTGCAGAAGACCGTCAACTCACGGCCGCGGAATTCCGCCACAGCTATTACGACCCACAGCTCAGAATCTGCCAAAATCTAGACACTCACACAAGTACCCCACACCAAAGGTCAGTGATAAACTGGCGATAATAAAACCGACACCGTCATGCCAACAGGAATACGCCCACACTATCACGACCCACGAATCCACGCAGCGGTCTTTCAACCACGGTATTCCATTGGTGGTACACACTGCCGCGCTCAAAATACACACACATTTACAAAACACTACCACATTGGACATATCGAAATACACACACCTAATACACATACACACACCACTCCTACACACCTAATACAATATAAAACACACAGCCACATTACCCACAAACCCTTACTAACAAAAATTTAGAAGAAGGCCAGAGAGACAGCAAATCAAAGACAACACCAGCAGAGATGCACACAACACCATCACACATCTACATCCACGCACAAAACACCACACACCCCTAAACATCACCCCACACATCACAACACACACCACCTCACACATCACCCACACCACCCCATGGCACCCCAAAGACACCCCAGGTTTTCAGAGGAGGAGGAGCTAAGGGTCATGGTGGAGGAATTCATCCGGATAGAGCCACAACTATTCGGATCACAGGTGCAGCAGACGTCCATTGCAAGGAAGATGGAGCAATGGCGGGGATTCGTGGACAGGGTCAAGGCCGTGGGACAGCATCCAGGAACCACGGATGACATCAGGAAGAGGTGGAATGACCTACGGGGGAAGGTGCGTTCCGTGGTATCAAGACACCAGATTGCCATACAGAGGACTGGCGGTGGACTCCCACCGCCTCCCCCACAACTAACAACATGGGAGGAGCAAGTCTTGGCGATCATGCATCCTGAGGGCCTTGCAGGAGTAGCAGGAGGACTGGACTCTGGTAAGGCAAATCTTTACTATTATATCCCCCACCCTACCTGCATGCCATCACATAACCCCACCCCTATCCTCACACCCATCACCCCACCACCTCACATATACCCCACCATCAGAACCCACCCATCCCAATACCAAGCCCTGCATGCAACACCTATGCATGGACCCCCAACACAGACCTGCATGGACACCAATCACCACAGGATGCACACTAGTGACTATCACTTAGCCACACCAATAACATCTCATACAACCCAAAGGTGCCTTGCTAATAACAACCACAGAGGGAAACATATCCATGCCCAAGATGGCACACGCAGAAACAATAACACTGCATTTGCATCCCAACAGGACCCCTACCCAACGTCACTGAACAGGAGGTGCCAGCTACATCCAGTCCCCCCACAGAAGAGGCCCACAGTGATGACAGCAGATCTGCACGCCTGGATCAGGATGACCAGCCTGGCCCATCTGGGACCTCTGTACAGTCTGTTCCCCTGCCACAGTCCGATTCCACCACAGAGCCTCCCCCTCAGGAAACACCAGCACAGCACCCACCCAGAGGCCTATACCACTGTCCCAAGGACATGTCAATCAGCAGTGTGTCTACTACTACAGGAACCCCAGGCAACCCAACTAACACAGGACGAGCAGGGATCTGGGGGTCAGTGGCAGTGGGCACACTGTTCAGGGGACAGAGGCACAGGACAACAGGGAAGCTGGGAGGACTGCTGTGCGACAGGGGGAGGACAGGCCCAGGGAACCCACTCTCCATGAGGTACTCTCCAACATCATGTGAGCATACCACCATTACCAGGAGACCATGGGCACGGTACTGGCCAAGTTTCAGGAGACCCAGTGGCTGCAGGAGGGACACTACATGGGGATCTGGGATGACCTCACCAAAATCTACACCATCATGGTAACCATAGCAGGGGTGCTGGCTGATATGGGCAAGACCATGAGGGAGGCAGTGGCTCAACAAAAGCCCCCTGACACTAGCCAAACCGATGAACAGACTTCACCTCCGCCGGCGCTAGTAGACAGGAGGCCCCGCCACAGGACCAACAGGCCACCAGCACCCCACCCCCTGCAGAAGGAGACCCTTCCTGACCCGGTTCCTGCGATCCAGACAGAAGACAGAGAACATTGTCAAGACCCCCGCCAGGATATAAGACTCTCCTGATTGTCACCCTTCTGTCCCGCTCTTTTACCCTGTCCACCTTGAACTGCCATTGCTCCCCTTCCTATGCCCCATTGGACAATGCACCTGTGACACCAAGAGACTGGACTCTAACTGGACATTCCTCCACCATCACCCCCAGCCCGTTGCACATACCCCGTACCCATTTGCACCCAAATAAACACTCTTTAAACAAATACCAATCTGGAGTCAGTCTGATGACTCACAAATGTATTACTGCAACATGGGCAAATAATTGCAAGGTATATGTCCATTTACTCATACCAATGTATGACAGTTGTTGGGCAGCAGTACACATAGCAGAAGCCAGAATGGGGTACACAGATCTGAAAAAATGGAATCCAAAGGGAACAGTCAGTGGCCATATACAGAGTATAAGAGGCTGCAATGTACAATGTCCTAAAGTTAACTGATATGTGAAGAGGAGTTACAGTCCCTTATCTGTGTGTCACTGGAAGTACTTTAGGATGATGTGTGTTCTGTTGTCAACATCTTCTTCCTCTGCCTCCTCTTCCTCATTGTCCACAGGCTCCACTGCTGCCACGAGACCATCACCAGGCTCATCCTCCAGCAGAAAAGGCACCTGGCGTCTCAATGCCAGATTGTGAAACATACAGCATGCCACGATGATCTGGCACACCTTCTTGGGTGAGTAGTACAGGGAGCCACCTGTCAGACTGAGGCAATCGAATCTGGCCTTCAGAAGGCCGAAAGTCCTCTCAATATTATGCCTATTTCGCCCATGTGCCTCATTGTAGCGTTCCTCTGCCCTTGTCCTGGCATTCCTCACTGGGATCAGTAGCCATGAGAAGTTGGGGTAACCTGAGTCACTTGCAAATTTCGAGGGATACCTGTTAGACACACACTCACCCTTAGGGACTACCCCATACCCAGACACCTACTCATACTGTGTTGGGACCTTGGGCTCACCTATTAGACACACCCGGTGCCTCTGGAGTTGGCCCATCACATAAGGGATGCTGCTATTCCTCAAGATGTAGGAGTCATGCACAGAGCCAGGATACTTGGCATTCACATGGGAGATGTACTAGTCGGCCAAACACACCATTTGCACATTCATCGAATAGTAGCTTTTTCTATTTCTGTACACTTGTTCATTTCTGAGGGGGTGGGACAAAATGCCACATGGGTCCCATCAATGGCACCAATGATGTTGGGGATATGTACCAGGGCATAGAAGTCAGCTTTCACTGTGGCCAAATCCTTCACCTAGGGGAACACAATGTAGCTGTACATGTCAGCAGGGCACACAACACCCTGCTCAACACGTTTGAGAACAATGACTGAGGCATCCCAGATGCCATGGCCACTGTAGTTTGGAAGGAGCCGCTTGCCAGGAAATGGAGCACTGACATGACCTGCACAAGAGGGGGTATACCTGTGGGCTGGCGGATAGCTGACATCAGGTCTGGCTCCAAGTGGGCACACAGTTTTTGGATTGTGGCACGATCAAGTCTGTATGTGATTATGATGTGTCTGTCTTCCACTGTCGACAGGTCCACCAGGGGTCTGTACCCCGGAGGATGCCGCCATCTCATATGCTGCCTCAGCGGGTGTAGCCTATAGAGGAGAACGGTGAGCAGAAAGTCATTTACCACATAGATAGCACAACTGTGTCAGAACTAATGTTACAGAATCCGTATGTAAAATCCTGAGTCCTTATATATGCCAATATGTGCTGTGACGCAGTTGGGTGATACCCCATGTGCTCCCCTGAAATGGCAGCTGACTGACTTGTGAGGAGGGACAAGGGGAAATGAAGTAACGGCGCTGGCGTTGTGCAGCGTCGCGGTAGGCGGTCGAAGACCGCCGCGCAAGTCCGCATTGGTTATCATTGGGCCCTATGGGTCCTAGGAGCCAGTGGAGATGTAGGCCGGTGGTGACGGTATGCACCGCCGTGGACGTCACCGCCATTTTCTCTCTCTTCACTCACTTGATACCTGACCATCAACAGGAGAGGACCTACACTGCAAGTGCTGCTGTGACCTGAGTCTGAAAGCGACAATGGGTACAGTGTCTGGTGAAAGGGCCCCTGCCTTCACAGCAGAGGAGTTGGACAAACTGGTGAATGGGGTCCTCCCCCAGTACACGCTACTCTACGGTCCGCCAGACAAACAGGTGAGTACACTGTGAGCATGATGCGTAGGCAATGCCTGTTTGGAGTGGTGTGGATGTAAGCCACATGTTGGGGTGTTCCCTGAGTGCTGCATGTAAGGTGGTCAGTGTATGTGCGTCAGGGCATGGGTGGGAACTGGTGGGCAATGAGCATAACAGTCCGGACAGGTGAGTAAATAAAGTTTTTCCCTCTGTTTACCCTCTAGGTCAGCGCCCACCAGAAGAAGTGTATTTGGCGTGCCATCGCCAATGAGGTGCGGACCCTCGGGTTCTATCACAGGCGGAGCACCCACTGCCGCAAGAGATGGGAGGACCTGTGCCGCTGGAGCAAGAAGACGCCGGAGGCCCAGCTGGGGCTGGCCTCCCAACGTGGAAGGAGTGCCAATTGCACCATAACCCTCGGATGTTCCGCATCCTGGCGGTGGCCTATCCGAAGTTGGATGGGCGCTTGAGGGCATCACAGCAGCCACAAGGGGGTGAGTACAGTATCAGAAAGCTGACTCTGCGTGGTTTAGGAACTAGATGGGTGGGGGGTGTGGGCTGCGGGTGCCTCTAGGCCAGGGCGATCATGCCAGGGCAGGTCCCTTGTTTGTAGGCTCTGAAGCGCCCCTACCCCAATGGTACAATTGGGCAGCTACTAGTGTGCAGTGTCCTGTGGGTGTCAGGTCAGCAAGTGCTGGCGTTAGGCATTGTATGCCATGGGCTGGTGACTACCATAGTGAGTGGCTGGGCAAGGCCTAGTGCATAGGGCAGCTCAGTGTGTGTTGTGTCTGCCAACGGTAGTGGTGTTGCTGGCATTGACCATGTGTGTCCTCTGTCTTCCCCCCCTTCTTGTTTTGTCACCCTGTCCTTTTGTGCATTAGCATCATCTGGTGGAGGAGCTGAGGCACCGGCGTCTGAGGGAGCTGCATCCCACATTGCCCTTGAGGGTAAATCCACAGAGGGTGAAGGCACGAGTGGGACAAAGGGCGAGGGGAGCTCCACGACGGGGACAGTAGGGGATACCAGCGACTCCTCCTCTGATGGAAGCTCCCTGGCGGTGGCAGACACCTCTGTGCCCACCCCAACAACAGGTAGAGCTACCACCCCCCTACCAGCACCGCCCTCCCAGCAGCCACTCAGCGTGTTTCCCGTGGCCGCTCACCCAGGAAGGTGGGCATCTCCTTCACCCCAGGCACCTCAGGCCCTGCCCCATTCAGCCCTGCTGCCCTCAGTGAGAAGGCTATTGACCTCCTGAGATCCCTCACTGTTGGTCAGTCAACCATTCTGAATGCCATCCAGGGTGTCAAGAGGCATTTGCAGCAAACAACTCCATACCTGGAGGGCATTCATTCTGGCGTGGCAGCCCAACAGACAGCATTTCAGGCTCTGGCTTCACCACTGATAGCAGCCATTGTCCCTGTGTCCAGCCTCCCCCCTCCAACTTCCACTATCCAGACCCAATCCCCTCTACCTCAGCCTATCCCAAGCACTCCTTCAGACCAGCATGCACACACATTAACACACAAAAGTGGCTCCGGAAAACATAAGCACCACACATTATCCCACAGGCACTCACACAAGCACCATACCCATGCACACATATCCACATCCACTTCCTCCACTGTGCCCCCCGTCCACGTCCTCCACCTCCGTCCCAGTCTCATCTCCACTCACACCTGCATGCACTACTTCATCAGCCACTGCCTCCATCACCAGCACTCCCATCACGACACACCGCTCACGAGCAATCACCACCTCCACAACCATTCACACGTCCTCTGTGTCCTCTCCCAGTGTGTCTGTGAGCCCGACTCCCAAAGTACACAAACACAGGCACGCACCCACTCAACAGCCACCCACCTCACAACAGCCTCCAGCCCATGCACCTTCACCCAAACTCAGCAGACGTACACCTCCTACAACCACTACCTCTTCCTCCACTCCCACACCCCATTCACCACCGCCGCAACGACTGCCACCTGCACCGCCACCTGCACCACCACCTACACCACCACCTGCACCACCACCTGCACCGCCGCTGCCACAATGTCAGTCTGCAGCATCCTCCCCAAGGATCAGCCATCTGAGGCTGCCGGAGACGGTCTGGTGTCTCCCTCCACCACTACAGACACCTGCACCACGGGCAGCACCGGCCGCATCTCCGCCGCAGCCACCGCCACCTGCACCGCCATCTGTACCACCACGTGCCCAGCCAGTGCCACAATATCGGATGTCAGCTTCATCCCCAGTGGGCAACCGTCCAAGGCTGCAGGTGTCGTTGTGGACCCTGGACACGCCACTTGAGGCACCACCTCCAGCACTCGCACTACCAGCAGTTTGCACCATGAGTCGCCGCAGGGTGGCATATGCCTCTGTCTCCATGGAGTATCATACTACCTGTTCCATGTACATCTCGTGGCTCAGGCCATCAGGTGAGAGGATGTTAACTGCCACACCCCAGGTGCAGCATCACCGGGCACAAAGCCCCTTCCAGAACCAGTGGAGAAATGCATCCACTCCCCCTATCCTTGGCAGGATGAAGCACTCTGGGCACAAAGCCCCCTCCAGAACCAGTAGAGAAAGGCATCCACTCCCCCTATCCTTGGCAGGATGAAGCACTCTGGGCACAAAGCCCCCTCCAGAACCAGTGGAGAAAGGCATCCACTCCCCCTATCCTTGGCAGGATGAAGCACTCTGGGCACAAAGCCCCCTCCAGAACCAGTCAAAGACGCCATCCACTTGAGAGACTGTGGCTTTTCACTCCCCAGGACCAAGCAGTGGGCAAATCACCCACCTGAGAGTCTGTGGCTTTGCACTCCCTAGGACCAAGCAGTGGGCATGGAGCCCCCAAGAGGAGCAGTGGCGTCGTACCATCTTCCGGCTGAGGTGCCCCCTTCCATGTCCCCCTGAGGTACCTGTGTTTTTTTTACCTGATGCCCCTGCAGTGTTCTCTCCGTTTTGAGGCAGGTATCATGTGTGGGCCTCGCCCATGCATTTTGGGCCCAGTGGTCCACGGACAATGATTAGTACACTATCCGGACTTGTGTAGTTGGTGTACATATTTGTATATACTGAATTTTGACTTTTTACTAATGGATTTTTCTTGATTACAATCGTTACAATCATTCCCTTTTGTCCTTGCGTTCTTCCAGGGGGTGGGGGATGGCTGCCATCAGTGCTGAGGCCAGAGCCTGAAATGCTCTCTGTTGGGCTGCCTGCCCAGAATGAATGCCCTCCAGGTATGCATTTGTTTGTTGCAAATGCCTCTCAACACCCTGGATGGCAATGACAATGGTAGATTGCCCAACACTGAGGGATCTCAGGAGGTCAATAGCCTCCTCACTGAGGGCAGCAGGGCTGACTGGGACAGGGCCTGAGGTGCCTGGGGCGAAGAAGATGCCCACCCTCCTGGGCGAGCGGGCACAGGACACACGCTGAGGGGCTGCTGGGAGGGCGGTGCAGTTAGGGGGGTGGCCACCACCGCAAGGGAGCTTCCATCAGAGGAGGAATCGCTGTCACTGCTGTCTGCTCCTGTCCCCGCCGTGGAGCTCCCCTCACTCTCCGTCCCACTGGTGGCTTCAGACCTCCAGGGCCAAGTGGGTTGCAGCTCCATCCTGCTCCAGTGCCAATGCTTCTCCTCCTGATGATGCTATTGCACACAAGAACAGGGAGACCACAAAAAGGGGGGGGGGAAGACAGAAGAAAGACATGTTCAGTGCATGCAACACCACTAACGTTGGCGGACACAACACACAGGGAGCAACCCTCTGCACTACGCCATGCACTGACAGTTCCTAGAAATTTCAACTGACCATGGGGTACGAGGCCTAAGACCAATTGCTGCACACCTGGAAGTCACAGGAGTCTGACTAGGTGTTGATGGCTATTACCACTGGTGGGTTTCGGGTGCCACATAGCCTGCCTCACAAGGGACCTTGCCTACCAAGTTCGCCCTGGCCTGGGGGAACCCACTGCCCACCTCCCCCACCCAGACACTTCGTAATGCACGCAAAGTCAGCTGAATGAGAGTGTACTCACCCCCTTGTGGCTGCTGTGATGCCCTCAAGCGCCCATCCAACCCAAGATACGCCACCGCCAGGATCCGGAACATCAGGGGGGTCATGGTGCGACGGGCACCCCTCTCACGTTAGAAGGCCATCCCCAGCTGGGCATCCACCATCTTCTTGCTCCAGCGGCGCAGGTCCTCCCATCTTTTCCAGCAGTGGGTGCTCCGTCTGTGGTAGACCCCCAGGGTCCGAACGTCCTTGGCGATGGCACGCCAAATACCCTTGTCCTGGTGGGCGCTGACCTAGAGGAATGGTACAGGGGGATAGGAAATTACTTACCCACCCGGACCGTCATAGTCATTGCCCCCCAGTTCCGACCCTTGCCCTGACACACATACACTCCCCATCTGCACATTCATGCCTCAGCCCCCCCCCCCATGTATCTTCCATCCACACCACTCCAAACAGGCATTGGCCATGCGGCATGCTCTCAGTGTAGTCACCTGTTTCTCTGGGGGACTGTACAGTTGCGTGTACTGGTGGAGGACCCCATCCTCTAGTTTCTCCAACTCCTCTGAAGTGAAGGCAGGGGCCCTTTCCCCAGACACATGAGCCATCGTCGCTTCCAGAAACAGGTCACAGCAGCACTTACAGTGTAGGTCCTCTCCTGTTGAAGGTCAGGTATCAAGTGAGTGAACAGACATAAAATGGCGGTCATGTCCACGGCGGTGCGTACCATCATCGCCGGCGTACATCGTCATTGGCTCCTGGGACCCATAGGGCCCATTGTTAACAAATGCAGAATTGCGCCGTGGTCTTTGACCGCCCACCGCGACGGTGTAGAACACCAGCGCAGTTACTTCGTATCCCCTTGTCCCACCTTACAGGTAGGCAGCCGCAGTTTCAGGAGGCCACATGGGATGGATGTTAACTGTGTCACACCTATCTAGGCCTGGAATATAGACAGATACCGGCACATTACAGATTAATAACGTTTCTGCAAATAACACATTGTGATACCTCAGTGTTGGATGACTCTCTGCTCGCTGTTCTAGGGCATGTCCGCTGGGGCAGGTGATGAGATGGCGGCATCCTCCGGTGTACAGACCCCTGGTGGACCTGTCGACATTGGAAGAGAGACACATCCTAGTCACATACAGACTTGATCGTGCAACAATCCAGGAACTGTGTGCCCAGTTGGAGCCGGACCTGATGTCAGCTATCCGCCATCCCACAAGAATCCCCCCTCTAGTGCAGGTCCTATCTGTACTCCATTTCCTGGCCAGTGCCTCTGGCCATGGCATTAGGGATGTCCCAGCCAATGTTCTATAACGTGTTGTAAAGAGTATTGTCTGCCCTGCTGAAACACATGCACAGCTACATCGTGTTCCCTCAGGTGGAGGATTTGCCCACAGTGAAAGGTGACTTTTATGCCCTGGGACATATCCCCAACATCATTGGTGCCATTGATGGGAAACATGTGGCATTTGTACCCCCCACCCCACCCCCGCAGGAATGAACAGGTGTACAGAAATCGGAAGAGCTACCATTCTATGAATGTGCAGATGGTGTGTTTGGCAGACCAGTACATCTCCCATGTCAATGCCAAGTATCCTGGCTCAGTCCATGATGCTTACATTTTGAGGAATAGCAGCATCCCTTATGTGATGGGGCAACTCCAGAGGCAACGTGTGTGGCTAATAGGTGAGCCTAAAGTCCCCACACAGTTTCATTTGCTGTCTGGGTATGGGGCTGTCCCTAAGGGTTAGTGTGTGTCTAACAGTTGTCCCTCGACATTTGCAGGTGACTCTGTTTACCCCAACCTGTCAGGGCTACTGACCCCAGTGAGGAATCCGAGGACAAGGGCTGAGGAATGCTACAATAAGGCACATGGGTGAACTAGGAGGGTTATCGAACGCACCTTCGGCCTCCTGAAGGCCAGATTCCGGTGCCTCCATCTGACAGGTGGCTCCCTATACTACTCACTGAAGAAGGTGTGCCAGATAATCGTGGCCTGCTGTATGCTGCACAACCTGGCTTTGTGACGCCAGGTGCCTTTTCTGCAGGAGGAAGGGGCAGATGGTGGTCTTGTGGCAGCTGTGGAGCCTGTGGACAGTGAAGAAGAGGAGGCTGAAGAAGAGGATATCAACAACTGAAACAACATCATCATGCAATACTTCCAGTGAGACACGGGTAAGAAGATGCCACTGCTTCCCACATCTCATTCTATTGTTGGCACTAGCATAAGTCTGTCATTTTCATTTAGTGTATGGACCCTGACTTATCACTTTGACTTTCCATTTCACAGATCTGGGTCCCACTTTGCGCCCTCTGCTATGTTTACTGCTGGCCTACAGCTGTGTTAAATTGGTATGTGAACAAGTAAATTGACATTGCTATATTCCATAGTTATTGCAATTACACATTTGTGAAAGCACAGACTGACTCCAGATTGTTTTTTGATTGAAGTGTGTTTATTCCTGTGCTAATAAGTGGAGGGGGTTGTAAAATGGGCTTGGGGGATGGTGGAGGAATGTCCATGGCAGAGTCCAGTCTATTTCTTTCACAGGTGCATTGTCCAAAGGGGCATAGGACGGGGAGCAATGGCAGTTTAAGGATGGACAGGGTGATATAGTGGGACAGAAGGGTGACATTCAGGGGGGTCTCATTTCCTGGCGGGGGTCTTGGCAATGTTCTCTGTCTTGTTCGTGGATCTCAGGGACCGTTTGCGGGGTGGTTATCCATCTGCAGGGGGTGGGGTGCTGTTGTCCTGTTGTTCCTGTGGCGGTGCCTCCTGTCCACTAGCGCCGTCGGAGGTGGAGGGCTGTTCATCGTCCAGGCTAGTGTCATGGGCCCCTTGTTGTACCACTGTGTCCCTCCTGGTGTTGACAAAGTCTGCCAGCACCCCTGCAATGGTGACCAGGTTGGTGTAAATGGACTTCAAGTCCTACCTGATCCCAAGGTAGTGTTCCTCCTGCAGCCGCTGGGTCTCCTGAAACTTGGCCAGTACTGTTGCCATCGCCTCCTGGGAATGATGGTAAGCTCCCATGATGTTGGAGAGTGCCTCGTGGAGAGTGCGTTCCCTTGGCCTGTCCTACCCCTGTCGCACAGCAGTCCTCCCAGTTTCCCTGTTATTCTGTGCCTCTGTCCCCAGAACCGTGTGCCCACTGCCACTGCCCCCAGGTCCCTGATTTTCTTGGGTTGGTGGGTTTGCCTGGGTTTCCTGTAGTGGTGGACACAGTGCTGATTGGCGTGTCCTCGGGACAGAGGGATGGGCCTGCTGGGTGGGTGCTGTGCTGGTGTTTCCTGAGGGGGGAGGCTCTGTGGTGGCCTGTGACAGTGTCAGGGGAACCGACTGTCCCGAGGTCCCTGATGGGCCGGGCTGGTCATCTTGATCCAGTTGGGCAGAGCTGCTGTCATCACTGTGGGCCTCTTCTGTGGGGGGACTGGATATGTCTGGCACCTCCTGTCCGGTGACGTTGGATAGGGGTCCTGTTGGGCTGTAAATGCATATTTATTGTATCTGTGTGTGCCATCTTGTGCAATGGGTGGTTGACCCTCTACTCCAGTGCTTGCATTATTGGCTTGGTCCTTGTGTGATTGGTGATTTTGGGGCATGAGTGAGTCTCTGTACTGGACATTCTTGGGTGATGGGTGCCCATGCATTGGTGTTACATGCAGGGCTTGGTTTTGGGATGTGTGGGTTGTGTTGGTGGGGTATCTGTGGGTTGTTGGGGTGATGGGTGTGAGGGTAAGGGTGGGAGTATGTGATGGCATGCAGGTGGGGTGGGGGGATAAGGTAGTAAAGATTTGCCTTACCAGAGTTCAGTCCTCCTGCTACTCCTGCGAGGCCCTTAGAATGCAGTATTGCCAAGACTTGCTCCTCCCATGTTATTAGTTGTGGGGGAGGAGGTGGGGGTCCACTGCCAGTCGTCTGTACAGCAATCTGGTGTCTGGAGACCACAGAACGCACCTTCCCCCGCAGGTCGTTCCACCTCTTTCTGATGTCATCCCTTGTTCTTGGATGCTGTCCCACTGCGTTGACCCTGTCGACAATTCTGCACCATAGCTCCATCTTCCTAGCAATGGATGTCTGCTGCACCTGTGATCCGAATAGCTGTGGCTCTACCCGGACGATTTCCTCCACCATGACCCTGAGCTCCTCCTCAGAGAACCTGGGGTGTCGTTGAAGTGCCATGATGTGGTGTGGGTGATGTGTGAGGTGGTGTCTGTTGTGATGTGAGAGGGGATGTGTTGGTGTGTGTTGTTTGAGTGTGTGGATGTTGTGTAAGTGATGGTGTTCTGTGTCTGTGGATGCTGGTGTTGTTTTAGGTAGTGTCTCTCTCTGGTCTGCTTTCAAATTTCTGGTACTAAGGGTTTGTGGGTAATGTGGGTGTGTGCTTTATATTGGATTGGGTGTGAGGGTGTGGTGTGTGTATGTGTATCAGGTGTGTGTATTTCAAATTGTCCAATGTGGTTGTGTTTTGTAAGTGTGTGTGTATTTTGAGTGCGGCGGTGTGTACTGGTACTAAGGGTTTGTGGGTAATGTGGGTGTGTGCTTTATATTGGATTGGGTGTGTGGGTGTGGTGTGTGTATGTGTATCAGGTGTGTGTATTTCAAATTGTCCAATGTGGTTGTGTTTTGTAAGTGTGTGTGTATTTTGAGTGCGGCGTATTCTTGTTGGCGTGACGGTTTTGATTTTGTTATCGGCAGTTTATCACTGACCTTTGGTGTGGCGGACTTGTGTGGGTGTCTGTATTGTGGCGGATTCCGGGATGTGGGTCGTAATACCTGTAGCGGAATTCCACGGCCGCAGCGGTATGTTGGCGGTCTTCTGCACGGTGATAAGTGGGATTTACCGCAAGGTTGTAATGAGGGCCTCAGTCTTGCAGAGACATACCAGGCTCTAGTAAGAGCTACTAATTCTGCTACTTGTGCAGAGTACACACCTGGAAGCCATGAAGCTTCTAATGTGCCTGTAATTGTGCACATGGCATATCCTGCTCTCAGTGTGCCCATTCCATCTCTGAGACATGAACCATCAACAAAGACAATTTGGTCATTTTCTTCTAAATGCGTGGTGTATACAGCTCAGTCACTTCAGGACAATCACGCTCTATATCTTCCTCTTTTTCATTTTCAACAGTGTCACTTGGAAGCAAAGTTGCTGGATTTAACGCTGTACATCTTTTCAATGTTATATTTGGAGCACCCAATATGCTCGTCTCATACCTTATCAGTCTTGCACCCGTCAAATATTGCGATTTCATCCTTGTCAGTAAAATCTCAACAGAGTGTGGTACCATTACCGTCAAAGGGTATCCCATGACTACTCCCCTCACATTAGGAAAGACTTTGACCAACTGCGGCTACTGCGTGCAGACAACCTGGTAAAGGTGCTGCGACCGGGTCCAAGGTAGCGGAAAAATAGGCTACTGGGCGAGAAGCACTTCATTGGACCTGTGTCAAAACAGACAAAGAACAAACATCATGTTCATTACAAAACAATGAGAAAGGCTTTGTGTTATCAGGCATTCCCAATGCTGGAGCTCTGCACAAACTCTCTCTCAATTCAGTGAATGCTTTAATCTGATCTTCATCCAGGGTAATGGGATCTGTAACTTCCTTATGTGTCAATTGCTGCAAAAGTTTAGCAATCTCAGCAAAATTTGAAATCCAGTGTCTACAGTACGCCACAATTCCCAGAAACATTCTGACATCTCTCTGTGAAGTTGGGGGGCTTCTCTGCAGAATCATGGTGATTCTCTACCTGGAGATTCTCCTCAATCTTTTCTCAATCTGGTGTCCCAAATACTTTACTGATTTCTGGCAATACTGCAGTTTCACAGGTGAAACTCTATGTCCAAATTCTCCCAAATGATTCAACAGGGCAATTGAATCATGCTTACACCCGTCCCTTGGTCTGGATGCGATCAACAAATCATCAATGTATTGCACTTGAGTCGATTGGTATGGCAATTCCAATGATTCCAGGTTCTTTTTCAAGATCTGATTAAACAGTGATGGTGACTCCCTATACCCTTGTGGAAGCCTGCACCAGCTGTAGACTCTGTCTAGGAATTTGAAACTAAAAAGAAACTGACCATCCTCATGAAGAGGCACAGAAAAGAAAGTTTGTGACAGATCTACCACTGTGAACCACTGTGCATTGCAAGGAATCTGAAACAGTATCACTGCTGGATTGGGCACTACCGGACAACATTTAACCACCATGTCATTCACTTTTCGCAAGTCTTGCACAACATGCACTTTCCCACATGGCTTTTTCAAACCCATTATCGGTGAATTACATGGACTGCTCAGCACTTCTTTCAAAACTCCTTGTTTTAAAAAGTCTCCAATTATTTGTGCCACCTTCATCAAAACATCTTGTGGCATGTTATACTATGGTATCTGCGAGAACACTGCATTGGGCTTCAGAGTGATTTTAATCAGCTCTACTCCCTTAATCAGACCTACTTCTTTCCCTGACAAATCCCAGACCTCTTCCTTCACTGTTCCCTGCAAGTCTGCGTGCAATTCTTTCTCAGTAAACATTGGGAAATAGTCAATCAACGGATATTCTTCATTGGCATTGTTAACCATCATTTCAGTCACCTGCTCTTCCTCATCATCACTATTTGTCTGGACTTCTATCCCAGTGTCCGAACAATTAATGGAGCATCTTTGCACAGTAAGTCTCCTCCCAGTAGGGATACGGGACTTGAATTGCACACCACAAATCTATGCATTCCTTGATAATTTCCAATTTCAACTGCACTGGCTCTGTGATTGGGTTGGTCAACTGTCTATTCTCCACACCCACAACTTGAACTGTCCTGCCTGAAAGAGGTAAATTTGGGGCCTCTATGTTCCTTACTGTAGAGCGCGTAGCTCCTGTATCCACTAAGAATGAGACCTTGTAGCCCATCAATTTCCCCTTCACAAAAGGTCCTCTCTGACCTTCTAGGGAAGCGGCAAAAATACAAGCTCCTTCATCCAAACTGTCACTCATCCATTCTTTGTTTATTTCGTCCTCACTGTAAAATGGAAACTGATGCACTATGTTATCATTACTGTCTTGTCTTTGACCTGTGACCTGCTGAGTAAGCATCACCTGTTGCTGCTCCATCAGGGCTTGAGGTATCTGCATTTGCTGTCTAGGTACCATGGGGACCTGCTGCTGTACTGGTTGTAATTGGGTAAATTGTGCATGTGGCACCTGCATTTGCTGCACCTGTATGAAATTCTGTCCTCGATTCTGAACATTAGGAATGAGTCCTTTCATTCTTGGGACTTTCACAGTTTAAAATGTACTGACGTCAGCTTGCTGAACGACACCATCCTGTCCCATCAACGAACACTCCCGCTTCCAGTGTCCCACGTTTCCGCACAAATGACACTGTAACATCTTTTTCATTCCCTGCATGTCATTCTGGACAACCACAGTCCCTAAGTCCGGACCACACATCATGTCAATTCCACGTCCTCTACCTCTCAATTGAGGCTCAAACATAACAGTTCTCTGCTGCGGCGGCATGGGCGGTACCATAGCTCCTGGCACTCCTGTCTGAGCTACTTTTATTTGCATCACCATTGCTTTTTCTTTCAACTTTTTCTGCTTCAATTCAATCTCATCAGTATTTTGCATATTGCAACACCTCATCAATCGGTTTCACCTGCCAGTAAATTAAATGACTCTTGATCATCTGTCCTACTTCTGGTCACAACCCTTCGACAAATCTGAACACAAAATGCAACATGTCCTTCGGCTCAATTGCTTCCTTACCACTGTACTCCTTAAATGGTTTCAACAAACTTTCATAGTAGGTATGCATTGACTCTTTAGACTCTTGGACCGTTCTATCAATCCGCTGCCAATCAATGTTTTTTGGAGAAATCCTTGTCTTCAGGAACTCAATCACCTGATAATCATTTTTCATTACCTCAGGTGAAGGTGCACCTGTTACTTTATCCCTTTCTGGTTCACTTGTCGGCCAGTCGACTACTCTTTTACACTCAATCCACAAGTCAGCTGGTACCACTATCTCCAATAGCGTGTCCAGGTCTTCCCACAGACATTTGGAAAGCTTCACAAATCTCTCTGTCTCTTGATACCACTCAACCGGCTTCTCTCTCAATTTTGGATAATCATTTTTAAATGACAATATATCACTCCTGTGCCAAGGAACATGAACAAACTGCCCTCCTGGAATTTCTCTCATTGGAAGCATCGTAACTAATTCTCCCTTGTCGACACCTTTAAACCCTTCTTGTGAATCCCGTTTTCGTTTATCTTTTTTCTTTGTCCATCTACCTTCCCACTTCTCTAATGCTCCCCAAATCTGAGCACTCTGCAGCAATTCTCTCAAGTGTGCCTTCCTTCCTGCTGATCTCATGTGTTCTAAATACTTTGCCTCAAAATCTAATCTGTAACTGCGTTTCAAATGCTTTGTTTTCTCAATCTCAAAGTCATGTTTCTCTGATAGCTCTGCCAATTTCTGATGTATTTTACTCACTTCTCTTGAAATCTTTGGGCACAAATAACTCAATTATTCTTCAGTGTATGATTCCAATCTGCTCACACCCATTGTTCCCTCAACTAATTTGGTTGCTTCCATACTCAACTTCACACGATTTATCTGCTCCTCGCCTTTGGATGCATTTTGAGGAGTATTTAAACTGTCTAGCCAATCACTCAACTGCTGAGCTGACAATCCCTGTAATGAAATATTACTGGCATTTGGAACTGGTAGTTGTTGCACCACTGCACCTGACGCTTGCGGGGTCAAAAGTTTCAAACTCTGACTTGCATTCGGGCCATTCACTGCATCTGGAAGCGCTACAAGTGGACTAAGATCCATTAAAGGTCTAGATCCAATAAAAGTCTGTCCTCCAGATGACATCATCTGCACAGGATCACTTACTCCTCTCCTCACAAGACTCTGTGAGATTTCATTCTGTCCTCCCACGTCTGACTTCTTTTGCGCAAATAAGGGTACCGCTGGACCAACAGTAATTGGTAGCGATATTGCTTCTGGAGCTGCCCTAACACTTCCACCTTGTGGGAATGTTACCCCCATTGCCTGATTCATGACTGGTGTAATATCTGACTGTGTTCCTGTCATTGGTGTAAACTTTGGCAAACCCTGCGCTTGTGCTGCAGGCAATAACATTGGTGTCGGATCTATCTGAACCAGCATTGGCTTCGGAAGCACTTTCTCCCTCTGCACCATTATGCTCGGGACTGTCTCAAGAACTGGTATGTCTGGATAAATTCTCTGCACTGAAGGTGGATGTATCTGTGCTTGGACTACAGTAGTTGTCCCTGCATTAGGTGTACTTTGTACTACCTCTGGTATCTGTCCACCATCTGTCTGAACTACTCCCTCGGCTCCCTGTGCTTGTGCTGGAGCAGTGGTAGTGGCACTAGCACTTGGACCCCTTGCATATGTCGTTAAAGATGGAGGTCAATCTCTTAACAACTGCATAATGAGGTCCTCGACATCAGAATCCTCATCATCAACATAAGATTTTCTCTTTTTCTTTCTTCCTGCACTTTCATCCTCTTTAGCACTATCTTCCTTCTCTGCCTCTTCTTCCTCCATGATGGCAAGAAACAACTTGACATCCTGTAATGTCACTGCTCTCCATTTCTGTTGTTCCCAATCCCATCTAGCTTCAGCTAAAGATTTCTCTACTCGCTTTTGAACTTCATCTCTTATTGCTGTCTGGACACTAGCTCCCAAACCGCTAAAGCCTCAAACTGTGCTGGTCTCGGTAATGGCTTCATATCATATAATGACATTCGCAAATGGTCCAAAATTCTCAAATTAAATGTTCTATGCTCCTGAAACGCTAAAGATCCTTGGTTTTTAGTAAACTTACACCATTGCTTCAACCACTAACACAGTGCTGCACCTCGCTCCTCCATCACAATGTAAGCCAGAGTATTTTCCGGTGGGGTCGGCTCCCCACTGATGCTTTAATGTAAGTATCACCCTTCATCGCACTCTTAAATGCCTTGAAAAACTTCATATTGTCTGCTTTGTTTACTTCGATTCAATAATGAAATTACTTTTACTCCCAAGATTCCCTTCACCCGCTTACTCAACCAATTGCCTCTTACGGACGGCTGCCAATCCGCTTGTGACCTTTCTCACTAACCAACCTATCCCAGCGTGGCACACTCTGATGTCACATTCACACACAGCAGCTGACAAAGTCTTGCGGCTCGTCCTCTTAGTCCGATTCACACAACTAATGCAACTTATTGCGAGCTCTTACCAAAAACCAATAACTAAAACAAACCTACTGGTTTACTACAGGAAGGAACACAATCGCTTCAGAGACCTTACGGATTTTCACTAATGGCCCTTTCTCTCAGGTAGCTATTCCTCTTTCTCAGTCTCCCACATCCGCAAGCAAAATTTCACCCACACATTTTTACTCTCAACTGATCAATGGGTCTGTCCTGGTGCACATATAACTCGCCAAATCTCAGTCGAAATTTCTTTTACTCGATTCTCATACACACCGATTTGTTGACCACGCCCGATCAACCTACTAAACGAGACAGATTACAACATATAACCAAGTGTCTCCTACACTTGTCAATATACTCCGGAGTCTTAGACCACGCAGGGTCCGTACATCAGCAACAACCACGTGGATAATTTTTTTGGAGCGTAAAGTGCCACACAAATGTGAAATTCTACGACTTCCCTACTCTCACACCACAGAGTACGGACACTCCTACTAACCTCAACTGGAGTACACAGACTCCCTACTTACCTCACATACATACATCACAATTTATCTGCAATTTGCTTAAGCCTGTGCAAGCACAACCTACCACTTTCTCATTCTTACAGAAACGCCGAGAACATACCCATCTCTACTAGTTGGATCCAGGAACTGGGAAAGTCATTTCTGTGCTTAAGGCAACATCATTCTTGCTAGAATTGCCATTTCAGAATAACAAAATTCAAACCTCAAAAAAATACGAACAGCTAACCTTAACTTAAACTACCACCATAGCCGATGATCACCACATAACCAGTCCCCCAAGGAAACTAACCATCAAGCTGCTACCAAAAACCGCTAGTGCGCCCGGTCCTTAGTAAGTAAACTTACAAGGGGACGCGTATAAGTCGATGAACCTTTTGAATCGCACGGAGTATTCTAGTCATGCAGTGACCACTGAATCAATAAACAACATCAATAATCAAGATAAACACTTTATGAAACTACAATAGAAACCATACTAATCAGAAATAACCACTACTCAGGAAAAGGGTTAACAAATTTTATTCCCTGTTGCTTACAGTTCTAAGTCATCAATTAGTTCAATCTTTATTCAAATCAACTCTTTATTAATTCATCAGTTAAAAGACATTGGCCCTCATTACAACCATGGCGGACGTTGGAGAAGTGGCGGTAATACTGCCAACAGGCCGGCGAAAAAAAAAATGGAATTAGGACCATAGCGGTTACCGCCATGGTCATCTGCCACTTCTCCATTCCGAACGCCAGGGCGGTGATGACCGCTGGGCTGGAGACTTCGGTCTCCAGCCCGGCGGCCGTCACCAGACCGCCGGCGGTATCACGACCCTGCAGACCGGGTGGTTTGGAACCGCCATGAAATCCATGGCGGTAGGCACTATCAGTGCCAGGGAATTCCCTCCCCACCGTTACCCCCAACATTGGAACACACCCCCACCCTACACGCATACAGACACCACCAATACACATACCCGCACTCTTACCAACACACATACCAACAGACACACACACAGTCATACACACACACATACATACAGACATACAAGCACACATACTCACAGACATACAAACAGACAGACATGCACACATTTTCAAACACAACACCCCCGCATGCATACACGCACTCACACACCCCCTCTACATACTCACACGCACACCCCCATGCACGCACACAACACACAACACCCCTAACCCCACCCCCTCCCCTAACGGACGATCAACTTACCTGGTCCGTTGATCCTCTGGGAGGGGATGGGATCCATGGGGGCTGCTCCGCCGCCAGCTCCCCGTCACCAGAACACCGCCACACCGAATCATGGGACGTGATTCGGTGGGTGGTGTTCTGATGACGGGGCGGTGGAGGTGGAGCAACCTCCACTTCCCCGCCGACCGCCAGTATGGCTGCTAGTGGCTCTCTGTCCGAAAAAGACCACAGGGCTGCCAGCAGTCATAATTCGCCGAGCTGAAAACCACCTGCTCTGGCGGTCTTCAGCGCGGCGGTTCTAAAGACCGCCGAGGTCATAATGACCCCCATCATCTTTTAAAGAAAACATATGCAGCAAAGCAACACCATGAGCTAAGAATATCAGCATTAATAATGTAATTCAGCAATTAAGATTTGTCAGTCATTTGTCACCGTCAACATCACCCCTAACAGCCTGCCTTACCAAGATCAGCATTAGCATGTGGGTCTTTAAGTGAAAACAATTTAGAGAAAACATAAATTTGGAAAAAATCTACCGGAGTGTAAATCTCTATAAACAGTGCAATTGGTACCTAGAAGAAAAGGCACAAAATCGTCAGTCACATTTTCATAGATACCTATCCAGGATGGATCAGCAACAAGTCAGTCTTCGTCTTCAGGTCATCAAATGGTCAGCTATGAATCAGGCTCACAGAGTATGAACCCAATCTCAGCACCTCGGACAGCGTCTCCGCAGTTTTGATTCCTCACCCCTTGTTATGACTTTTTATTAGGGTCTCCCAGTCCATCCCCCTAATTGCTAATTGTCCATTGGTCAACAGATCTGACTATAACCTATAGTTTTTATTTACCAAATTGTATTATTATATTTCACAAAACGCTGATTGGTTCTTCTTGCGATGAGGACATCATCCGGTTCTTCAGGTATCAAAATTGTTGCACATGGTTCTCTAGTCAGTGCTTCCATTGTTCAAGTCCTGGGAAAGTACATTTAGCCTGCACTACACATAATTTTTTAATTGTCTTCATCATCTCCTGTCCGTCAGTACATTGCAGAATGTTCTAGCTAAGCGACTTGAACTCTGAGTGGTTCAAGGTCTCTGTCCCCAGTTACCAGTCCTTTGTGAGACGTTCCCTTCTCCATGTTCAGCGCAAGCCAGGCCCAGTGGAACTAGGCCTCTGGTTCAGCTGATTTAAGACTATTGAATTAATACAAAATATAGGTTATACATCTCATTATGACATATTAGAACATTTTTCTCATGTGTTTTCATTATTTTGCATATTTTGTGTTATTTTAGTACACATGGTGATCATACCCGGAGGGCACATTTTCAAACGTGCATGTTATTTTCTGTTATTAATTTCTCTATGCATTTTTCTCATTTAGTAAACACACATATAAGTCATTAATAATTTCTTAATTAACACATATGCTCCAACACCGGCTTTCCCCCAGCAGCTTATTTTATATCTTGAACCATATCGAAAGGCTTCAAAAGCCACCGTTAACTCACAAGTCTATCACAGTGGTACCACATGCAGATGATATTAAAGAAAAATGGGGGAGCACAGGATGCAACACCAAACATTTATCCCAGACAAAAGAAAGGTGTTTTGACAACCCAATGTTCAGTTAGAGGCAAATGAATTTAACAACTAAGTGTACCATAAATCTTGTACTTGACCATTGGAGCAATTTATTTTTCATTTTAGTGTGCTCGAATGCAGCTCAAAATCCATTTAACAAAATCACAATTATATTCAAACAAAATGGCATCAAATTTCCAACAAATTAAACAACAATTATATATGCTCTAAATTACAACAAATTACACACAAATTAAACATAAAACGTGCAGTCATGTTTAGTCTGTCTTGACCACATCTCTTTAATCCATAATGGTTGGTGATGATAATTGTCCTTCAAAAAGTTTATTATACACAGAGAGGTAGCTTACACATTTCTTTGTGGTGCCTAGTTATCCACTTCCACAACATACAAGGTTTAACAATATTTTTCCTTAATTGTCTCCTTCAAAGAAAAATTGGTTGATGCGTTTTGGACTATGATACATTTCAGGCCTCATTAGGACCATCAGTTGAAAGATATCCAAGTAGCTCTAAATTCGAAAATAGCATAAAAAAAGGTATTTACATCACACTTTTACGTCTTGAGTAACACTGTTTCATGCCTGAACACAAATAGAAAAAGGCCATTAATACCTATGAAAGAGAAGTGAAATAATATTTACATGCACTTCTGAAGACCAGTTATGTGTACATATATATACCAAGGAATGAAACATGATATCCACATGTTTAAATGGCAACAGATCCAACACTACGTTGCATGACCTTGTGTGTCTTATACATCCTGAAAACAATTGCTGCATCCCACATCAAAGGCCTAAATCAAGAAATTAAATAGATCACCAAAGAAGCTCATGATGAAGGGTGAATCTGCACCAAAGAATATGAATTCCTTAATCAGAGAGATCCCTGTATGCTAGTGATGTGTATCCTACACAAAATGGTGAACAATCTGTCTGGCAGACCGATTATATCAGCCTGTGGTTCTTTGTTACAACCCCTTGCGCAATATGTTGATGTCTCCCTAAAACCTTCTGTGGTCAAGACAGAGGGTTATATAATGGACTTAATGGATTTCATTAAAAAAATTGAGGACAAAGATTTCAACAGTAGACCACAGCAAGTTCCAACAGGATAGGTGTTAGTATTTGCAACTAAATGTTTACCAAAATAATTTTCTCATGTTTAAAGATGAGCTGTTCCCACAAATAAACAGCGTTGCCATGGGATATATCCTTGACGCAGAAGTGGCAAACTTGTTTATGTCCTTTTTTGAGGACAAATGAACATTTGGAGAAAGCAATCCTTAAACTCAGTCAGTCACCTGCTGGTATAGACACATCGATGATGCTTTTATGATTTGGGATGGCACACTGGATTCCTTAATTGAATTTAACGGATGGTTAAATAGTCAAGTTGAAGATCTGAAGTTTACCATCACCAATATACACAGATGTTGAATTTCCTCGATGTCGAAGTGTGAGTCAGTGAAGGAAAACGAATGAGTGATCTGTCCACAAAATCTACTGACCGCATCATTCTGTAACATTTTACAAGTGAACAACCAAGATTGTTAAAAGAAAATTTGCCAGACAGCCAAATTCTCCGCATTAGGAGAAACTGCATGCTTAAAGAAGATTACTTTTTAAATGCAGTAACTTTAAGCAGAACGTTAATAGCTAGAGGTTACCCTCAGAAGTTAGCCAAGAATGGTATCAAGAAGGCATGGTATACTCCATGTGAGTCGTTGCTAACACCCAAACAAAGACTTGTGTGCTCACCTCTAACCCCAACTCAAATAAAGTGAAGAATATTATTCTTCGCAATTGGCATATACTGACACAATTTGATATTGCTAAACCTTTGATTTCATTTAAAAGAGGCATGAACTTTAAAGATTGGTTAGTTCATGCAAAAAAGAGCTGGCCAACGCCCCACTAATTTACATCAAATGTTAGGATTACCTCCTATTACGGTACAGATGCCAGCAATGTATGGTGTGTCAGTTCGCTTCAAATGAAAAAATCTCACATTGAATGGTATAAACATCCGGCACCCAGCTTTTCCAACTGCAGCACAAAAATGTTATATATAATGCACATCCTGTCCATGTAAGAAACATACATTGGACAAACAACTCAATCTGTGAAATTAGGTATCTCACAACATAACTTCAGGATTCACTGCAGCACTCACACAGACCCAGTGGTGCAAAATTACACTACAATGAATCATACAGAAGATGATGTGGAATAGTCAATATTGTTTGTTTCAAATAGGGACAAAAAGGAGGATGGGTATCCATGATTCTGATTACAGAGGAGCCTAGGCTGATAGAAATAATTAAAACTGCAGTGACAGGTTTAAATGATGCAGACAAAGTATGGGCCTTGATTTCTTAAGGCTTGCCTATGATATTTGGTAAACATTCATATTATGGCATACATTGAGATACATACAGGGCAAACACTCAGTTACCAGGAAGCAGATGGCATCACGCTTACGCAGATTCAGCCCACCTTCTTCTTTCCCATTCTCCCAGTTCATATTAGGTGAGATACCCCTTTGCTTTTGAATATAGCAATCACTGCATCAGTAAAGTGACAGTTAGTTTCTGCATATAGCAGTTACCACAGTTTAGATACTTCTAACTCAGCATATTATCTGAGTTGCAATGCTGTAAATATGTAAATAACATATAAAAAGTAATCTAGGCATGATGTTTTAGATCATTTAAATTTTTATTATCAACATTGACAGTCCAAAATATATTGAATTATTCTGTGCACAAAGATTGTGCTTGGGAAATGTCTGAGTTGCTAGCTTTGGCAAAGTGCTGGAAGCCTGTTGAACCTGTGGCTTCTAGCTGCAAGACAATCCAGTGTGGCCACTATATTGCTCCAAGAGTTAGTGCACTATAGCACTTCAGTAGCCAAACACGAATAGGGCATAAAAACACAGATTGCTTCAGCATCTGGTTTCAAAATCTGCATCTCAGTCACATTCAGAGTGAAGGAGATTTTTCCTCTCGAGCCATTAGAATGCCACGGACTCCATACCCCACAAAGTAAGTGAAATGCAATGAGTGCTCCTTTTTTGTATACGCATGATGGTTTTACTGCTAAAACATTTTCCGTGTTTAAAAATGGTGCATTTGTGACATCCTCAGGTATGACCTCGCTGCTTCTACTAACTACAGACCAAATTTTAAAAATAAACAACAATGGTAAGATCTATGTAACACCTTAGGCACGGGAATTTTAGAAACACTGTTCATTGGCTCACGATTGCCTGCAACTTGTGCATTTGTTACTACAGGTTATGAGACAAAAATGTAATTAAATAAGAGTGAGGGTGTCTTCAGCATGATCGTGGTCAGTTGTTCAGTTGTGCAATTATAACAGTTAAAGAATTACAACATTACCTGTAAGTTTGAAACGATTGCGCCTAAGTACAAAGGCCCATATTTATACTTTTTTTGCAAAGCATTTGTGTCTTTTTTTTGTCAAAACTGGCGCAAACTTACAAAATACAATTATATTTTGTAAGTTTGCGACCTTTTGCGTCACAAAATGATGCAAATGAGGCACTAAAAAAGTATAAATATGGACCAAAGTGTTTGGGACCTTTGTAAGGTTTCAACTTTTGGTCGCCAATACAGGTGTGCACGATAGTTTGCACATAAGCTACCCGTACATCGTGGGGATGTATAAGACACATAAGGTCTTGCAATGTGGTGTTGGGTATGTCACTGTTTAAACATGTGGATGTCATGTTTCGTTCTCTCTACTGCCACTAGAATGGACAAGAGTGTTTATGAACACTTCACAAATCAAGAGGCTATATTTTGTCTTTGAAAGCACAATAGGATATGTATTCATAGATGGTCTTTAGAAGTGTATGCAAATAATGCTTTGTTTCTCTTTCATGGGTATCAATGGCCTTTTTTCTATTTGCGTTCACACATGAAACAGTGTTACGCAAGAGGTAAACGTATGATGCATAAACCTTTCTTGATACTGTTTTGGATTTTAGAACTACTTGGCCATTTCCCAATTGCTGGTTCTGATAAGACCTGCACTGTATCATAGGCTGAAACGTCACAACCAAATATCCTTTGGAAGAGCCAATTCAGGATAAATATTGCTAAACCTTGTATGTTCAGGAAGTGGATAATCAGGCACCACAAAGAAATGATTTGTCATTTTCATAGGCTATCTCTAGGTGGGAAAAAAAAAATTGAGGGACAAACATTATGGCTTCAAGAGATGTGGCCAAGATAGACCAAGAATGACTGCAAGTTTTATGTTTGATTTGTGTGTAATTTATTTTTATTTTGTGCGTATATTATTGTTGTTTAATTTGCGGGTAATTTTATGTCATTTTGTTTGTATATGATTGTGATATTGTTAAATGAGTTTTGAATTACATTTGAACACACTAAAAAGAAAAATAAATTGCTCCAATGATCACGTACAAAGATACAGGGTACACTAAGTTATTAAAGTCTATACTCCTGAGCCAATCAAAGATACACCTGGGGTGGAATACGAGGGAAGGAAATTTAGTTTGAAATCAAGATTATCACTCAGCAACATTAAAACCCAAATATTATAAATCAATCAATTATAAATCAATCATTATAAATCAATCAGATGATAGTAGTTATAGCAACTACATACTTAGGGATGCAAATGTTCTCAAACATCACAAAAGTATATGAAAACAAGCATGATACTCCTTTAGACCCTGGGAGGCAGAGCCTTATCAGATGGAATATTCTTCCTCTAGTGATGCAAGGTCACTGCAACATCATCAAAATTCTTCTTTTGCTAAAATGTTAATATCTATTTCATTAACTTCCCTTAGCAATGCCGAATTGTTTGTAAAACAAATTCAAAATTTGTGGTCTCGTAAGAGGAGACACAATTTAAGAAGAGCAATTTAAGAAGCCAGGGCAAGCAATCAGTGAACTATAGCAACCCTCATGTGTGGGTGGCTGAGCTCTCCCTTGTATAAAGCTTTACTACTGAACCAACTTTTCTGTGAGACTCGCACAGGTAATTGGCTTATCTTCTATTGTTTGGTCATTAAGGGTGTTTGCATCAGGATCTACTTAAAGCCCCTGGTTATTTTGAAACTGCATATATTAAAACACAAGATACAAAACATTATCTGTATATTATCAGCTATAGTCCTCTATGTTAAACCAATTACAGCTCCTTAAAGCAATTCTTACATATCTCTGCTATAATTCATCCCCCACCCCTGTTTATTCTATTGATGCATTTGTCCAACTATGAACTCTAAACCTTAGGGCAATTATATGAAGAATAAGTATTCCACTCTTTTGGTACAATAGTTGCCAACTATTCGATCTTGAGTAAAGGAGATACGTTTCTACAGATGCTGGACTATTTCTATTGGCTTGGAATTAGTTCCATACACATAAACTCCTGCTTCACCAAACACTAGGGCATAATTGGAAGGATCTATTGGCTGCTCCTACAGAAGCATTAGGATGGCGTGCAAATATGGGCCAATCGTTGGACGCACAAAACAGATATACAGCAGACTATTGCCTGCAAGTACATCATTACAAATGTTTATAGGACATATATTATACTGCGAATAGACTGTTCTTCTGGGGCTGGCAATCATATTCAAAGTTCTTCCGTTGTTGGCATGTAGCAGCTGCTGGAACAATTAATGGAAAGGTTTAGGCATGACGTATTTCGTGAATGAGGCACATTAACAGTAGTTTTAATGTTACATTCACCTAAATTCATCGTCCTCATTTTTTCAGAAAAAAGTCCCTCAGAGGCTCACTGACATAGTGTTGCTTGCTAGGGTTCTCCTTCCAGATACAATATTCCAACTTTTGCTTAAAAAACATGACTTTGATGGATTGATGGAATCATTTTATCAATATCTGTGGTTTGGAGCTCACTAGTATTACAAAAGGATCGGAAACGCCATCATTTGAAAACTGTATGGGAATCACTGTTGTCTTTTTAAATATGTCTGAGTGATGAATGCCCTTATATTGAATGTTTTTATGTATAATTGATCTAATGAATTCCTATTTTTGTGTATTTGAACCTATGTAACTAGCAATGCAATTTAATCAACTATATATTTGTTCAATGTTCTGTCATGTTTTTTTTTATTTTTTATGTTATGTTATGTTACCAGCATTTTTGTATCTCTTATATCATATTTTTATGGTCCAGTTACAGTTCCATCGGCATTCACTTTTAACTTGATGCATTAATGGACTGGAATGAATGCTCCCAACCTGCTTTTATATCTCTACTGAGCCTTCCCACGTTAACAGAGCCTTTTGCTGCGTGATAACCTGTACATATCAACTCTACATCTCTACATTTATTTATTCTGCATCTCTTATGATACTGGGCATCCTCTTTACAGTAAACGAGAGACTAATAGCAGTAAATAGTTTGCTTTTTTCAGTCTAATTGTGAGTGACATTATTACTCTTTGTAATACGTAAGTAACATCACTAATTTACTCTAGCAAGGTATTGCTTGTGAAATATAATTTCAAATTGCCTGCTGCAAAAGTCAGATTATTGCTAAAGCTGCTCTTTTAGTAATATACTAACAGCCACTTAAGCAGTTAATTAAACGTCAGAATTTTTGACATTCCTTAGATGTTAACTTCATTCTCTGAAACAAGGGAGCCATTATCTCAAAAGGACACGTGAATGATCTTTTTTATTAAGTGCACTTTTAGTTTTTTTTTTGTATTTGAGAGCAGGAGTATTTTGTAAAAAAAAACAGCTGTCTTTGAAAGTTACCTATATTAACTGGCTTAAAGCATTTGTGACCACACATTACAAGCCGCAAATTGGTCTGTGTACTTCCACAGTGCAATTTCTCAGTTCTTATTCTTGGCTACACTTGCTATCCCAAAGTAAAGGAGGTCGAAATGAGGGTCACCATTTATCAATGATAAAAGTAGCCACGGCTATATTGAGCAAGTATAGATAAAAGTCCATAGGTATATGTTTAATGGGCATATGCACTAAAATACAGGCAGGTAGAAAACATATTTTTCTGCAACATCACACTAAAACTAAACATTATCTTTTGCCAGTGCTTACTGATGGTATGCTGGTAGTGATGGTGAAGTATTGGTGATGGGTGTAGTGCTGATGCGGTTGTTGGTTATGATATTAAAGTGGTGGTGGAATTGGAGGTGTAGTATTGATGGTGGTCTTGGTGTTGTGGTTGTCCTATTGATGACATTGTATTATGGTGTTGGTATTAGTTTGATATTGGTGGTAGTGGTAGTATTAGTGGTATGTTATTGGTATTATGATGGTGGTACTATTGATGGTGGTGTTTGTGATGGCATTGGCAAAGGTATTGGCTTAATTGGTGGTGAGGGTATTTGTGAAGTTTATGGTCATATTGTTGGTGATATTAGTTGTGCTGATGGGAGTATTTATGATGCTGATATTGGTGGTAGTATTGATGGTGTTTTTTTTTGGTGTGTGTTGATTGTGACATTAGTGGTGGTGGTTGAGGCATTGTTGGTGGTATTCATATTAGTGCTGTTGGTAGTATTGAAGGTGGTCAAGGTGGTGATGGTGGTACTGGTGATGGTATTGGTGTACATGATACTTATGGTGGTATTAGTGGTGGTGGTATTGAAGGAGATATTGGTGATGTTGCCGTCTTGGTGGTGTGATAAAGAAAAAACACTTAGGATTCTATGTTAGAGCCAGTGTCATGTTCAAAATATGTAAAAATGCCTGCTGCAGAATTTTCCACTGTAAATATCCCACAATGAGACAAATACTTAAATGTGACAAAATGGGTTCTCGTTTAGTATCATTTTTATACGTAAAATAGTCCCTTGTGCATTGAAATCCCGGCACTCCTTAGGAGGCATAATGATACCAAACTGCCAATGGCATAGTGGTGAGAAAGCAATATTAATTGTGGCTGATCTAAGAAGTGATTGGCAATGCTTCAAGCTAATGACTGAAAGAGGCTGAATTAAATAAGCCAATGGCTAATGGGGCTTCCCCAGAATCCACTATTTACATACTGTAAGCAACAGGTGCTGCAGACAGCTACATAGTCGACCCAGACCTAAGAAGACTATCTAAAAGAATCTCTTGGGTCTGTGACATTATAAAGTACCTTGGAATTCAGTCTCATTTGAGCATGAAATGCCTCAGAGACTTGCCATAGCCCTGTCATATATAGACGGGGTCTCATTTGTATTTAAAAACAGTGCAAGGATTGTCAGCACTATAGGAAAACTGGAAATCAAACAAATGAAAGGTGATAAAAGGATGCTTGCAATAAGTCTAACCACTGATAAACACTCGAGGTAGCATTCAAGTCCATCAATTTTTTGTCCACCATGCCATTTTCAGATTAAATACAGCCATATGCAAATCAGTCTTGACATTACTCGAATCGGAACACTCATGCTCAACTGCCAAGCCAGGGTCTCTCTTACCCAGAACACAAGTAAACCAAGCCCAGTTTAGCCCTCATTAGGGCCCTTCAGACAGGCAGGTGTAGTTTAGACTGATTTCCACATGGCTGGATCCAAACTGAAGGGGCATGGGAAGCAAAAGAGAAATGGGTTGGAACACCCTACATGATTTCCAATGGTTAGACAAATTACCAGTATTCCGCCCATCACCTTTTGTGTTTTTGAGGCAAAATTTTAAAAAAAGCCTTATATTGACATACAAAAGCCTCTGCCAGGTATATACTCCAAAAAATGACCAATTTTATTTAAGTTATCCTGGTTGTACAATAAGGTGTTTGTGTAGTCCTCTTCGCCTTCCACAATATGATTGTTTATTCACAGTGTGATCATTCTTCATTCTTTTGGGATTCTCTCATTTGCAGTTCTTCATACTGTACAGCAACTCAGTAATCAGTTTTATTGCTAGTAATTCAGAGATAATGCCACGTCAAGCAATCTGCAAGTTGTTCATTAGATCTACTAGAGCCATTTCCTTCTGCCCAAAGATTGAGGTTTTTTGATAAGCGCATCCTCTTTATAAAATATTATTTTTAATATTATTTGGCAGAGGCCAAACCGTCACACTCGTAACGTGCCGGTCTTCACCGCCGGCCTTTTAGCAGTTAGATGGCCATCGTGGCCCTGGCGGTCTTCGGGCCGCCACAGTCGTAATTAGGGCCTGTTTCCTTCTTATTCCACCTGTTAACACGTCCTTCTATGTCAATTTATACACATTAGGACTCGTTTTAGGCCGATGAATCTTTTGACCCAGTGGTGAGACGCCGTAAGACGAGGTAACTGATCAATATGTCAAGCAATATATCAATAATATCATCAACATATATCACCACAATATATTTCAGTTTAGACATTGGTTAAAACAGACGGCGCAACCATGACCTTTCAGTCATGAATAACCACACCTTTATTGGAGTTTTGTGAATTTTATTCCCTATTGATTACAATCTAATAGCAAATGTATTAATCTCAAAACCAAGAAGCAAAGGAGCATAGTCACGATATGGCAACTGTGATAAGATTTTGACAATGTGAAGATCAGAACCATTAAGACACTTACATAAGAGATACACAAGTCAGAATGCATAGAACATCATATAAGCCCAATTCAGCATAGTACAATGTCAGTCAAGTCCGTTTGTCAGTCAAAGTGAATATCTAATCTAACCACTAATTAGCATCAGCATGTTGGACTTCATGCAAAATAATTTAGAACACAAATTTGGAAAATATCTAACTATGGTCTCTATCCAAAAATACAGCAGTTGGTACCTAGAAAGCAAAAGCAAATAGACAAATTACAAGAGCAACTGTCATAATTACCCTCCTCGGAATGAGTCAGCATACAGGATCAGACTTCGTCTTCAGGACATCAGTTGGATCGTCATCAGTCTATCTAGTCTAAGGACAGGGGGCACTTCCCTCATAAGGAAGAAAGTGTAATGGGGCGACTAAGGGTGAGGATGGTTTATTAAGTCTCAAGTCACCAAACAGAGTGACAGAGTTTCTGGATGCAATCGATATCATTCCCTACCTAGTTCTCTCGAGTCTCCTGTGTCATGAGTTTTTATCCCTTATTCTATTGGATAGTCATTATACCCCACTATCTGTAACCTACCAAATTATACATTAAGTAATGCACTTGTCATTTCAAGATAATTCTTAACATTTTGATTGGTCTTCACAATTGACGTTTTTCGTAGGTGGCACATCTGGGGTTACTTCATTCTCTGGCACACTCTTCGGGTCAAAAGTTCTCTTTTCCATGGTAGAATGTCCTTGAAAGTTTCCATATTTGTTGCAAAGCGTATAAACTTATACTAAAGCAGCTAGCATGCGGATGAGAAAAAATAGCATTGTTACATAAAACGAAGAAGAGAACAAATGCTGGGTCATGGCCCTTTTGCAAGTCAGCACACTGGAGAAACAGAAAAAATATGCTTTAATATGAGAGCTACACGGCTAATTCTTCGGCTCACGCTAACTTAAGGCTTATGGATTCTAATAAAATGCAATCTTCGTAAATGTTAATGTATTCGATTAATTCATAATATAAGCAATCATTTCTTATAGATGACATTAGTATATGCATATGATAATTCTCCACGTTTAAAATACGTTTCAATGAATAATATTATTAATGCAGCATTGTTAAGTATAAGCATTTCACATCTAAAATAGGTAATGTTTAGATTACGCTCTCTCAGTCCCTCCTCTGATGACGCTCGTCATCACACAAATCTTTCTTCGGTCTAGTTTTTCACCTTGCGCATGATGCACATTTCAACATCTTGCCCTTTATGAGAACTTTCCCATATTTCATTGAACATTTTCTCTCTTTCACTTTCTTCATTTCGTCGGGCTCTTTTAGTCCAATTTCTTTTTATTTTGTCATTGATTTTACATGCCCCCCATAAGCCTAATAGACAAACCAAAACAATTAATAGACCCATCAAAATGTTTGCAAGTACCCCATTCCAAATATTGGTAAACTAGCTTCCAACTCGGGCAATTCCCTTTCCAAATTTCTCCCAAACACCAAGTTCTTTCAGATCCTTCAAATCTGTACTATCTCTAGTAAGGTTAGTAAGCATGCTTCTAATTTTCTTACTGTTATCTGGAATAAATGAGCAACAATGACGCTCATTAAGCATTTTGCAGACACCTCAACTCTTTGCTAAAAGAATGTCTAAAGCAAGCCGATTTTGAAGAGTCATAGCTCTTTCTGCAGCAAGTTCAGTATCCATCAGGAGTATGGCTCCTGTAAAATTTGTCAACATGTTATCCAGTATAGTAGACAACTTTTGAATTTTCATAGAATTCAAGATAACCCCTACTGATGGGATTATGGCTCCAAAAATATCACCAATGACAGCCGCCACTGATTCTCGTTTTTGTCTAGAATGTTGCAATTCAGACGTCTTAGGTAGTTGTTTCAAGTCATCAATCTGATATATCTTTGGGAATACTATCCCCAAATAACATGTTCCATATCATCCCTTAGGGAGACGGTAATAAGCATTTAGCCCACAGATGTAATAGATTCCAGGAATCGCTGGATCTTGTCCATTCAACATAAAGGTCCATTTGCTCTGAAACAGAAACACATGCCTACACTCACTCGTACCCACAAACAAATTGTCTTGATCAGATTTTGGTCTATATACACAGAGCCTACCTACGTGTAATGCATCTATAGCTAGTTTGCCTTGTGTTTTGATTGCAGTATAAGCATAATCATTTGCATATGTACGTTTTTCTAATCCTTTTTCTAATCTTTCTTTCAGT
Organism: Pleurodeles waltl; assembly: GCF_031143425.1. Classification (NCBI taxonomy): domain Eukaryota; kingdom Metazoa; phylum Chordata; class Amphibia; order Caudata; family Salamandridae; genus Pleurodeles; species Pleurodeles waltl. The sequence goes on from NC_090449.1 coordinate 722,682,037, forward strand.
GCTTTGCGTCTATCATCTGTGTGATCTAAAAAGCTTTTCTCTACAGGTGACAATAAGCAAGTCAAATTATTGCGATGTGCATAAGCAGTTCCAAATGTAAGTGTTGGCTCAAAGAATCCTCTAACTATTTTTATATCATGCTCCTTAGCTAGTTTATTCAAGAATTCAATCACAGGCACAAAGGAAAGCACAACATCCAAATTTGAATAAAAGTATTGCACATGCTCTTGATTATAGAATCTTGTTAGTAGCAAGCTGCAACTAATTCCATAAGTAAGAGGGAGGCTATGATAGGTAACTCCCTCCTGCACAGACGACAGAATTGTAGTACATACATAACTATCTTTCGCATCCATGGTTTCCACATATTCGTTTAGTAAGCGATAGAATACATTAGTAGAAAGTTCCCCTTTTGCATTAGGTCCCTCATGCATATGTCTTGCATCTTGCTCAAATCTCTCCCATGGTGTTAGTTCAGTAGTAGTCTTAGGTTTTGAAGTTGCGTTAATAGTTTCTTTCTCTTTCCACGGCATTCCCACAATCACTCCTACAATCATCACTGCACACACAATACCTATTATAAGACCTAACCAACCACACACCTTACTTCCCTTGCTACTATTTCTATTGTAAGCCATGTTTGTATAGAATCAGTATAGCAGATCAACAATCAACTTGAGGATAAACTAATTTTACTTTTTTTTGTTTTCTGTGTATATTGCAGCGTCTTCACTCACTCCAGGACCCTTTTCGTCAATTCAGCTTAGCAGCTTGTCGTAATCAGGTTCCTTTAAAAGCCAAGTCCGGTTTAGTGTCACTTCCAGTAGTTTCTAAAGTCTCTTTCTTTTCAATTTTTTCAAAATTTCCAAACTTAGCCAAGTCTTCCTTCAGTTTTGTTCAGGTACCATAATACTGGCCTGGTACTTCTCGATCAAAACAGAATGCTAGGAATTCTTGTTGCCATTCAGATGTTGTAGCATACGCCCATTCAGGACCTGTATATCTTCTGTTCGCAATTCTTTTTCTCTTTAATCTTCGTTCACCTTGTTGTTCCCCTTCACTCAGATCATCTGCTTGTGAGGTATCACTCTCTTCTATTATGGTGTCATTCGATACTTCTCTTATTTTAGGATATGATTTGTCTGGCCAATTATCACCTCTATGTGTCTTTTCTCGACGTTTCCCTTGAGGACGTTGGACAGCACCCTCCTCTTGTGATATGGTGTTTTCTCTTGACGGACCTGCAACTGGTTCGGGAGATTCTGACACGGTTTGATTTGTGTCTGCAGTTTCTCCTTCTCTTTCTTCTTCTGGTTCTATGTTGGGTTCAGATTCTAACCCGTATTCGTCTACTTCTGGGAGAACCTCTCCTTGGCTTAGTTCTCCTGCTGCTTCTACTGAGATAGGCACTCTGTCACCTCTCTCGAACTCATTGATAGCTTGAGGGACAAGGCTGTTCTCAGTGGGCTCTCCGGTAGTCTCAGTTCCTTCTCGATTATTTTCTGACTCTGAGACTTCTCTTCCTGAAGTTGCTGTACCGGAAACTTCAAGTTCCTCTTCAACAGGACACGTTACCTTTTTCGTGTGACTGGCATGTTTCCAGTTGGGAACCCCGGCACACTTCACAGCAGTGGTGGTCGTCAATATTACTTGATACGGTCCTTTCCAACGTGGCTCTAAACACGACTTTCTTACGTGCTTCTTGACAACCACCCAATCTCCAGCTTGCAGAGAGTGACCTGGATCGCCAATTGGTGGCAACGTGTTAGCTTCCACCTGGTGAGAAAAAGAGCGAATCACGTCAGCCAAACCTTTGCAGTAATCCAACACCATATCATCTGTAATATTCACTAGTGCATTTGCAGGTACTGCTGATAATCTCATTGCTCTGCCCATGAGGATTTCATGGGGGGACAATCCCGTTTTCTTGTCTGGGGTATTTCTCATAGACATCAGTACTAGAGGTAAGGCATCTGGCCATTTCATGTTTGTTGCTGCACACATTTTTGCCATTCTTGATTTCAGAGTACCATTCATCTGCTCAACTAGTCCTGATGCTTCAGGGCGGTAGCTACAATGCAGCTTTTGTTCAATGTTGAGTGCAGCACACAGGAGTTTAATCACCTCATTGTCAAAGTGTCTTCCCCTATCTGATTCTATAGAAACCGGAAACCCGAATCTTGGTATCAGTTCCCTAAGTAGTAGTTTTGCAACTGTAAGACTGTCATTCCTACGTGTGGGATATGCCTCAATCCAATGACTGAAAACACACACAATCACCAACACGTACTTCAATCCTCCACAAACAGGCATCTCGATTAAATCCATTTGCATTTTGTTGAATGGACCTCCAGCTCTCCCAATGTGGCTCAAAGTTACCACAGTTCCCTTTCCAGCATTCATCTGTTGACAGATGACGCACCTGTGGCAAGTGATTTCTGCGGCATGTCTGAATTTTGGATTGAACCAATCAATTTTAAAGGACCTGATCATGGCATCCCTTCCTAGATGTGCCTGCCCATGGTATAGCCGGGCAAACTATGACAAAAGGCTATTTGGCAAAACCAATTTTCCTTCTTCTGAAACCCATAAGTCATCAGCTCTTTGTACACATTGCATTCTTTGCCAAGAGCGTTTCTCCTCTTTGCTCGCACGACCTTGTAATGTTTTCAGTTCATCTAAGGTGTCAACCACTCGTAATGCCATATTTAAATGTGTGTTGTTTTCAGATTGTGGTAACAATTCCCATTGTTCCTTAAATGATATACAGTTCAATGCACAAAATCTTGCGACTTGATCTGCATAGCCGTTTCCCATAGACACAAAATCTTGTGACCTGATATGAGCACTGCACTTCACCACGGCAATTTCTTGAGGTAGCTGAATCGCATGCAACAAATCTTTTATTTGTTCACCGTTTTTCACAGGAGAACCAGAGGAAGTCATAAAACCCCTCTGTGACCAAAGTTGGCCAAAGTCATGCACAATTCCGAATCCGTATCTGCTATCGGTATAGATAGTGACTTTCAAATTTACTGCTGCGTGGCATGCTTTAGTGAGGGCGATTAATTCTGCCACTTGTGCAGAGAACACTCTCTCGAGCAAGGAGGCTTCGACAATGCCAGTTATGGTACATACCGCGTAACCGGCTCTCAATGTTCCTGCTGAATCTCTTAGACAGGACCCATCAACAAACATAATGCAATCATTTTCTTTTAGTTGAGTGTCCTGAATATCGGGACGAGGCTTGGTGCACAACTCAGTCACCTCAAGACAATCATGTTCAAATTCTTACCCGTCTTTGATTTCAACATTTTCATTAGGAAGTAAAGTTGCCGGGTTCAGTACAGTGCATCTTTTAAGAGTGACATTCGGCGACCCTAGTATGATCGTCTCATATCTAGTGAGACGTGCATTTGTCATGTGTTGTGTCTTAGTTCGTGTCAAGAGAATTTCAACTGAATGTGGAACCATTACTGTCAGAGGGTACCCCATGACTATGCCTTCACATTGTAAAAGGCTCTGACCAACTGCTGCAACTGCCCGCAAACAACCCGGTAAGGCTGCTGCGACAGGGTCCAAAGTAGCTGAAAAATATGCTGCAGGGCGATTTGCATCTCCGTGGACCTGTGTTAAGACAGACAAAGAACAAGCATCACGTTCATGACAAAACAACAGAAAAGGTTTTTCATAGTCTGGCATTCCCAATGCTGGTGCCCTGCACATGCATTCTTTTAATTCTACGAATGACTCAAGCTCCTCTTTTGACAAAGTTATAGTGTATGGCTCGTCCTTGACTTCCTTTCCTGTCAGTTTTATTAACGGTTTTGAGATGATTGAGAAGTTGGGTATCCACTGACGACAGTACCCCACCATTCCCAAAAACATCCTGACATCTCTTTTTGTTGTTGGAGGATTCATCTGCAAAACAGCTGTTATTCTCTCCTTGGATATTCTTCTGGACCCTTTCTCAATCAAATGTCCCAAGTATTTTACTTCTTTCCGGCAATATTGTAACTTTCTGAGCGACACCTTGTGTCCATTCTTTCCCAGATGATTCAGTAATGCAATGGTGTCGTATTTACAACTGTCTCTAGTTTTGGATGCAATTAGCAAGTCGTCAATGTACTGCACAAGAGTTGAATTAAAAGGCAGCACAAGTGGTTCGAAATCCTTTTTCAATATCTGATTGAAAATGGATGGTGACTCTGAGAACCCTTGAGGAATTCTGCACCAACTGTACACCTTATCCAGGAATTTGAAACTGAACAAAAATTGGCTATCCTCATGGGGAGGTATCGAAAAGAAAGCTTGCGATAGGTCTACTACAGTAAACCATTCAGCATCACAGGGAACCTGAAACATTATTACCGCTGGGTTGGGTACCACAGGACAACATTTTATCACGATTTCATTTATTTTTCGCAAGTCTTGCACAATTCAAACTTTTCCACAGGGCTTCTTTAAACCCATGATGGGTGAGTTACATGGACTGCTCAAGACTTCTTTCAGAACTCCTTGTCTGAGAAAATCTGCAATTATTTGTGACACCTCAATGAGGACATCTTGGGTCATGTGATACTGTGACACTTGTGGGAACACTGCATTTGGTTTGATCTGAACTTTGACTGGTTCTACTCCTTTTATTAATCCCACTTCCTTTCCGGTCAAATCCCACACTTTCTCTGTCACTGTTCCCTGCAATTCAACAGGTAAGTCAATCAATGTATGCATTGGGAATAAAGTAATCAAAGGATAGTCTTCATTTGTTCCTGCTTCTTCCTCTACAAATTGACCCTCATCTCCCTCATCGTCACTGTTTGTCTGTACCTCAATTCCATCATTGGAACAGGTAATCGAACATTTTGTCTTACACAGTAAGTCCCTTCCTAGTAAGGATACTGGACTTGAATCGCATACAACAAATCTATGCAGCCCTTGGAAGTTGCCAATTTCAACTTGCACCGGATCAGTAATCGGGTTAGTCAGGTACTGATTTGCTACTCCAACCACTCGTATAGTATGCCCTGAGAGAGGTAATCTTGGGACTTCTGCACTTCGAACTGTAGAGCGTGTAGCTCCTGTGTCGACCAAAAATGAAACCTTATAGCCCATTACTTTTCCCTCTACGTATGGGACTCTCTGATCCACCTCTAGGGATGCTGCAAGCCTGCACTCTTCACTGTCTGAGCTGTCATCTGACCAATCCTCATTCATGCCATTTTCACCTCGTAATGGGAACTGTTGTACAGTGTTATTTTGATTTGTTGCCTGACCTGTGACCTGCTGAGGAAGCATCACCTTTTGCTGTCCCATTGGAGCCATTGGTAATTGCATTTGCTGTCTAGGTACCATAGGAATCTGCTGTTGCACTGGTTGCATTTGTATTGACTGAAAACGCGGCATTTGCATCTGCTGCATGGGCTGTACCCCTTGCATTTGTACCAAATTGTTCTGAAAATTCGGGTTTTGATGTCTCATCTTTGGACCTCGTGAATTCTGTATGGTACCAACATTAGTGCTCTGCTGAACTGCACGATCTTGCACCATATTCGGACATTCCCGTTTCCAATGCCCCACGCCCCCGCGCGTGTGACATGGCAACATCTTTTTCACTCCTTGAACGTCATTTTGAATAATTACATTATTCATGTCCGAACCACGGTTCACAAACCCTCGACCTCGGCCTCTCGGCTGTGCCTGAAACACACCATTCATTTGCGGTTGTTGTTGTTGTATCATCTGCTGAACTCCATTTCCCTGTATTCCAGCCTATGCAGCCCTTATCTGAATCACCATCCCCTTTTCCTTTAACTTTTTCTGCTTCAACTCGATCTCATCACTACAGTACTTTGCATACTGCAATACCTCATCAATCGGTTTAGCTCGCCAACAAATCAAATGATTCTTAATCATTTGACTGACCTCCGGTCTCAATCCTTCAACAAATCTAAACACAAGGTGATTCATGTCTTTCGGTTCAATTGTCTCAGTACCACTGTAATGCTTGAACGCGTTCAACAATCTCTCATAATAAGCATGTATTGACTCTTTAACCTCTTGAGAGGTCCGGTCGATTTTCTGCCAATCAATCACCTTCGGCGACACCTTTTGTTTCAAAAACTCAATCACTTTATGATAATATTTCATCACCTCTTCTGAAGGTGCTCCGGTCACCTTATCTCTCGCCGGCTCCTTTGTCAGCCTATCTACCCCTCTCTTTCACTCAAGCCACAAATCCGGCGGAACAATGATCTCAAACAAAGTATTCAAGTCTTCCCAGAGACACTTTGCAAGCTTCACAATACACGCTCGTACGAATACTGGAGTGCTCACCGCTTCGCTTCTTACTGCCCTATTCATTAAGTACAGAGATACTTCGTCACCATACACCACCACTTACCTACTCTAAAACCAACGGCCCCAGCCTTGATAAAGTCACCTGTGTGACGAAACACGTGTTGGCTGTATCTACACGATGATTTAATGCTTTCTAAGCATCTACAAATAAAGACAACATCTACAAACCGGATTTGAGACTCATTTCAACACAATTCCTCTCCGAACCTACAGTACCACACCAACAATATCTTTGCTGGTTTAATTGTTGGACATTACTCTCTGTGTGCTGTGGCCGTTTTTTCCCAGCTTCACAAACCTGTCTGTTTGTTGATACCACTCGATCGGCTTCTCTCTCAATCTGGGATAATCAGTCGTAAAGGATAAAAGCGGTCATTCCAACCTCGGCGGTAAAAGCCGCTTACCGCCAGTCAGAAGACTGCCATAACACCGCCGCGGTCGCGGTAAACCGCCACGGTCATTCGGACCCACAACAGGCAAACCGCCAAAATACCGACATCCACAAAAGTCCGCCACACCAAAGGTCAGCGATAAACTGGCGATGACCAAACCTCCACCGTCACGCCAACAGAAATACGCCCATGCCATTACGACCCACGAATCCACGCGGCGGTCTTTCAACCGCGGTATTCTATTGGCGGTACACACCGCCGCGGTCGAAATACACATACTCGTACAAAACACAACCACATTGGACTATTCGAAATACACACACCTGATACACATACACACACCACTCCCACACACCCAATACAATATAAAACACACAACCACATCACCCACAAACCCCTACGACCAGAAATTCTGAGAGAACGCGAGAGAGAGACACCACAGTCAACTACCAAGCATCCACAGGCACACAATACCAATACCCACAGAACTTCCACGCACCTCACACAACACACCACTAAATAGCACCCCACCTATCACTACACACTCCACCCCACACATCATCCACACCACCCCATGGCACCTCAAAGACACCCCAGGTTCTCAGATACTGAACTCAGAGTCATGGTGGAGGAAATCGTACGAGTAGAGCCCCAGCTGTTCGGGACACAGGTGCAGCACACCACCATTGCCAGGAAGATGGAGCTATGGAGCAGAATAGTGGACAGGGTCAACGCTGTGGGACAGCACCCAAGAAATAGGGACGACATCAGGAAGCGGTGGAACGACCTACGGGGGAAGGTGCGTTCCATGGTATCAAGGCACAACATCGCGGTACAGCGGACTGGCGGCGGACCCCCACCTCCTCCCCCAGATTTTACAACATGGGAGGAGCAAGTCTTGAACATCCTGCATCCTGAGTGCCTCGCAGGAGTCGGTGGAGGAATGGACTCTGGTAAGTCTCATCTTCACTACTTCATCTCCCACACCCCACCTGCATGCAAACTCATACCCCCACCCTCACCCTTACCCCCATCACAACTACCCCTTGCAAATGTCTCACCATCACAACCCACCCATCCCAAAACTTAGCCCTGCATGCGGCCCCAAAGCATGGACACCCATCACCAAGGCATGCCCAATGCACATACCCATCACCCCCCCCAAAATACCGTCACAACAGCCCCCACAAAGGAATGCCAGCACTGGGGTACACGGGCACCCACCCATTGCACGCCATTGGCACACACAGAAGCAATAACCATACTTTTATACCCCTGCAGGACCCGAACGCCAGGTCACCGCGCAGGAGGGTCCACAAATGTCCCCTCCACCCCCAGAAGAGGCCCACAGTGATGACAGCAGCTCTGTCTCCCTGGATCTAGATGACCAGCCCGGTCCATCGGGGACCTCAGGACAGTCGGTTCCCCTCAGACAGGCACAGGCCACAGCAGACCTTCCCCCCTCTGGGAACACCAGCACAGCACCCACCCAGCGGGCCCATACCTCTGTCCCCAGGGGCAGTGGTAGTGGGCACACGGTCCAGGGGACGGAGACCCAAGGAAACAGGGGAACTGGGAGGGCAGCTGTGCGACAGGGGGGGGACAGGCCAAGGGAACCCACTCTCCACGAGGCCCTCTCCTCCATCATGGGAGCATACCACAGCTCCCAGGAGACGATGGCGACGGTCCTGGCCAGGTTTCAGGAAATCCAGCTTCTGCAGGAACAACAGTATATGGGGTTCAGGGAGGAACTGAGAAACATCAGTACCGCGATGGGTACCATCGTAGTGGCCCTGAATGAGTTAATCTACATATTGCGGACCACTGTGGCACCTCAAAGGGCCCCTGACACTAGCATGGACCAAGAACAGGCTACCACCTCCGCCGGCGCTAGTGGACAGAAGGCCCCGACGAAAGACCAACAGGCCACCAGAACCCCACCCCCTGCAGAAGGAGAACCACCCCGCAAGCGGGCCCTGAGATCCAGGAAGAAGACAGAGTAACATGTCAAGAACCCCGCCAGCAAAGGATACCGCCCTGATTGTCATCCCACTGTCCCACATTATCACCCTGTCCAACCTTAAACTGCCCCTGCTCCACTTCCCACAAGCATTTGGACAATGCACCTGTGAACCTGATAGTCTGGACTCTGCCATGGACAATCCTCCACCATCACCCCTCACCGATTTGCAACCACCCATCCAAATTAGAGCACTTGAATAAACACACTTATTGCACATAAACAATCTGGAGTCTGTCTGTGATTTTAACAAATGTATTAGACATGACAGTGCCAAAATTGTTATTCACATTGTGATGCCAACAAACCGCTGTCACACAGCTATAGTCCATGGGGAAACAAAGCAGATGTCACGCAGTGGGGCCCACTGCTCTGAAAACGGAAGGGAAAGTCACAACACAGTTACCATACACTGGGGGAAAAAGACAGACAGTAGAGAGGTAGGAGTTTTTAAGTAAATGTAATATGCCGGTGTGTACTCTTACCTGTGTGTCACTGAAAATATTGCTCTATTACTGTGTTCCTGTTGTCTATGTCGTCCTCTCCGGCTTCCTCTTCTTCACTCTCCACAGGCTCCACAGCTGCTACAACACCACCATCTGGACCAGCCTCCTGCAGAAAAGGCACCTGGCGGCGCAAAGCCAGGTTGTGAAGCATACAGCAGGCCACGATGATCTGGCACACCTTCTTTGGTGAGTACATTAGGGATCCACCTGTCATATGGAGGTACCTGAACCTGGCCTTCAGGAGGCCAAACGTTCGCTCGATCACCCTCCTAGTCCGCCCATGGGCCTCATTGTAGCGTTCCTCTGCCCTGGTCCTGGGATTCCTCACTGGGGTCAGTAGCCAGGACAGGTTGGGGTAACCAGGGTCCCCTAATAGCCACACCCGGTGCCTCTGGAGTTGACCCATCACATACGGGATGCTGCTATTCCGCAGGATGTAGGCGTCATGCACTGACCCAGGGAACTTGGCATTAACATGGGAGATGTACTGGTCAGCCAAACAGACCATCTGTACATTCATCGAATGATAACTTTTCCTGTTCCTGTACACCTGTTCACTCCTGCTGGGGGGTACCAAAGCCACATGTGTCCCATCAATGGCACCTATGATGTTGGGGATATGTCCAAGGGCATAGAAATCACCCTTCACTGTAGGCAAATCCCCCACCTCAGGGAAAATGATGTAGCTCCTCATGTGTTTCAGCAGGGCAGACAACACTCTGGACAACACCTTGGAAAACATAGGTTGAGACATCCCTGATGATATGGCCACTGTTGTTTGAAATGACCCACTTGCTAAGAAATGGAGTACTGACAGCACCTGCACTAGAGGGGGGATCCCTGTGGGTTGGCGGATGGGTGACATCAGGTCTGCCTCCAGCTGGGAACACAGTTCCTGTATAGTGGCTCGGTCAAGCCTGTATGTCAGTATGACATGTCTTTCCACCATTGTCGACAGGTCCACCAGCGGTCTGTACACGGGAAGATTCCTCCATCTCCTCGCATTGCCCAGCGGACGGTGCCTAGGAAGGACAACAGCGAGCACAGAGTCAATCAACCCACAGGTACGTTCCCACAGCTTGCACACAACACGATTCACTATGCATTGAATGGTTTGTATGAGTGTTGAGGAAAGGCCTAGGTATGTGTGACGCAGTAGAAATTAAGCCATGTGGGCCCTTGAAATGGCGGCTGCCTGACCTGTGAAGTGTGACAATGGGATGTGAGGTCAATGCGCTGGCGTGGCACACCGTGGCGGTAGGCGGTCGAAGACCGCGGCGCAAAGCCGCATTGGTTAACATAGAATCCTATGGGTTTCACGAGCCAATGACGATGTGCGCCGGCGGTCGTTGTACGCACCGCCGCGGTACGCACCGCGGGCGTGACCGCCATTTTCTATCTACTTAATCACTAGATACCTGATCTTCCACAGGAGAGGACCTACACTGCAAGTGCTGCTGTGACCTCGGTCTGGAAGAGACATTGGCTGCTGCGACTGGGGAAAGGGCCCCTGCCTTCACTTCTGAAGAATTGGAGAAACTCGTGGATGGGTGCCTCCCCCAGTATGCGCTACTCTACAGTCCTCCAGACCAACAGGTAAGTACAGTGGGACCATGCTTTGTGGGCAATGCCTGGGTTGAGTCGTGTGGATGAAAGATGGTGGGGAGGGGAGCGATTGAGGCATGCATCAGACGACAGATGAGAGCATGTGCCACATGGCAAGGGTGGGGATGGGGGGCCACTCACATCAAGCATGCAGAAGGTGATGATTTGTTTCTCCCCCTGTACATGTCACATAAGTCAGCGCCCACCAGAAAATCGCTATTTGGCGTGCCATCGCCAAGGACGTTTGGACCCTGGGGGTCCACAACAGACGGGGCACCCACTGCCGGAAGAGGTGGGAGGACATCCGACACGGGAGCAGGAAGACGGCGGAGGCTCTGCTGCGGATGGCCTCCCAACGTAGGCGGGGTGCCAGTCGTCAATTGACCCCCCTGATGTCCCGGATCCTGGCGGAGGCCTACCCCGATTTGGATGGGCGCGTGAGGACATCACAGCAGACACAAGGGGGTGAGTACACTCTCATTCTGGTGACTTTGCGCGCAGTGGAGGTGTCTGGGTGGGGGAGGTGGGCTGTGGGTATCTCTAGGCCAGGGCGATTTCTGTAGGCTAGGCCCCTCCGTAAGGCATGGCCCTGTGCCCCCGCCCCCCACCTCTGTAGGGTGCCAAGTACAGCTATTTATGGCCCTGTGTCATCTATGTGTGCAGTTGTCGTCCATAGGCTTGTAGGCCATGTCCCACTGATTGAGTAGTGGACCCCAAGTGCGCAGCGTAGTGCAGGGGGCCTCTGTGTCTGTCCTCTCCGCCAACGGTAGCGGTAATCCATGCACTCAACATGTCTTTCTTTCTCCCCCTCCCCTTTTTTGTGGTCTTCCTGTTCATGTGTGCATTAGCATCATCAGGCGGAGGAGAAGTGGCATCGGAGCACGAGGGAGCTGCATCCCATATGGCCCTGGAGGGCCATGCAACGGACTCTGAGTACACCAGTGGGACGGAGGGCGAGGGGAGCTCCACAGTGGGGACTCGTTCTGATGTCAGTGGCAGCGACTCGTCCTCTGAAGGGAGCTCCCTTGTGGTGGCGGCAACATCCGTGCCCCCCGCAACAACAGGTACAGCCGCCACCCAGCGCACCAGCACCGCCCTCCCAGCAGCCCCTCAGCGTTTGCCCCGTGCCCGCTCACCCAGGAAGGGGGGCATCTCCTTCGCCCCAGGCACCTCAGGCCCTGCCCCTGTCACCCCTGCTGCCGTCAGTGAGGAGGTCATTGACCTCCTGAGGACCATCATTGTTGGGCAGTCTACCCTTTTGAATCCCATCCAGGGTGTAGAAAGGGAGCTGCACCGGAGTAATGCATACCTGGAGGGCATTCATTCGGGTCAGGCTGCCCATCAGCGATCGTTCAACGCTCTGGCCTCAGCACTGACGGCAGCAATTGTCCCTGTCTCTAGCCTCCAACCTCCAACTTCCTCCACCCAGACCCAATCCCCTGTACCTCTGCCTATCCCAGACACACCTACAGACCAGCCTGCACACACCTCAACACCCAAGGGAAGCTCATCCAGACATAAGCACCACACTTCACACAAGCATTCACACAAGCAACATCCACATGCAGACACACCAACACCCACTGCCTCCACTGTGTCCCCCTCCTCCTCGTCTCCCTCCTCCCTCCCTGTGACGTCTCCACTCACACTTGCATGCACAACATCTTCAGCTACTACGTCCATCACCAGCACACCCACCAGAACACTCCGCACACGTGCAGTCACCACCCCCACTACCATTTACACGTCCCCTGTGTCCTCTCCCAGTGTGTCTGTCACCCCCTCTTCCAAAGCACACAAACGCAGGCAGTCACCCACCCAACAGCCATCCACCTCACGACAGCCTCCAGCCCAAGCACCTGCACCCAAAGACACCAGACTTCACACTACTACAACCACATCCTCTTCCTCCACTCCCATACCCACTACACCTAGCCGTCCCTCTCTTTCCAAATTGATTTTCCTTTCCAAACTTGACCTCTTTCCAGCAACTCCCCCACCCCGTCCATCGAATAAGACTGCAATCAGCACCTCAGCCACCACCAAACCAGGACCTATCAGGACTGTTGTCCAAGGGACACAAGGGACCAAAATCCCTACCCTGGCTCCGCCTGGAAGTGGGGTGCCACCTGGCACACCGCCAAAGGTGGAAAAGGGCCACAGACGACCAGGGAAGGGTGGGAAGGGCAGCACGCCCGACAAGTCCGGCAGCAGGCCAGCTGCCCAGGAGGGCCCCACCAGCCCCATCCCAGGTGTGCAGGAGGGCCCCGCCAGCCACAGCCCAACTGCCCAGGACGGCCCCGCCAGCCACAGCCCAGCTGCCCAGGAGGGCCCCGCCAGCCACAGCCCAGCTGCCCAGGAGGGCCCGCCAGCCACAGCCTAGCTGCACAGGAGGGCCCTGCCAGCCACAGCCCAGCTGCCCAGGAGGTCACCGCCAGCCACAGCCCAGCTGGGCAATGAAGGAGCGCCAGCCACAGCCCAGCTGGGCAATGAAGGAGCGCCAGCCACAGCCCAGCTGGGCAATGAAGGAGCGCCAACTCAAGCACCGCTGAACAGGGCAAGGACCGCTGAACAGGGCAAGGACCGCCAAGGCAAGCACCGCTGAACTGGGCAAGCACCGCTGAACAGGGCAAGGACCGCCAACTCAAGCACCGCTGAACTGGGCAAGCACCGCTGAACAGGGCAAGGACCGCCAAGGCAAGCACCGCTGAACAGGGCAAGGACCGCCAACTCAAGCCCCGCTGAACAGGGCAAGGACCGCCAAGGCAAGCACCGCTGAACAGGGCAAGGACCACTGAACAGGGCAAGGACCGCCAAGGCAAGCATCGCTGAACAGGGCAAGGACCGCTGAACAGGGCAAGGACCGCCAAGGCAAGCACCGCTGAACTGGGCAAGCACCGCTGAATAGGGCAAGGACCGCCAAGGCAAGCACCGCTGAACAGGGCAAGCACCGCTGCACTGGGCCCCTCATCTCAAGCACCGCTCCGCTGGGCACCGCCGTCTCAAGCACCGCTCCGCTGGGCCCTTCATCTCAAGCACCGCTCCGCTGGGCCCTTCATCTCAAGCACTGCTGCACTGGGCCCTTCATCTCAAGCACCGCTGAACTGGGCCCTTCATCTCAAGCACCGCTGCTCTGGGCCCTTCATCTCAAGCACCGCTGGACTGGGCCCTTCATCTCAAGCACCGCTGCACTGGGCCCTTCATCTCAAGCACCGCTCCGCTGGGCCCTTCATCTCAAGCACCGCTCCGCTGGGCCCTTCATCTCAAGCACCGCTGCACTGGGCCCTTCATCTCAAGCACCGCTCCGCTGGGCACTGCCGTCTCAAGCACCGCTCCGCTGAGCCCTTCATCTCATGCACCGCTCCGCTGGGCCCTTCATCTCAAGCACCGCTGAACTGGGCCCTTCATCTCAAGCACCGCTGCACTGTGCCCTTCATCTCAAGCACCGCTCCGCTGGGCCCTTCATCTCAAGCACCGCTCCTCTGGGCCCTTCATCTCAAGCACCGCTGCACTGGGCCCTTCATCTCAAGCACCGCTCCGCTGGGCACCGCCGTCTCAAGCACCGCTCCGCTGGGCCCTTCATCTCAAGCACCGCTGCACTGGGCCCTTCATCTCAAGCACCGCTCCGCTGGGCCCTTCATCTCAAGCACCGCTGCACTGGGCCCTTCATCTCAAGCACCGCTCCGCTGGGCACCGCCGTCTCAAGCACTGCTCCGCTGGGCCCTTCATCTCAAGCACCGCTGAACTGGGCCCTTCATCTCAAGCACCGCTGCACTGGGCCCTTCATCTCAAGCACCGCTCCGCTGGGCACTTCATCTCAAGCACCGCTCCGCTGGGCCCTTCATCTCAAGCACCGCTGCACTTAGCCCTTCATCTCAAGCACCGCTCCGCTGGGCACCGTCGTCTCAAGTACCGCTCCGCTGGGCCCTTCATCTCAAGCACCGCTGCACTGGGCCCTTCATCTCAAGCACCGCTCCGCTGGGCCCTTCATCTCAAGCACAGCTGCACTGGGCCCTTCATCTCAAGCACCGCTCCGCTGGGCCCTTCATCTCAAGCACCGCTGCACTGGGCCCTTCATCTCAAGCACCGCTCCGCTGGGCCCTTCATCTCAAGCACCGCTCCGCTGGGCACCGCCGGCTCAAGCAGCGCTCCGCTGGGCCCTTCATCTCAAGCACCGCTGCACTGGGCCCTTCATCTCAAGCACCGCTCCGCTGGGCCCTTCATCTCAAGCACCGCTGCACTGGGCCCTTCATCTCAAGCACCGCTCCGCTGGGCACTGCCGTCTCAAGCACCGCTCCGCTGAGCCCTTCATCTCAAGCACCGCTCCGCTGGGCACCGCCGTCTCAAGCACCGCTCCGCTGGGCCCTTCATCTCAAGCACCGCTGAACTGGGCCCTTCATCTCAAGCACCGCTGCACTGTGCTCTTCATCTCAAGCACCGCTCCGCTGGGCCCTTCATCTCAAGCACCGCTCCTCTGGGCCCTTCATCTCAAGCACCGCTGCACTGGGCCCTTCATCTCAAGCACCGCTCCGCTGGGCACCGCCGTCTCAAGCACCGCTCTGCTGGGCCCTTCATCTCAAGCACCGCTGCACTGGGCCCTTCATCTCAAGCACCGCTCCGCTGGGCCCTTCATCTCAAGCACCGCTGCACAGGGCCCTTCATCTCCAGCACCGCTGCACTGGGCCCTTCATCTCAAGCACTGCTGCACTGGGCCCTTCATCTCAAGCACCGCTCCGCTGGGCCCTTCATCTCAAGCACCGCTGCACTGGGCCCTTCATCTCAAGCACCGCTCCGCTGGGCACCGCCGTCTCAAGCACCGCTCCGCTGGGCCCTTCATCTCAAGCACCGCTGAACTGGGCCCTTCATCTCAAGCACCGCTGCACTGGGCCCTTCATCTCAAGCACCGCTCCGCTGGGCCCTTCATCTCAAGCACCGCTCAGCTGGGCCCTTCATCACAAGCACCGCTGCACTGGGCCCTTCATCTCAAGCACCGCTCCGCTGGGCACCGCCGTCTCAAGTACCGCTCCGCTGGGCCCTTCATCTCAAGCACCGCTGCACTGGGCCCTTCATCTCAAGCACCGCTCCGCTGGGCCCTTCATCTCAAGCACCGCTGCACTGGGCCCTTCATCTCAAGCACCGCTCCGCTGGGCCCTTCATCTCAAGCACAGCTGCACTGGGCCCTTCATCTCAGGCACCGCTCCGCTGGGCCCTTCATCTCAAGCACCGCTGCACTGGGCCCTTCATCTCAAGCACCGCTCCGCTGGGCCCTTCATCTCAAACACCGCTCCGCTGGGCACCGCCGTCTCAAGCAGCGCTCCGCTGGGCCCTTCATCTCAAGCACCGCTGCACTGGGCCCTTCATCTCAAGCACCGCTCCGCTGGGCCCTTCATCTCAAGCAACACTCCGCTGGGCCCTTCATCTCAAGCACCGCTCCGCTGGCACCGCCGTCTCAAGCACCGCTCCGCTGGACCCTTCAACTCAAGCACCGCTGCGCTGGGCCCTTCATCTCAAGCACCGCTCCGCTGGGCCCTTCATCTCAAGCACCGCTCCGCTGGGCACCACCGTCTCAAGCAGCGCTCCGCTGGGCCCTTCATCTCAAGCACCGCTCCGCTGGGCACTGCCGTCTCAAGCACCGCTGAACTGGGCCCTTCATCTCAAGCACCGTTGCACTGGGCTCTTCATCTCAAGCACCGCTCCGCTGGGCACCGCCGTCTCAAGCACCGCTGCACTGGGCCCTTCATCTCAAGCACCGCTGGCCCATTGACAGAAGGGGCAGTGCCACATCTGTGTCGGGCAGGGCTGCACGAAGCACTCTGGGCACCAGTCCCCCTCCAGAACCAGTGGACACTGTCATCCACTTGAGAGACTGTGGCTTTGCACTCCCCAGGACGTAACAGTGGGCAAACCACCCACTGTAGAGACTTATGAGACTGTGGCTTTGCACTCCCCAGGATGGTACAGTGGGCAAACCACCCACTGTAGAGACTTGAGAGACTGTGGCTTTGCACTCCCCAGGATGGTACAGTGGGCAAGCCATCCACTGTATGGACTTGAGAGACTGTGGCTTTGCACTCCCCACGATGGTACAGTGGGCAATCCACCCACTGTAGAGACTTGAGAGACTGTGGCTTTGCACTCCCCAGGATGGTACAGTGGGCAAGCCACCCACTGTATGGACTTGAGAGACTGTGGCTTTGCACTCCCCAGGATGCTACAGTGGGCAAACCACCCACTGTATGGACTTGAGAGACTGTGGCTTTGCACTCCCCAGGATGGGACAGTGGCCATGGAGGCCCCTCGTGGATCTGGCGTCGTGTACTCATGTTGCTAAGGTGCCCCCCTTCCCTTCCCCCTGAGGTGCCTGTAGTTTTTCTATCTGATGCCCCTGCAGTGTTCTGTCCGTTGGTGTCAGGTATCCTGTGTAGGCCTTGCCCATGTGATTTGGGCCCAGTGGTCCACGGACAATGACAGCTAAAATTATCGGACTTTTAGGATTTATGTATATATTAGTTTTAAATGTGTGATATTTTTATATGCCGATAATACAATATATTCGACTGTTTATGATCATTTCATTTTGTCTTTGCATTCTTCCGGGGGGTTTGGGGGTTGTAACAGTGATGTATTGCTATGCATTGATGTGTGTGTTGTAGTGGGTGAGGGTGGTGGTGGGTGTGTAGCGTATGTGTGCCCGTAATATTTTCTCCTCCCCCCTCCCCTGTGTCGTAGGTGCAGTACTCACCGTAGTCTTCTGCGCCGGCGTTCGTGCTCCTGGTAGAGGAGCAGGAAGACAATGGCTGGTAGGATGTGTAGTTCGGGTTCCATGCTGTCCAGATTCCTCGTGGGGTGTATGGAGGTGAGCGTTTTCCGTTTGAAATGTCTGTTTCCGCCGTGTTTTTATCGGCGGGGCTACCGCACCGGAGAAGGTGGCGGATTGGTGGGTTGTGATAGGGTGGGCGGTACATTGACTCCCGCCTGTCTGTTGGCGGTGACCGCCGCGCTGTTTGTTTGTCCCGCCGTGGCGGTCGGAGTGTTAAAGTGGCGGTCTCCGTTGGCGGTTTCCGCCAGGGTCAGAATTCCATTTTTTACACCCCAAGCCTGTTGGCGGGTTAGCCGCCGCTTTAACACCAACCGCCAGGGTTGGAATGACCCCCAAAATGTCTCCCCTCGTCCATGGCACATGCACTAAAACACCACCAGCTGTCTCTCTCATAGGCAGTATTTTTACTGAATACAAATCAGGTGAGGTCCTAGCTTGATTAGACCCTGGACTATCACACTTTCCCTTATCTCTTTTCTTTGCCCATCTGCCTTCCCACTTTTCCAATGCACCCCAAATCTGTGCACTTTGCAGCAGTTCTCTCAAATGTGCTTTCATGCCTGCAGATCTCATGTGTTCAAAATCTTTTGAATCAAAATCTAATCTGTAACTCCTTTTCAAATGTTTAGTGTTTCCGATATCGATATTGTATTTGTCTGCTAGGTTTGCCAATCTCTGATGTACTTTGCCTACCTCCTTGGTGATTTTGGGACACAGGTATCTTAATTCTGCTTCTGTGTATGATTCCAATCTATTTACTCCCATTGTCCCTTCCACTAACTCAGCAGCTTCTGCCCCTAGTCGTACAAGGTTCAGATATTCGTCTTGTTTCTCTTTCTCAGGTTCAACTGTGGTCACTGTAGTCTTTTGCGAAGTATAGGTTTTCTCTAACCATTTGTTTAACTGTTGTACCGTAAATCCCTGCAGTGAAATGTTCCCTGCATGTATCATTGGAGAATGCGAAGTATTTGTACTCATGGTTTGGGGAGTTAGAACTCCCAAACCTGCTTGACGCATTGCTTCGAGAGGTGCCCCCACTGGACTAAGGTCCATTAAGGGCCTGGGCTGTTCAATTACTTGTTCTCCTGGAGCCATTATCTGTGGAGTTCCCATAGGCCCTCCTCTTATCGCTTCTTGAGTCATCACTCCCTGATCACACACCCCTGCTTTACCTTGTGCATACAACGGTACGGGTGGACCAACAGTAATGGGTAATGATATGGCGGCAGGTGTCTGTCCCGTACCCAGACTTCTTGGAGCTTCCACTCCATAGGTCTGTTCCAATGTACCTGGAACCGGTACTAACGGTGGTCCCGTTACAGGATTATATCTTGGTATCAACTGTGGGGGTTGGGACATTAACTTCGGAGTCGATTCAATCTGTATTAACTTTGGCTTTGCGTATATCGGGTCTGGCGGCACTATTAAATTTGTGGTAGTTTCAAGCTCCGGGACATCAGGATAGATTCTCTTTATCTGTGGTGTTGGTTGCAACTGTATCGACATGTCGGGTGCAGTGGGTACACTGACACCATTCTGTGTCGAAGCTGTATCTCTAGTCTGTACCGTATCAGTAACTCCCTTTTCCTGCATCTGGTTCCCAGGATCCAAGCTAGTGCTCGGAGCGCTGTCGCTCACCGCATACGGTGGCGGACGATCATAAAACAATCTATCCATAAATTCCTCATCGTCTGAATCATCGTCCTCTTCCCAGGATCTTTTAATTTCTTTAGATTTGCCTGAGTCTTTATCAGTTTTACAGGAGGCTTTCTTTCCCTGTGTTTCTTCTCCCTGAGTTATTGCTGGGAATAACTTCAACCCATCTACGATTCCCCTTCTCCACATTTTGCTCTCGTTGTCCCACCTGGCCTCTGCATAGGATTTTTCTGCCTTTCTCAGCCTTCTCTGAAACCTTTCTTGTCTATGTTTAAGAGCCATTAAGTCCCAAATCGCTAAAGCCTCATATTGCGCCGGTCTTGGAGGTGGCTTTTGTGTACTTAACATCCACCTCAGATATTCTAGTACCTTTGGATTGAACGTCCCATGTTCTGGGAACGCTAAACACCCTTCTTTCTCTGTTAATTTGCGCCACTGCTCCATCCATAAACAAGGCGCGACACCTTTCTCTTCCATAACCGTATAAGCTGGTGTTCCCTCAGGTGGTGTAGGTTCCCCATCAGTTGCTACAATATATACATCTCCCTTTAGAGCGCTCTTGAATGCTTTGACAAAATTCATTTTTGCGATTCTCTTATTTTATATTTAATCAGAAATGGCTTAGTTCCCAGGACACTCTTCACCCGCCTTTTCTCAACCTATTGCCTCTCACGGACGGCAGCCAATCCGTGCGCGACCCTTCTCGACATCCGACCTATCTCAGCGCGGCACCACTGACGTCACACTCACACACACAGCAGCTGACAAAGTCTTGCGGCTTGTCCGCTCCTCACTGACCCTTACAACTCACACAAACTAATGCAAATTATTGCGAGCACCTTAAAATGACAACACAAATCTGTCGGTTTACTATAGGAAGGGTAACACATTCGCTTCAGAACTTTACAGAGATTTCACTTGAAGCCTCGGCCGCTACTCTCTTCTTATCAGTTCCCGCATACGCAAGCAGAATTCGGCCCGCAAATTCTACTCTTGACTTGTCAATGACTTCTTCTAGTGCACTTTAGAATTTGTCAAATCTCCATCGAAGGTTTCATACATGCATTATAACTCAAACTCGATTTATCAACCACGCCCGATTGACCTATTAAACTGCACAGATTACAACATGGACCACATTTATCTTCATACTCCGGAGTCTTAGACCTTGACAGGTCCGTACACAACAACCATCCACGTGGATAATTTTGAGCAACAAGCGCTACATTCACATGAAGTACGCCGACTTCCCTACTCTCATACGGTGGAGTACGCCTACTCCTTCTAAACAACACTTAATTTGGCCTAATTCACACAGATTTTCACAAACACCTGTAAATTGCATAAGCTTTAGGCAAGCGCAAAAGACCCTAACCACACATAATATTGCGCCGAGAACATTCCCAACTCATTTAGGCAGGCTCCGAGATCCCAGGAAAGCCATGGCAAGCTTAGAAACCATCATACCTCCGAATTGCATTATCACAGAAAAACAAATTAAACAATGAATCTCCGTCCTAGGGCCCTCAAGGGCCAAACCGTCGCTCTGCTACCAGAACTGTTAACGCGTCCTTCTATGTCAATTTATACACATTAGGACTCGTTTTAGGCCGATGAATCTTTTGACCCAGTGGTGAGACACAGTAAGACGAGGTAACTGATCAATATGTCAAGCAATATATCAATAATATCATCAACATATATCACCACAATATATTTCAGTTTAGACATTGGTTAAAACTGTCGGCGCAACCATGACCTTTCAGTCATGAATAACCACACCTTTATTGGAGTTTTGTGAATTTTATTCCCTATTGATTACAATCTAATAGCAAATGTATTAATCTCAAAACCAAGAAGCAAAGGAGCATAGTCATGATATGGCAACTGTGATAAGATTTTGACAATGTGAAGATCAGAACCATTAAGACACTTACATAAGAGATACACAAGTCAGAATGCATAGAACATCATATAAGCCCAATTCAGCATAGTACAATGTCAGTCATGTCCGTTTGTCAGTCAAGGTGAATATTTAATCTAACCACTAGTTAGCATCAGCATGTTGGACTTCATGCAAAATAATTTAGAACACAAATTTGGAAAATATCTAACTATGGTCTCTATCCAAAAATACAGCAGTTGGTACCTAGAAAGGAAAAGCAAGTAGACAAATTACAAGAGCAACTGTCATAATTACCCTCCTCGGAATGAGTCAGCATACAGGATCAGACTTCGTCTTCAGGACATCAGTTGGATCGTCGTCAGTCTATCTAGTCTAAGGACAGGGGACACTTCCCTCATAAGGAAGAAAGTGTAATGGGGCTACTAAGGGTGAGGATGGTTTATTAAGTCGCAAGTCACCAAACAGAGTGACAGAGTTTCTGGATGCAATCGATATCATTCCCTACCTAGTTCTCTCGAGTCTCCTGTGTCATGAGTTTTTATCCCTTTTTCGTGATACCTTCCCCCAAAATTCTCTTGGATAGTCATTATACCCCACTATCTGTAACCTGCACTTGTCATTTCAAGATAATTCTTAACATTTTGATTGGTCTTCATAATTGACGTTTTTCGTAGGTGGCACATCCGGGGTTACTTCATTCTCTTGCACACTCTTCGGGTCAAAAGTTCTCTTTTCCATGGTAGAATGTCCTTGAAAGTTTCCATATTTGTTGCAAAGCGTATAAACTTATACTAAAGCAGCTAGCATGCGGATGAGAAAAACTAGCATTGTTACATAAAACGAAGAAGAGAACAAATGCTGGGTCATGGCCCTTTTGCAAGTCAGCACACTGGAGAAACAGAAAAAATATGCTTTAATGTGAGAGCTACACGGCTAATTCTTCGGCTCACGCTAACTTGAGGCTTATGGATTCTAATAAAATGCAATCTTCGTAAATGTTAATGTATTCGATTAATTCATAATATAAGCAATCATTTCTTATAGATGACATTAGTATATGCATATGATAATTCTCCACGTTTAAAATACGTTTCAATGAATAATATTATTAATGCAGCATTGTTAAGTATAAGCATTTCACATCTAAAATAGGTAATGTTTAGATTACGCTCTCTCACACCCACCACCAAACATAGCCCTTCCACCTTCCCACCATTGTGGCAGCTGATTAACACTTCTACTTCTGATCTGATGTGCAAGTCTAAGCTGCTGTCACAAAGTCTGTGTGATAGTTTTTACTTTGGGGTGTAGTACAGCAAACTGATGACTATGCAGTAAAGTTTATCGAGTTATCCAACAGTGTTGGCTCAAATCCATTGAAGAATCAGAGCTTATGATAGTGTTTGATTTTCTGTCTAGGCCTTGAAAACATGTCATTTTTCCATAGACCCTATTCCACAGCTACCAGATTATGATCTAGTTTTTTTACTTATGATTCTTTTTTTTACTGTATTATATCATGTCCTTTTATGTTGTTTTACCTTCCAGTATGCTAATTCAGTTTTGGGAATCCTTTGTCTATTCTTGTCATTTTACCCACATCCTTTCAACGACTGACCAGGATAAGTCAGTACATCCATCTTATCTCTAAATGTTCTACTACCTTCCAATATAAATTGAATGCCATCTGTTGCAACAGTGTGTTTACCTCCTTAAACTGTGCCCTGTTCTTTAAAAGTCATGGCAATCAACAAAAGGTGATTGATTCCCTATTTTCGTTTGCTTTTGATGCAGTGCCTATGTATGCAGCTGTTTCTACTTGACCATTTAGCCTATGTCAAGTTTTCCGTATCTTTTGTTTTGTTTTATCACTTATTCAAAAAGGTACTTCACAAGCTCATTCTATGCACGTACATGTTTTTCTATGTGTTAAACTTTTCCTGTATTAGTGTTCTCTTTTTATTCTTTAAAGATGTGGCTAAATGGAGCATACATGTTCTCTGTCCTGCTCCCACACCAGCTTTCCAAGAATGATTTAACTCTCCCCTGCACCTCAATTGCTCCTTCTCTAACCCGTCACTCCCTGCTGATCAGGGCCCTCAGCAACACTGACTACCCAACCCCACCTGCTCACCTGTCGCTCCCCCAGCCCTTCCATTCTTTTTTTCTTTCTTTTTTTAGGTGGGCCGAGCAGGTACAATTTGTTGCAAGGACGCTTCTTCTTACTGCACACTTTTGTACACGTTTTATTCAATTGTTATATTTACCCTTCCATGAAAGACATCCACCATCTTGGAAAAGCAATTTTTAAAAAATGGTGGCCATATTATGCAACATGAGCATGCGAGCATGGACATGCATGCACACGTATATATCATCATTCTGGACCAACACAGAATTCATGGAGCAAGCACATGCTCAAATGTGTCACCACGCACCATCACACTTTTTTCTCTTTTTTTGCCAATGTTGTTTCAGCATTGGCAAACAGGCATTTTTAACTGGTTTTGCCAATGCAGAACAGCATCATCCCAAAAACATTTGCAAAACGAGTAGGCCCGCATTGGTGCTTAAATGTGAGACCCACTGGTTTCATACGTGTTAAGAGGGACTCACACCTTTTTTACTTTATTTGCTTCAATTGTATTGTGTAGTCTACTGGGCCACAATCCAAACCTAGACCCCCTTCTTTTTTTAAGAGAAAACTAATGCCCAATAAACAAGAACACTCAGAACCTTATTTACTGTTCAAAGCCATTGCTTACATGACCGAGGATTTATTTTTTTAGGAGCTCTGGTTCAGAGCCCACCTAAACTCCTACCTGTCCTCTACAACAAAAACAACTGGACAATAAATGATCTACTTAAGAGAAAGAACAGCTAAAGTACCATTAAACAATATCATCTTGTCGGTTTCCCTTCACCCGAAGAGCATTAGCGAAGGGCTTTCATTCCAAGCGTCTCAAGATTGTGTAATCTAGAGTAAATTATAGCGCTTGCATGCCTTGCCAAGTCATGGGTCAAATGCATTTGTGAAATAGAACTGCAAAAAGAGCAAATTAAAAGCATTATGGCAATTGCAGACTGGAAAAGTTAGAAATAAATCAGCACTACAATTAACTAAATGCAGTGCAATGTAGCTTTGAAAAATCAGCAGTGGATCGCTATTACAATCTTTTCCCAGTTTTTCATTTATAATTCTGTTGCCGGCAAAGGCCTCATGCAGTTTCTCTGTAGCACAAATACGTTATATACATTGATTTGTGTAAAAGGATGTCAGTTTATTAAGCACCCATGGTTCAACGCAGTTAGCCTGAGTATTCTATTTAGAATATCTACATCTGCGCCCCACACTGTCATTAATACTGCGGTCAGACTCCCTAACTAATTGCTCAGGCTGGAACCGTGTCAGTTTCACCATGCAGATTTGTGCCATCCCTGCATCAGGAAGAGACTTGCAATTTACAAACAAGACCTCAGCATTATGCACGGGTCGCTTGTGCAGCATATTCACAGCGGATGCAGCTCTCCTCGTGCATATGAAAGGGACTTGATTGACAGCCTGCTCACCAAGAGGTTCGGAGTGGTAGCTGTTAAGGACAGCAGGCCTCTGTAGTACACTGCAAGCTGTGATGTTACAAAAGGATAGGCCTGAATGAGCCCATTGTCTTATGAGGCCCCTACAAAATGGGACATATCTATTAGGAAAACAGAAGAAAACATTGCTCGGGAAAAGTTGGGGTTTGGCAACAGTCGCATGCGGGAGGAGGGATCTATAGAGATTCCTCGGCAAAGGCGTATTTGACTTTTGGCTGAGCATTTTATTGCAATTTAAGAAAGATGTCTCTATTCTGCCCGTATCCAAGACGAATCCGAGAAGGTGTTAAAATCTTGTATAAGTAAAAGTTACAGAAATTCCTGTTTTTCCAAAAGAACAAAATCAATACTTTTACTGATATCGATAACATTTTTACCTGGAAATTTTAATAGCTAACACTCCGTTTGCAGCATATATTTTATGGACTTGCATTCCTGGCTGCCTGTGCTTGAATGAAATTAATTAAATAGCTAGTGGTTCTTAGAACCATTTGCAAAAAGAGACAGATTCGCAATGCTTTTTGCAAATGTGAGTATGTTGTAGGCCAGGTTTGTATTGTAGTTTACAAGGTCCATCTTCAAACCCATGCTTAGACTATTCGTGTGCCATTTTTAACTTAAGTTTAAACTAGCAGTAATTTCCACAGGAGTGTGAGGGGATGAGACATGGAAATAAAGTGTAAATTTGATGAGCACCCTGTGGCCAATATACAAAAAAATTATATTCTGCATCCGTAGACTTACTACTTAATATGGGTACCATTTCAAAGTTTTAGGGATGCACAAAAATGTCCAAGAGAACTCCTGAAATCCTGTGATGTTTTCAGGTTTTCAGAGGTATTCCTAGTAAAACATTTGGAATGTCTATTCATGCTCATGCCAAGGACTTTACACATCTGCACTTCTACATCTTCTACTGTTCATAGAGTAGAACTGGGGATGAGTAAATGCCTTTCTATGGGTGTAATTGCACGTTTCTTCGTTGTATTTTCCTCATGGAAACTATTTTCCATGTAGAGGAACTGATTCCCTTCCTCCCCTTTTAGGTTTCTTTCCCTTCCCATGTCTACACAGGTAATGAATCCATTTACTTCCATCAGGAGCCCTTGACAGGACTAAAACTCTATTTGCAGGGCGGTAATATGTAAACAAAAAATGTGAACACCCACAAATTCCCCAGTTTGTTATAGGGTTCTAAACTTCCTGTGAAATCCTGGCCTGAAACGCCCTCTTTCTGCCCCAGAGTAGGTTTGAGACATGCACAATTTTACAACATCGAGGAGTTCTACTACATGTGCAAATTACTTAACGGAGACCAATTAAGGTTTTGTGAATAACAAATATGAATTTGCATTTGTAAAATTCAATTCCGCATGTGAGAGAGACGTGTAGTTGAAAATTACTTGTAGATCGGGCACCCAAGTGCTATTAGGGAAAGGTATTTAAGGGTGAAGCCATTTTCTCAGAAAAAAGGAATCAAACGATGATTGTGAAACTCCTCATGCCTTCTAACTCCTATTCTTGGTTTTGCATATCGTAAACTACGTGTAAATCAAATTTTTAGAAAGAGGAAAATAGGCCGATTTTTCTTGAGTTCATGCACTTGCATAAATGATTCACAACGTGCATAAATCTCACAGGTATTCATTTGGAAATGTTTGTGAATTGGTCAAAATGTAACAAAAAAATAATTAACAAGTGATGAAGCAGAAAATGAAGGTTTTGATTTATTAACGCGTAAACGTAGTGCGAAATAATCATGTGTGACTTTAACCAAGCTAATAAAGATTGTACGGGACAAAATGTGCCCTCAGAGTAGTTTGCCATCATTTATATGCGTGCTTTATATAACGTGGTGTATTAGAATTGCACTAATCCGACATAATCATAAACGTGTGCTATGATTTGCTTATTTGAAATGCTTTAGCTTAGCATTACTTTAGCGGAGGCTTTGGCCTAGTTGCCTGGTCTCACGGTTTAGATGCTCGTATTTTTCCACTGTGCTAATAAACGTGTATTTTTGCTTGAAGCTGTACTTTTCCACAGAAACTGTTCGCATGCTTATCTTAAGGTTTCGTGCCAGCCTAGCATATTTTCTCCTTACTTCAAGGTCGATTTGCAGGTGCGGACAATGGAGGCTCTGAAAGTGAGCTAATTGGTAGACAATGTTGCAACTTGCGTACCCATCTCCAAGGATAATGTATGCTTAAGTAAAAGCTTGAGAACTGTCGTTTTTGATTGGTCAATTTGAAGCTAACCTATGAACCCTCCAATGGAGACCCTACAGGACTTGAACTGTTGTCTATAAAAACCAGGTGCACGAGAGGAAACTCTCTCTCTATCATCGGACATCCCGCCATTTTGACTTCGTAGCTATTATGGCCCACTTTGCTGCGACGCCATTTTGAAAGAGACTTTGATGCTTTCTCTAATCGAGAGAAAGAGACTTTGATGATTCTTGCCCTAGAGACTTTAACTTTGATCCCTTGGCATGAAGTAGTAGTTTTACCTTGCCGCCGTGAGGCAATTGCCCCGTCGACCCCTGCCCCTTTGCCCCGTCTCATGCTGAGCAAGAAATGGTACCCATGCTGACCGAAGAACGATACCTGTGAGACGAAGACTTCCTTGTATGCTGATCGTAATTGGTAAATATGAAAGGAAATTGTAAAATTGCATTGTGTTTCTTTTAGGTAACCAACTGCTGATTTTGACAAGGTCCCTAGCTAGGAGTTTTCCAAATTAATGTTGCTAAATTGTTTTCGCATGAAGCCCCACATGCCGATGCTAATTTGAGGTTAGACGAGGATTCCATATGTCGCACGATGCAATTTGAGATCTTGTTATGCTGACTAAATGTATGCCATTAGTTCATTACAGATTATCGTATTAGTGATTTGCATTGCTCTTATCGAATGCCTTGTGATTCAAATGCTACATAGATTGCACTTGTTTCGCCGTTATGGACAGCTATTAATGTTCATATATGTTTATCATTTGGTGTTGAGACACATCTATATTGTGCTAGCTTTGTTAATATAGGGAAATAAAATTCACTAACTTCACAATAAACTGGTGTGGTTATTCCTGACTGAAAGGTCAGGGTTCGCTGAAATGTATTCTGGATTAATTGTTAAGTGTTATGTTGATCAAGGTATTGCTTATGTACGTTATTGATTATTGATTTGATGCGACTGATCGATTAAGAGTACAGAGAGTTCCCACTTAGTCAAAAGATTCATCGGCCTAAAGAGCGTCCGAACACAGGTAAATCATTACTACGGTTCGCTCTATCAGTAGATGGTAGCAGAGGACAGTTACGTCTTTTGGGACCCTGTACTCTTAAAGTACATGGTGTTGAATTAACGGTTACACATTTTTGAGACCCCACTTGACAAGTTGAATTAGATTTTTCTTGGATAAAACTGATTGACAGAATGATGATGGGCTAGGTCCACCGCGACTTTCCCGGGATCTCGGAGCTTGCGAATGGAGAGAACGGAGGTGTGGAAACAGCGTTGGCGGTACTAGTGATGGTATGAGTGAAGTTAGGGTTTTGCGCTTGCACAGCTTATTGCCGCAGGGTGTGTGAAAAGGTTGCGAGGATTTTTTTTCTTTTTGAGGATAGCGGAGGTGCGACTCCGAGTGTAGAAGTAGTGAAGTCGTCGAACTTCATAGAGATAGCGGAGGTGCGACTCCGAGTGTGAGAGTAGGGAAGTCGTCGAACTTCATGTGCGTGTGGCGCTTTGTGCATAAAAAGGTCCACGTGGTTGTTGTTGTTGAGACGGGCCCTGCGAGGTCAAGAGACTCCGGAGTATGTTGATCCATGTTGTGATCTGGGCGGTTTAGTAGGTTGATCGGGCGTGGTCAACGAGTTAGTACGTGTGTTAGGGAGTGAAAGAAACTTCGACTTCGGGCTTTGACAAGATTCTAAAGTGCACTAGAACAGATCATTGACAAGTTGAGAGTAGGTCTGCGGGTCAGATTTGCTTGCGAATGTGGGGACTGAGAAAGACGGAATAGCGGCCGAGGCTAGTGAAAGGTCCGTAAGGTCCTGAAGCAATTGTGTTACCCTTCCTGTAGTAAGCCGACAGATCTGTTTTATTTTTTGTAGCTCGCGATACATGCAAGAAGTTGTTACGAGAGGAGCTGAGTGAAGGAAGACTAGCCGCGAGGCTTTGTCAGCCGCAGTGTGTGTGAGTGTGACGTCACTAAGAGCCGCGCTGGGATAGGTTGGTTGTAGAGAAGGGTCGCGCACGGATTGGACGCAGTCCGTGGGGCTCGTTTGGAAGGGGAAAGGCAGGTGAAGAGTATTCCGGGAATTAAAGTCACCTATTGATTACAAACTTTGTGAAATAAAAGGACGAGAAAATGAAATTCTTTAAAGCATTCAGGAGCGCGATGAAGGGGGAGTCTTACATTAAAGCGAGCGTAGGAGAGGAGACGCCGCCCGAGGGTACACCAGCTTACATTGTAATGGAAGAGAAGGGGGTAGCTCCGTGCCTTTGGCTAAAGCAATGGCACAAACTGACAGAGAAACATGGGAGCGTAGCGTTCCCGATACATGGGACATTCAATATAAGGATTCTAGAGAATTTGAGATTCACGATGTACGACATGAAGGTGCCTCCAAGGCCAGCACAGTTTGAGGCTCTAGCGATTTGGGAACTAATGGCTAGACAGCAACAGCAGAAGAAATTTGAGACCAGGATGAGAAAGGTAGAAAAGACACTAGCAGATGCTAGGTGGGATAATGCACAGAAGGTGTGGAGGTCAGATGTATTGCAGGGGATAAAATTGTTCCCCGCAATTACTAAGGAAGAAGAGGAGACAGGTAAGAAAGCCACCTGTAAGACAGACAGGAAGTGTTCCAAGGATAGAGAGGACGAGGAAAAGTTGAGAAGAGAAGAGGAGTTAGAGGATGAGGAGTTAATAATGCAATTGCTGAACGACCGTCCACCACCTTATGCGGAGGATGGACAGGGTCCAAGTACCAGTTCTGCCCCTCCGGCATCGGTACAGAACAGTGAAACCCAGAGTTCAGGAGCATCATCGGGACCAAAGGACCCGAGTCTACTGTTCACCCCGCAGATACCGCAGGTTAGGAGAATATATCCAGATGTACCCGTGTTGAAACCTGCAGAAAATTATCAGCCGCAGATGCCAGGGTACTACAGTAGTGACAACAGTGGAGGAATGATTCTAGATCCAACCGTAAGGGGCGTACAGAATGGTTACAACCCAACAATGGCACAAGCTGAATCAACTCAGTTTTTGATGCCTCAAAAGCAGATGCAGGGAGGAAACGCACATGTTCAGATGACGGGGAGTCAGATGGGCATGCCGGCAATGATGACCCATGGTGTGGGAATGAACATGCCTCAGAACATGGGAAATGGACAGAACCCAGACGCGATATCACTACCCATTACTGTAGGTCCACCGGTACCTCTGTATAGTCAGCCTAACTTGGGTCCGAGCAGTCAGGGATCAATGCTGCAGAATGGGACGGAAAGGAGGTGCATAGAAAACACTCCAGGGATAACTCCGATAGCGGCTCAGCCAGCTGGGTCTGGGTCCTTGATGGAGTTTAGTCCCATATGTGCTCAGTCAACACTGGTGAGGTCGAGCCCCCCACTGATAATACCCTTAACATCGAACACTGAAAAGTTGCCTCAACCATCGATGGCAGTCGATGTGAACGCTACATTGATGGGGTTGAATGCGCAACAGCTGACACAGTGGTTCAACAGTCTGAATTCTACACAAAGTTCAGCTAGTGGGAAAGGAGAAGACTATATGAATAGGGTCAGGTTGAACATGGAAGCACAAGAATTGGTGGAAGGAACTATGGGTGTGAATAGGTTAGAGTCCTACACAGAAGAAGAGCTGAGGTATCTATGTCCCAGGATTACGAAGGAAGTGAACAAGGTACATAAGAGTCTGCAAGAAGCAGCTGACAGAAACGGGGTTGACATAGACAAGATGAAACACTTGAGCAGGAGCTACAGGTTAGATTTTGGGACCACAGATTTTGAATACATGAGGTCAGCAGGCATGAAGACACACCTTAGAGAATTGCTGCAGAGTGCACAAGTGTGGAGGTGCTTAGACAAATGGGAGAGCAGGTGGGTAAAGAGGAAATAAAAGAGGAGGGACAGTGCTACAGAGCACAATGAGAAAAGACCGCAGAGTAGTGATACAGTAACAATGTTACCAATGAGGGAGACAGCAGGGGGGAAATTAGTACATGTACCATGGCACAGAAGCGACATTCAGTCTTTTACGGACGATTTTCCCAAACTGAGAGAGAAACCGATTGAATGGTATCAACAGACTGACAGGTTTGTGAAGCTTGCAAAGTGTCTCTGGGAAGATCTGAACACTCTGTTTGAGATTGTGGTTCCGGCAGATTTGTGGGAGGATTGCAAAAGAGCTGTAGGTTGGCCGACAAGTGAACCAGAGAGAGACAGGGAGACGGGCGCACCATCACCTATGGTGATGAGCTTGTACTATAAGGTGATTGAGCATTTGAAAACGAAGGTACCCGCGAAAAACGTGGATTGGCAGAAGATTGATCGAACTGCCCAAGAGGCTAAAGAATCGATTCATAGTTACTATGAGAGGTTGTTGAAGGCGTTCAAGAATTACAGTGGCACGGAAACAATAGAGGCAAAGGACATGCTCCATTTTGTCTTCAGATTTGTGGAAGGGCTGAGGCCAGAGATAAGTCAGATGATAAAGTCGCATTTGATTTGTTGGCAATCGAAACCGATTGATGAGGTGTTGAATTATGCGAAATACTGTAGCGACGAAATAGAAGTGAAACAGAAAAGGTTGAAAGAGAAGGTGATGATGATGCAGCTTAAGGCAGCTCACACAGGTTTACAAGGTTTGCAGGGTTTGCAAGGGATGCAAGGGTTCCAACAGCAGGTACCGCAACCGCAGTTGCAGTTGCAGGGAAACATGGCGTTTCAGCCACAGGCCAGAGGCAGAGGAGGTTTTGTGAATAATGGTCCGGATTTGAACACTGTTGTGACGGGTGTGCAGGCAATGAAGAAGGTGATGCCGTGTCACGTGTGCGGAATTGTAGGTCATTGGAAACGCGAGTGCCCGATGGTGGTGCAGGAAGGTGCAGGTGCAGGTGCAGGTGTTGGTCAGCAAAACAATGATGTCAATGCATTTCAGACAATGAGGAGACCGAAAATGAGAGGTCCAAGCCCAAATTTTCAGACCGTAAATCAATTGCAGGGATTGCAACCTATGCAGCCGCAGCAGATGCAGATGCCTCGTATGCAGATGACGCAAATGCAGCCGATGCAACAGCAGTTACCTATGGTACCTAATCAGCAAATGCAAATACCATTGGCACCAATGAGTCAGCAGCAAGTGATGGTTCCTCCACAGGTCTCGGGTCAGGTAATGAGTACAAATGGCACAGTACAACAGTTCCCATTACACAGTGAGAGTGGAATAAACAATGTATGGGAGAGTGAAAGTTCAGAAGAAGAAGGAGATTGTGTGCTTGCGGCATCCTTGGAAGTTGATCAAAGGGGTCCGTACTTGGAAGGAAAAGTAATGGGTCATCGTGTCTCGTTCTTGGTTGACACAGGAGCAACACGTTCAACTGTTAAGAGTAGTGAAGTACCAAATTTGCCACTCTCAGGGAGGACAGTTCAAGTGGTGGGAGTAGCAAACAGACACCTGACGAACCCAATAACAGATCCGGTACCAGTCAGCATCGGTAACTATCAAGGGGTACATCAGTTTGTGGTATGTGACTCAAGCCCGATAGCACTGTTAGGGAGAGACCTATTGTGCAAATTGGGTTGTTCGATCATGTGTTCGAACGAAGGAATAACAATCCAGACGAGTAGTGACGGGGAGGAAGAGGACAGTGTAGAGGGGGATGAGGTGGAAACTGTCGATGAAGAGTATCCTCTGATTTGTCTTTTCCCGATGATAACTGAAGAAGATATTCCAGCCGAATTACGGGAGACAGTCGGAAAGGAAGTGTGGGACATGACAGGGAAAGAGGTGGGATTGATGAAAGGAGTGGAACCAGTGAAAGTGGCTGTAAAGCCCAATGCAATCTTTCCCCAGACCCCACAATACCACATGCCACAAGACACCCTCATGAAGGTTGCTCAACTTATTGACGAATTTGTAAAACAGGGAGTACTGAAAGAAGTGTTAAGCAGTCCATGTAATTCACCAATAATGGGACTAATAAAGCCGAGTGGAAAGGTCCGACTCGTGCAGGACTTAAGGAAAATAAATGACATCATAGTCAAATGCTGCCCTGTCGTACTGAATCCAGCTGTGATAATGTTTCAAATTCCTTGCGATGCTGAATGGTTCTCAGTCATCAATTTGTCACAAGCGTTCATCTCGGTGCCTCTTCATGAGGACAGCCAATTCCTCTTTTGTTTCAAATTCCTGGACAGAGTGTACAGTTGGTGTCGAATACCTCAAGGGTTTTCTGAGTCACCGTCAATATTCAATCAGATTCTAAAGAAAGATTTGGAAGCATTAGAATTGCCATTCGAGTCAACCCTAGTACAGTACATTGATGACTTACTGGTTGCATCAAAGACAGAAAGTGGCTGCACAGCCGATACCATTGCTCTGTTGAATCATTTGGGAAGGAATGGACATAAAGTGTCCCCTTCCAAGTTGCAGTTCTGTCAGAAGAAAGTGAAATACTTGGGTCACCAGATAGAGAAAGGGTCACGGAGAATAATGAAGGAAAGAATAAGAAGCGTACTTCAAATGAGTCCACCCAAGACAAGGAGGGAGGTGAGGAAGTTTCTGGGAATGGTGGGCTACTGTCGCCAGTGGATTCCCAACTTCTCAACTCTAGCAAAGCCTTTACTGAAACTGACCCAGAAGGATGCCTTGGATCAAATTGAACTGAAAGGAGATGAGATGGATGCTTTTGTTGAATTGAAAGAGTGCATGTACAGGGCTCCAGCTTTAGGTATGCCTGACTACACAAAGCCTTTCACATTGTTTTGTCATGAACGTGATGCATGTTCTTTGTCTGTCTTGACTCAAGCCCATGGTGGCGTAAACAGACCAGTAGCGTATTTTTCAGCTACTTTGGATCCGGTCGCAGCAGCACTTCCAGGGTGTTTGCGCGCCGTAGCAGCAGTTGGTATCAGCCTCACTCAGAGTGAAGGAATAGTGATGGGACACCCAGTAACGGTCATGGTCCCTCACTCAGTTGAGATACTTTTGACCCGCTCCCGAACGCAACACATGACCGGAGCAAGACTCACAAGGTATGAAACGATAATTCTGGGCTCACCGAACGTGCAGCTGAAAAGGTGCACTACGTTGAATCCAGCAACCTTGCTCCCTGGAGAAAATGCTGAAATTGAGAACGCTGAAGACGTCGAGCATGACTGCCTTCAGGTGACTGAATTTTGCACAAAACCTCGACCGGACATCAAGGATACTAAGCTTGATGAAAATGACCAAATTCTTTTTGTTGATGGTTCATGTCTAAGAGACGGGATGGGGATTTTGAAAGCAGGATACGCTGTATGCACTGTAACAGGGGTCTTGGAAGCGGGATGGCTCCAAGGAGTCTATTCTGCACAAGTAGCAGAACTTGTAGCCCTTACCAGAGCATGTCAACTGTCTGCATTGATGAAAGTCACCATTTACACGGATAGTCAATACGGGTTTGGAATTGTGCATGACTTTGGACAACTATGGTCACAGAGAGGTTTCCTGACTTCTTCAGGATCCCCAGTGAAGAACGGGGAGAGGATAAGGGAATTGTTACACGCCATTCAAGTGCCAGCCGAAGTTGCAGTAGTAAAGTGCAGTGCTCACACGAAAGGACAGGACTATGTTTCTCTGGGAAACGCATATGCGGATCAAGTCGCAAGATTTTGTGCCTTGAACTGTATATTACTCAGGGACGAATGGAATTCAATAAATGAACCAGAACTCGAACCAGCTGAAGCATTTGCCTTGAAGGTCGTAGATACAATAGATGAACTAAAAGCATTACAAAATAATGTCAGGGAGGATGAAAGGGATTCCTGGATTAAATCACAATGTATAAAGAGACAAGACGAGTTATGGATTTCACATGAGGGAAAGTTTGTTTTGCCAAACAGTCTCTTGTCACAGCTTGCGCGGTTTTATCATGGGCAGGCCCACCTAGGGAGAGACGCCATGATAAGATTGTTCAAAACTGATTGGTTTAACCCCAGATTTCGTCAAGCTGCCGAAGCAGTTTGCCATCGATGTGTCACTTGCCAGCAGATGAACCCAGGAAAGGGAACGGTTGTGAACGCGAGTCACATTGGTAGGGCAAGCGGGCCTTTTAGTCGAATGCAGATGGATTTCATTGAGATGCCTGTGCATGGGGGTCTGAAATATGTGTTGGTGATTGTGTGCATTTTTAGTCACTGGATTGAGGCATACCCTACACGTAGAAACGACAGCCTTACAGTTGCGAAGCTATTGTTGAGGGAGTTGATACCACGTTTCGGATTCCCGATCTCTTTAGAATCAGATAGGGGAAGTCACTTCAATAACGAGGTGATAAAGTTACTTTGCGAAGCGCTGAACATTGAGCAAAAGCTGCACTGTAGCTATCGCCCTGAAGCATCAGGACTGGAGGAGCAGATGAATGGTACGCTGAAATCGAGAATGGCAAAAATATGTGCATCGACAAATTTGAAATGGCCTGACGCATTGCCCTTAGTGCTAATGTCAATGAGAAACACTCCTGATAGAAAGACTGGATTGTCTCCGCATGAAATTCTCATGGGCAGGGCTATGAGACTTCCTGCAGTTCCTGCAAACATGCTTTTGAATATTACAGATGATATGGTGTTAGACTACTGCAAAGGACTGGCTGACGTGGTTCGCTCTTTCTCTCACCAGGTGGAAGCGACCACCTTGCCACCGATACAAGGTCCAGGACACGCACTGAGAGCAGGTGACTGGGTCGTGGTAAAGAAGCACGTGAGAAAATCGTGTCTGGAACCCCGTTGGAAAGGCCCTTTCCAAGTGATCCTGACGACAACTACCGCTGTGAAGTGTGCGGGGGTTCCCAACTGGATTCACGCCAGTCACACAAAGAAGGTGTTGTGTCCCACAGATGAGGAAGTTGAAGCGCTGAAACTGCCAGTGCCTGATAAAACAGTGCTGAGCGCTGGGACAGAGCAAAACCGAACTGAAAGCGAACAGGCAGAAACTGGAGAAAAAGAGATATTCTCTGAAGACGAAGACACCAACTCGCTTGGGGGAGACCAAGGAGAAAGTTCAGACAGCGACGCAGAAGCTGAAGGTGACAAACAACCTGAAGCAGCTGAGGGTAGCAAAAAGCCTGAAGCAGCTGAAGGTGACAAGGAGCCTGAAGCAGCTGAAAGTGATAAAGAGCCTGAAGAAAGTAACGGTGACGAAGGGCTCGAAAAAGGTGAAAAGGCAGGAGAGCCTGATCAGAGGAGGGCTTTCCCAGAAGCAGACGATACAGAAAAAGAAAAAGAGAACGTGATTGATTCCCCAGAAGGAGGGAAGGAGGCAGAACAGAACGAAAAGGTTCAAGCTTCCGCAGAAAAGACAGCAGGTCCATCAAATGGACACGGTGCAAAGAGAAGACTAAGTATCTCACCAATAAAAGAAAGGGGTAAAGAAAGTTTGAACGAAGGAGGAAGGCCAAAAGTGAAAGAGAAAAGAAAGGAAGGGACTGTCGTGGAACAATCGTCAAGTGAGGAAAAAGACTTGACAAAAGAGGAAAGTGCCAGCGAGGCAGAGTCGAAAAGAGAAGCAAAATTGAAAAGGAAAAGGATACCAAACAGGAGATATTCCGGTCCTGAATGGGCATATGCAGTCAATGACGATTGGACTGACGAGTTTGTATCTCTAAGCATCGAGAACGAAGAAGAAGAAGAGATACCAATAGAAAAGAAAAGTTTCATAGACTCTGTCGATTGAAAGGGTAATAAATGATATTGCTTGCTACAATCTAACGTGAAAGAAACAACCAGCTGAAACATTGCTAAACCGGATGAGACATTTGCAAAACCGATAAAGACTGTGTTATTGCCGAATTGAGACAAATGCTGCTAACCGATAAGTGACCGGCCTCTTGAAGAAGACGGTGTGAACATTGCGCTCGTTCAGCTTTGTAACTGAATTACTAAATAGTTTCATTTATAGGTGCTTCTAGCTCTCTGATTCTATACAGATCATGACTAGGTACGCTACGCAAAATAATAGAAAGAAATATTGTAAATATGTGTGTATAGGCTTGGTAATTACATGTGTAATAATAATAATGGCAATTGTGCTTGGAATGCATGGAAAGGGTGAGAGTGAGAATATTGAGGCTTCTACTATTGCTCCTGTTACTGTCACTGAACTAACCCCATTGAAAAGACTAGCATTGGATGAGAGGCTCTTGCACGATAAGAAAGAGCTTTCGTATAACGTTTTCTATCGCTTGCTAACAGAGTATGTTGAGACTATGGATGCGAAAGATTGTTATGTGTGCACACAGATACCGACATCAGTAAAGGAAGGGGTAACTTATCACCACATGCCTCTTACATATGGGATTACATGTAGTATAGTAATGTCTAGGTTTTATGGCCAAACTAACATACAGTATTTTTACTCGAATTATGATGTTACCTTTGCTTATGTTCCTATAATAGCGCAGCTAAGCCAGATTGCTAAAGATTGGGATGCTAAGATAATGAGGGAATTTTTCGAGCCAATGCAACCTTTTGAAACGGCTCATGCTCATAGGGAGAACCTTACTTGCTCAGTCTCTGCTGTAGAAATAAGCTTTTTAGATCGCACAGATGATAGAAGGGCACAGATGAAGGCGAAATTAGAAAAAGAGCTGCATAAGAGGACTTCAGTAGATAACTATGATTTTGCTGCTATAAAGACACAAGGGAAAATAGCTTTAGATGCTTGGCATGTAGGGAAATTTTGTATATATCGAGGAGAATCCTATTATGACAATATTTTTGTAGGAGCAAGTGAGTGTAAACATACGTTTATTTTTAAGGCCAAATGGACATTCATGATGAACGGACTTGACCCTGTCATTCCAGGTGTATATTACATTTGTGGGTATAATGCCTATTATCGTCTTCCAAAGGGATGGTGGGGGAGATGTTATTTGGGTATAGTATTCCCAAAGGTTTATCAACTGGATGACGTATCGATGATTCAAAAGACATCTGGATCCCATCGTATCCAGAAAAGAGAGACCGCAGCTGCTGTGGTAGGAGATATATTTGGAGCCATGATTCCTTCATTGGGAGTTGATTTGATTTCCATTAAGATACGAAAGTTGTCTACTATAGTGGATAACATGTTGACAAAGTTTTCAGGCGCTATAATCCTGATAGATGCTGAACTTGCAGCGGAAAGAGCTATGACTCTTCAAAATAGGCTTGCTTTAGACATTCTTTTAGCAAAGGATGGAGGCGTTTGCAAAATGCTTGGTACACGACACTGTTGTACCTATATACCCGACAATAGTGTGAAAATGAAAACTATGCTTGCTAATCTAACAAAAGAAAGTGCAGATTTGAAGGAATTGAAAGAACCAGGAGTGTGGGAGAAGGTTGGAAAGGGAATTGCTTCAGTGGGACATTGGATTGGGGGAATTTGGAATGGAATATTATTGAAAATAATAGAAGGAATATTAATAGTGATAATTTGTGTGTTTGGAATTTGGGGAATAAAAAGGGGAATAATAATGATTATAGAAAGAATTAAAAGAAGAAAAGAAGAGAAAATTATGAAAAGAATGGCAGAAGAATACAAAGCGCAAACTAGGGGAACTAAAAGAAAGTGGGAACAGACAGAATTTTAATGAAATAAAATTTGTGGGCATGGTTTGGTGTGATGACAAGTAGTCATCAGAGGAGGGATTGATGAAGCAGAAAATGAAGGTTTTGATTTATTAACGCGTAAACGTAGTGCGAAATAATCATGTGTGACTTTAACCAAGCTAATAAAGATTGTACGGGGACAAAATGTGCCCTCAGAGTAGTTTGCCATCATTTATATGCGTGCTTTATATAACGTGGTGTATTAGAATTGCACTAATCCGACATAATCATAAACGTGTGCTATGATTTGCTTATTTGAAATGCTTTAGCTTAGCATTACTTTAGCGGAGGCTTTGGCCTAGTTGCCTGGTCTCACGGTTTAGATGCTCGTATTTTTCCACTGTGCTAATAAACGTGTATTTTTGCTTGAAGCTGTACTTTTCCACAGAAACTGTTCGCATGCTTATCTTAAGGTTTCGTGCCAGCCTAGCATATTTTCTCCTTACTTCAAGGTCGATTTGCAGGTGCGGACAATGGAGGCTCTGAAAGTGAGCTAATTGGTAGACAATGTTGCAACTTGCGTACCCATCTCCAAGGATAATTTATGCTTAAGTAAAAGCTTGAGAACTGTCGTTTTTGATTGGTCAATTTGAAGCTAACCTATGAACCCTCCAATGGAGACCCTACAGGACTTGAACTGTTGTCTATAAAAACCAGGTGCACGAGAGGAAACTCTCTCTCTATCATCGGACATCCCGCCATTTTGACTTCGTAGCTATTATGGCCCACTTTGCTGCGACGCCATTTTGAAAGAGACTTTGATGCTTTCTCTAATCGAGAGAAAGAGACTTTGATGATTCTTGCCCTAGAGACTTTAACTTT
Source organism: Pleurodeles waltl (assembly GCF_031143425.1). NCBI lineage: Eukaryota > Metazoa > Chordata > Amphibia > Caudata > Salamandridae > Pleurodeles > Pleurodeles waltl. Next base: position 722,721,598 of record NC_090449.1, read on the forward strand.
GATCCCTTTGCATGAAGTAGTAGTTTTACCTTGCCGCCGTGAGGCAATTGCCCCGTCCACCCCTGCCCCTTTGCCCCGTCTCTTGCTGAGCAAGAAATGGTACCCATGCTGACCGAAGAACGATACCTGTGAGACGAAGACTTCCTTGTATGCTGATCGTAATTGGTAAATATGAAAGGAAATTGTAAAATTGCATTGTGTTTCTTTTAGGTAACCAACTGCTGATTTTGACAAGGTCCCTAGCTAGGAGTTTTCCAAATTAATGTTGCTAAATTGTTTTCGCATGAAGCCCCACATGCCGATGCTAATTTGAGGTTAGACGAGGATTCCATATGTCGCACGATGCAATTTGAGATCTTGTTATGCTGACTAAATGTATGCCATTAGTTCATTACAGATTATCGTATTAGTGATTTGCATTGCTCTTATCGAATGCCTTGTGATTCAAATGCTACATAGATTGCACTTGTTTCGCCGTTATGGACAGCTATTAATGTTCATATATGTTTATCATTTGGTGTTGAGACACATCTATATTGTGCTAGCTTTGTTAATATAGGGAAATAAAATTCACTAACTTCGCAATAAACTGGTGTGGTTATTCCTGACTGAAAGGTCAGGGTTCGCCGAAATGTATTCTGGATTAATTGTTAAGTGTTATGTTGATCAAGGTATTGCTTATGTACGTTATTGATTATTGATTTGATGCGACTGATCGATTAAGAGTACAGAGAGTTCCCACTTAGTCAAAAGATTCATCGGCCTAAAGAGCGTCCGAACACAGGTAAATCATTACTACGGTTCGCTCATCACAAGCATATGCACAGTTTACACTTATTTTTGAATGGGGCACTTTCTCCCTTATTCAGTTAACCAATTCGTCATCCTCATCACATTAATGCTGCATTTATATTGCTGTAGTTTGAAAGTTGGTGATTTGTTTGGGAACTTAATGTGCCAGGACATTTTGGAACACAACCTATTAGTATAAGGTTGCATTTCAAAATTACAGACAGTTGGCAAAAAAATGGATAGGCAATTGCCACTACTCTTTGCAACCGATCTATGATTTCATCTGGCTCCAAGTGTAAAAAAACTAGTCTTCCCAGCTACATGTTTTGTAAAATTATTAAGAAATGTAGTTTGACAATTAAATGTCACTCACTGCACCTTTTAGAGTACAGCTATGTTCCGTCCTCAGAGCGACCCGTTACTCGGACAATCATATCACCCAGATCAAACTTCCAAGTTTCTGCAATGGCCTACACCCATGCCAATTACTAAAAATGCCATGCAGTGTCCTGCCTTAACACACACTAAGATTACCACTCAGTGTCCCACCATACCTCTAGCCAAAATGCTAACAGATAGTTGGCCTTAGACGTTTAATAGTGTCCTCATTGGTTTAATTTTTGGGATTCTCTTTGGGTATATTTGGTATGTCTCTGGAGTTTATGAGGGGATCGGTGGTAAACCAGGAAATGTGGTGGCAAATCAACTATGATAAGAGGGTTAGGGTGCTCAAACATTCTGTTTCCAGAAATGAGGTTTCTGGAGATGGTCAGCATGGTGGCTGTGCAGATTCTATGGTGCACACATATGATCCAGGTAAAGAGAAATACATATCGCCCACAAAGCTGTTAACAGTAACTGGGCACTCAATAAAGTACGAAGGAGTCTACGATCCCAGATGTAAGATTGCCTTAAACTATTAAAGGCCGCAAGGAGTTCCACAGACGATATCCCCACTGTGTATTTTAGCTTGGAACCAGCAAACAGACTAGGCATGGCTACTTTCTGTATTTACTACTGACATCTTTGCTGCCGTTATTTTCACTCCAGATTTCCTCCATTCAGTTTCCCTAATTTGTTTCAGGTTATGTTCTTTGATTTGTTTTTTTTTTTACTTTTCACAATTTAATCCCTTTGTTGAAATGATTCTGGCAGTCAGCCTGTTCTTCTGGGCAAAGATTATGTGACTCATTGTGTGAAAAGACGCTACCTTCAGTACAGGCCTGTCTCCGGAATTCTGGGTCTGGCTATAAAGAAGCATGGGTGGGGCATGAAGATAAATGACAAGCAGGTAAAAGCAGCACAGCTGGTTTCGGGAGACATTGGCCCTCATTCTGACCCTGGCGGTCGGCGGAGAGACGGCGGTCGGACCGCGAACAGACCGGCGGTATTAAAAATGGCATTCTGACCGCGGCGGTCCCCGCCGCGACCGACCGCTACTTCTCCGCTCCGACCGCCGCGGCGGTCATGACCGCGGGGCTGGAGTTTGCGCACTCCGGCCCCGCGGTCGTCCCAAGACCGCCAAGGGTATTATGACCCTGCCTACCGCCGCGGTTTCTTGCGGGCGGGAACCGCCGTGCGAACCATGGCGGTAAGCACTATCGGGGCCAGGGAATTCCTTCCCTGGCACTGATAGGGGTCTCCCCCACCCCCCACTACCCACCCGAGTCCTCCCCCCACACCCTCCACCCCCCTGCCACCCCCCAGAGGTGGTACGAACCCCCTCCCCACCCCCACCCCGACATGCACATACATGTACCCCGACATGCACACACCCCCAACATGCACATATACACACCCCCTACACACACATACACAACGGGGACACATACCCGCACACATACATGCCGACATGCGCACCTGCCGAACAGCACACATTACCCATAGACACAACAGCACCCCTCTACACACTCACACGCACACCCCCATGCACGCACACATCACACAACACCCCCCCACCCCCTCCCCTCACGGACGATCAACTTACCTTGTGCGTTGGTCCTCCGGGAGGCGACGGGAGCCATAGGGACGTGACCGCCAACAGAAGACCGCCAACAGAAGACCGCCACACAGAAATGTGGGTCGTAATTCTGGGGGCGGTGTTCTGCTGGCATGGCGGTGGAGGTTGACCAGTCTCCACTTTCCCGCCGACCGCCAGTGTGGCTGCTGGCGGTTTTCCGGCGGAACGCTCCCAGCGGTCAGAATGCGCACAGCGGCACACCGCCGCGGTCGGCGGTCTTCACCGCGGCGGTAACTCGGCGGTCTTGCGAAAAGACCGCCAAGGTCAGAATGAGGGCCATTATGTCTAAGAAGTTACATACATCAGTAAGGTTGGTTTTAATGGAGAGGACTGTTAGCCATACCTGTGCCATGGGTGACTTGGATAAAATGTGTGCTGTGAGTGGAGTATTTGGCCATGGGGCATTGGTGTAGTCTAGGCCTTATGCCCACAAGGCTCAGCTGCAGGCCATGTCTAATGGGTGGGTGAGGGGAGGTGGTCATGGCAGGGAACCAGGCTCAGTGCCGGGGCCCCTGCAATTACCTGTGCTCAGTGCCCACGAGACATGGATATAATGCAATGTATGGACTCTGAATTCCTGTCAATTGTGAAAATCCATATTTTAAAGTTTTAAATTATAAATATAACGTCCTTTCAGTATTAGTTAAGATTAAATTACACTTTCCAAAGGTAATTCACAATCTGCTTTTTGCTGAACTTTTGCCATTTTTCATTAAAGTTCACCAAATATGGAAAAGCCTTCTTATTTGGGTGTATGGTGACGCATTTGGTGACCATAAAATAAGGATTTCATAATTCAAAAGATATGTTTTTTAATCCTGTTTTTAGAGCACTATTCCAACACAGTTTTCTTTATAGAAGTCACATCAGTAGGACTTTACTTCCCTGATGAATGCAGTGCAACAAGAGTCTTCAATGAGCCTTGTTTTATTTAATGCATACACAGGTCAATTTAATGGTGTCAGAACCGCGTTCAGAGGGCTGTTGGACAAGTAGGGTTTAGTGAGCCTCACCGTGGAGGTTGAGGCCTTTTACTCTTGATGTCCTGGGGCTTGGCCTACTATGGATCCTGAGCATCTTGGCCAAATACCCCTTCAGCACTTGACTCTGAGGTTTAACATGGTCCGAGCAGTCTGAGGCTCTCCTGGGGGGAGGTAGATACAGGGGTGTGAACACTGGCTCCCACATCAACATGCAACAAGCAGCAATAAATGTTTGCCCAGCCAAATACTTACTTTACTGATGAAAGAAGTATTTCTTACCACTATGTACACAAAGGGAAATACAACATTAACAAACATAAACACAGTCTGGCTGAGGTCAAGGCTCTAAAGCTTCTTTAGACGGTTCTCCAAGTTCCACTCCTTCTTTGCTTCTAGAGATAGTGAATATTCCCCATTTATGACAGACAGCATCCAGGTAAGCCCCACTGGTAGTCCGAGTCTCAAGAGTTCACTCTGACTCTATATTCAAGTCAACCGTGTCCCAGTGCCACAGCTCTATGTAGCAACAAGTTCCTATGGGGCCAGTTGGTCCAAATTCAATCTTACATACACCTCGCAAGATCAGAATGACCAGAGTTCCTAAGCACACCCCTTCCACAGGACATCAAGCAGCAGTAGCAGATTTAGATGAGCTTGTTGCATGTGGCCCAGACGAGCTTTATCCAGCAGTCACAGAGCTCCTCAAATGCAGTCGCACATTCACAGCGACCTGTGGGTAAGTCTCTGATTCATCCATGATGGAGGGGAGGTGCAAAGATCTTGTTGCATATCTTTTGTTCCAGGCAATTGTGCAGGGTGTTATAGCAGCCTCACTCCACCACCAGCAACTACAATCTTGTACACATTTTCCGGTAAGCCTCTCTAGAATACAGGTCATAGCACCCTCATGGAAGATGGGCTCTGGGGGTCATTTGGCACAGTGAAATCCTTGGCGGCAGCCCCCCTCACATATAGGATCACAGTATACTACCACCCCTTGGCTCACACCACACTGCTGACTTATCACGGTGACCCCTCATGGCCTATAGTATTGGCAGGTCTGCACTACACACAGACTCCAGCCTGAGCGGCTCTCTGATGCACATGGCTTAATTCACTCTAGCCCTCCTCTGGCAAACGAGGGTCACTGACTTCACCCTTCACAAATACAATTACCTGACCAGTGCAACAGTCATTTCCTCACACCTCACCAAGGGAATCCACGTGACAGAGTTCCCCACTCAACCTTGCTCCCTCCAGTGCTCTTCTCTTCCTCCAAGGGTGCACTGGTCTTTGCAAGCAGGCTGGTGCTGGTGCTCCAGGCCAGGTGGTCTTGAATTCATTGGGTGCTGTCCCCTCACCCAGCAAGGACACTAAAAAGCCTTGGTCCCCACTTCTGACCACACTCAGAAGTCCTGCAGAGTTTCTCCTCACAAGACACGTCTCGCTGCTTGGCAAATTAATTTCTTTGGGCTCTCAAGCTCACCATCTGATTGTCCATTTTCAGAGACCAAATGTGGATTACAGTCTGAGTCCTTGATGTTTATGTTGGGGGTCCGCTTCCTTTTGAAGTGACTACTCCACTGTTCTCTCTCTTCCTCCTGAAAGCAGTCTGTCACAGCATGAGCAACTCTAAAACGGATAGTCCCAGAACTCAGACCATGGGAGTGACTAGCGTTCACACCTGGATATCAGTCACAGTGATATGTCATTCAGGAAGTTAGCTCAGAGCCCCAGCACTATCTTTATGATTCTCTTATTGGCCCTATCTGCTTCCTGAGATGTGCCCTGGCCTCTTCCTTGTGACTTTTCACTAAATCAAAGAGCCTCCTTTGAAGTGGGTGGGGTAAGCCTGGCTCTCCCCTCCCTAGTGTGTGTCCTACCCAGCTTCCATGAATGCGGTAATACACACATCTGTCTCTTTGGGATCCCCCTACCTCCTCATGTTTCACCGTACTGGCCTGGGTCTCCCAAATTGGAACCTATAGTCTGACATGTACTACATCATTCACAGGCACACATACATCCAGTACATGCATTTAAAAATACACACACTGCACAGTACTGTATCCATCATGCACCGTCCTACTGATAAGCACACATATACCCAGAAAATCCATTTAATATGCTGGCACTGCACAGCACTAGATTCTTCAAGTGCTGTACCACTCACATGTACACATACACCAAGCACTTGCATTCAACATGCACACACTGCACAACACTGCATCCTTCATGTACTGTACCACTCACAGGCACATATACATCTAGCACATGCATTATCCCCTTATTGTACCCTTCCTCATGCACACATACACCCAGTGCATGTACACTACTCATGCACTACACAGCACTCCACATCAAACTGATGTAGGCTAAGGGTGAGTTATCAAACAGCAGAAGAGATTTAAAATGAGTGAGCATCATTCCAGTGACACAGACTAAAATGGACCTCTTTGCTCCTACTGAAAACTACACTGTATGCTGCCACAACTGCTTAACACCTGACAAAGGCTGTAGCCTTCCACTACCATAAGGGTAGCACTTTAAGTGTCACTACCCATCCAACAAGACAGCAATCCTTCAGACTGCCCTATGCCATGGCGCACATGCAGGGGTGCATGTCCATTTCTATGTGGAGGACATTCCTGTCTCAACATCAGTTTGGCCTGCTCTCCTATTGCATACATGGAAGAACACAAATCGTGATGCATCTAGATGATTCTATGGCCAAGGCTGACTCTGGTAATCCGTTGGACCTTAATAAGTAAACTTACAAGGGGACGCGAGTAGGTCGATGAACCTTTTTACTCATTTTAGATATTCTTATCATAGTTCCAGTGCGTAATCAACAATAATTAGCACACAATAATCAATAATCATTAATAATCAGTAAAGTCAAATGAAGTCAGTAATTGCCATGGACCATGACTTTTCAGTGATGAATACCTTTAGAAAATGTTTAGTAAGTTTATTTCCCTTATATTAACAATACTAAAGTCATGTAGATTAATCTCAATATCAAATGAAACACATATAAGAACAATACTGGTAGACCAAAGCAACAGAAGAAACGCAATCTAATCAAAGCCTGTATCACAATACATTCTAAGGCAACGTTGCAAATCAAAAGCAGAGTCAGCTGCAATAAGGAAATGTGATACATAGAATACAGCTAGATAACTCGTCAAACATTTGTCCCTGTAATTCATCAGTCGTCATGTGAATGACCTCAACTAACCCAGATTAACATCAGCATGTTGGACTTCATGCAAAACAATTTATAACACAAATTTGGGAAAAACATCTAGCTATGTGAACTATTAAGAAAGAACAGTTGGTACCTAGAAAGGGAAGGCATAAAAATGCAATTCATTCTCATTGTTATATCTACCTATTCACGCTATGGGTCAGCAAGCAGAATCACTCTTCGTCCTCAGGTCATCAATTGATCAGCAAAGCATCAGGCTCTCAGTCAAAGAGTATGAGACCAATGACAGAATCTCAAATCTCTTCTAAAGTCTCTTCTTCTCTCAATATCGCAGTAATCCCCTACAATCTCTCTCTAGTCTCAATAATTCTCCTCTGTCGCGTTGTTATATCAAAGTCACATAAACTATCCCCTAATTCCCTATTGGTCAATTAATCATACGTTTATACACTACCCAAAACATTTCTACACCAAATCTATGAATTCAAATATTTCGCTCTTCACACAAAGTTGATTGGTCCACTTTACGATGGCCTCATCATCCGGCTCATCAGGTAACAAATTTGTTGCATCTTCATCTCCTGTCAGTGTCTTCATTGCTTGCATCCTGGGAAAGTACATCTCACACACATTACACACATTTTGTTACATTACTAGGAACATCGTCTCCTGTCCATTGGTTCTCACAGAAATCTTCGGGTAAGCACTTTTAACAAGACAATAGACATTTCACAGTTTTGTTCACTCTGTCAGCATTTTATTAAACGCTAAGAAATACAGCTTCTGCATGAGGCCTGGCAAAACTAGGCCATGACGCTCACTAAGTTAAGGCCTATAATTAATAAGCTACAGCATATTTCATAACCCTAAATATGACACATTACTACATTAATCTAATCCATTTTCAATATTTCATAAGTATTAATCATTAGTTAGTACATTTCGTGAATACTGATGGCCATTCTTCGAGGTCACATCTTCAAACGCGTGCATTATTTTCCTACGTTATTCATTTCCTACATAATTCATTATTCAAAACACATAAACACTCATCAAATATTTCTAGTTAAGATACCTGCTCCAGCAACTCTCATTGCGAACAGTGCCTAACACTTATAGAATACTGTAGGAACTCCCCCTCAATCGGGACCTTGGCATAGTGGCACCTAACTTCTAACTCGTACCCTTGTTGATGAACATATAACAAAATCTGCATATTACGTTTGATTCAGTCTTAACCTTTAAGCACCAAATAAGTAAGCAGACCTCTATCTATTTTATGATCCTTAGAATGCTGAGAAGGATTTTCCCAGTTGTCGCATGAGCTGCAGAAGGTTTGTTATTAAAGTGTCCTTTTCTGGTGACCAGGCTTCAGATAGTCTAGAATATGGCTGCTGGACAGTTGTGCCTGGGAAAAACTGAACCAATATCTTATCATCTGGCAAAGCTGCATTTTCTCTCAGTAGCAAAGATATGTACTTTTAAAGCCTTATTAATAATTCACAAAGGGGTCTCTGCATCTGGACTAAAATTCCTTCATAAGAAATCATTTTGTGATATCCCTGTTTACGTGGGTGCTTTTTATTCTATAAAGGAGTGATTTTGTGGAACTCACTCCTGTGCTTTTGCACCTAAATCAAGATCTGCCCTCATTTTGCAGAACACTTAGCACCAATCTTTTTAGAATGTAAAGAAATTACTAATAGTATATTAGTTCAAATATAAGTTAAACTCCTTCAATCACCTTAAAGAACACATTTCTCAATGTTGTTCCCATCAAACTTCACAAAACTTGACATGCAAGTATTATCTACTTGGTCCATGTGCACCTTAATCAATGGTAAAAAAAAAAAATCTATTTAAGATAAACACTTTAAATGTGCTCAAGACTTCTGCAAAGTACGGGGGTGCCGAGAAAAACGAATTTACATTAAGTAAATAATTAGTTGAGCAGTACGCCGCAGCCGCCAGTATCAAATCAAGGTCATCAAGTCTGTTAACTATCCAATCAAAATTTACTGAAAATTCTTACACTGGAACAATCAAGTTCAGATACATTGCACCAATGCACATTTAAAACAACGGAGTAAATCTGAGCTTCAAAGGAACACGTGCACCAAACAATATATGTTTGGATCAATGAACATACATTCACAAACTAAGGGCCAGATGTAGGTAGGTTTCCTTTTGCGAGGTGCAAATTGCAAGTCCCAGCGACTCGCAATTTGCACCTCGCAAAAGGAAATGCAGAAAGGTGTCTCAGACACCTTCTGCGAGTCGCTATGGGGTCGCAAAGACCCACCTCATTAATATTAATGAGGTGGGTCACAATTTGCGACCCCATAGCGATTCAGGGCACTCACGGGGATGGTGGCCTGCTGGGAACAGCAGACCACCATGTCTGTGACTGCTTTTAAATAAAGCAGTTTTTTTTTTTCAAAGTGCAACCCGTTTTCCTTAAAGGAAAACGAGCTGCACTTTGAAAAAAAAAACGAAACCTTTAGTTTCGGTATTTTTCAGGGCAGGTAGTGGTCCATCGGACCACTGCCTGCCCTGAAAACATATTTGTTGTGCCAGACAGAAAGGGGAAGGGGTCCAATGGGGACCCCTTCCCGTTTGCGCCTGGGTTACCATCCACTTCAAGTGGATGGTAACTGCGCTTTCATTTGCGACCGCAATCGCGGTCGCAAATGAAAATGCATACCATTGCGACTCGCAAATAGGAAGAGAACACCCCTTCCTATTTGCGACTCGGAAATGCATTCTGCGAGTCGGTTCCGATTTGCAAAATGCATTTCTACATATCAAAGTGGCTTTAGCGACTCGCAAACGGCGATTTTCGCCGTTTGCGACTCGCTAAAGCTTTGCTACATCTGTCCCGTAGTGTGCATTCCTATAGTATCTAACTGTACAGTGGAAGCAGATTGTAACGCTTAAAAATATAGCTCAATGGTTCTAACATAAAACAGCTAAGGTGCTTTGTACAAAACATGCTTAATAGTGCAATCCACAATTCTTAAATAAATCTCTATGATCACCAATATTACATGATTATTCAGAAATAATTAAGATATTTGCATAGAGCTAGGATGTGCTTTCGTTTTAAATATCACTTTACTTGATGTATTTCAGTAATACTGTGACTTGTTTATTACGTGCTGTAGAATACACCCATTGCCACTTTAGTTTCCATTGATACCTTTGCTGGTTTTCATTAAAAAATTATAAAACAGCTTTCGATTATGTAACACTTACTACAGTGTATTTTGCTGGTTTGTATTACTATAAATGAGAAGTGTTCATGTTAGGTGACTCAGTGATACCTACTTTATTAGTCTCAGAAGGATGAAATACTGAGATGACCTTGCAGAGATTCAAGCCTGTGTCCTTTAGGTTACATACACTGCACTGCAGAAGGCACAATGCTGTTACATACTTGTACATATACACTCAATCTTTGCTTGTTCTCATGATTATCCAATTACCAAATCATGGCTACACTTCCCATAATGCAAAGAAAAAATTTGGATTGGTTGAGCTAATCACACATAGACTTGGAAGTCTTGAGAGCTTTGCCAATAACATCTCTTTGCTCTTTCTTTGCAAATCACTGTAGATAAAGGACTCACATTTATGGTTTGAACTCATTCAAAAACATTAATTTATTACACTTCTAATGGGAAACATTTGTGTGGTAGAATTTCACAACAAGTGATGACAACGGTAAATAGCTGTGCCCTAATTGTAGCATAATGTAATACTGCCTACCTATGTTCCCTTTAGACTGTGCGCCTGCGCACGCACACAGCCTTGTTAGTCCTTCCTGCACCCAGGCTCTCTCTGGCAGCGCGCTCGCTGCTCCCAAGACAAAATTAAGTAACAAAAGCATGGTCTGCTAAGGCCACCCCCTTGTTTTTAAAAGACGAGATAGGCGTGAATGTCCCTCTTTTTCTTTTCACGTGTGGCAGGCTCTGCAGAAGGCTGTTATTTCTAACACTTTAGACTCCTCACCTGAAGGGTTTAGCATCTCCAGTGCTGCTGCCTGAAATAAATGTACACATTTTGTTTATCTGCAACTATAAAAAATGATCACATGTAGATTACTGTTTTTGAGTGGTTTTGGAAATTAACCTGATGAGCTGAGCAGTGCATGCTTTTACTGGACAGTTATAAAAAGTATTTGAGCTAGGCTGGGCCGGCTTTAGTGCTGGTGGTGTCCAGTGTCACAATCTTGTTTGCCCCGACCCTTCCCATGAACAACTCTTTGCATTCCTTCACTACAAACCAGCAAAAGTGCCCCTTACCTCTCCATAGCTCATCTTAAATACATTTCAGTTGTTTTAAAGTGATGGTAAAGGCTGGCTTTACTAACCCACTCAGTTATCCACATAAAATACAGATTTGTTCTTTACAGCAGGCATATTAACCCTCTGTGATACTTTATGGCAAGTCAAAACTGCCACTAGACAAAACTCCAATCTCTCTCTCTCTCTCCAGAGCTTTATTCACAAGAGTTATCTTGCCATTTTTTGCTGCTTGAAAGCTGAACACACAAGCAACTCTGCATCTGGTGCTTTTAAATAGTAACTTATTGCTAAACACAGCGCCCTCCCCCCCTTGCTGTCAGTGGCCCCCTCCAGGTCAGCGGCTACTGCAACCAAACCAGTTGCACCCCCCCCAAGAGCTGGCCCTGGAGCTAGGTACAGTCTGCATATTACTCAGATCTACATTTTGGAGGTACTTTTTTAAATCTCCAATCTAAATCTGTTTGTGAACTTTGTGGCCTTTCTCTACTGTGTGTCATGTAAGTTTAAAATAATATTGTAAACATTCACAGTGCTTTCTGTCACAGTCTGAAACCTCTTAACACTGAAAACAAACATCACTATTCCCCACAGCACCAACCAGACATCCATTATGTGGCTCTCTGGTTATGCACAAATATATGCTGTGATCACATTAACCAACAGAGGCTTCACAATGTAAAGTAGTGCATCCCTCACTGGTTAGTTTCCCTCACATTTATTTTTCAGTCAAGGTCTGTGCTATTTTATAGGCTGTTACATGAAGGTGAAATAGCTACAGAATATTTTGTTCTTTTTAGCTACACCTTTGATCCCAACCCCACACTCACTAGCAGCCACTGTTTGTAGCCAGTTTTATGGTCTACTTGGCTGTTTATTTTAATGTTGAGTCCTTCGATATTGAAAAAATATTGCATGCTGCGAGCTCAAATCCATGCAGTCTTCCATACCTTACAAAACACTTATAAGAGGTCTCTTCACAAGCTCAAATAGGCTAAGGTTTGCACACATGGTCCACTTTTTAGTGTTTGCATACAGCGCACATGCACAGTCAGTAAAAGGTATTTATAAACATGCTTAGAGCCCACCCATTACTCACTAATGCTTACCATTGGTTGACTCTCACCTTCCTCTCGTTTCCTTGCTTCTTACTGGTCACGCCTCCTGCTTCCTACTGGCTGCTCACCTCCTTCTGCATTTTTTGTGGGACTGCTTCCCCAGCCGTGGAGCATGGACCTAGCACAGCATCCTGTTTGCTGCCAAGGCATTTCAGTTAATGGTGTGGCTATTTTTACTGCAGCTGGTGGAGAGGCACCAGGGCCAAGCTGTGATACAGGGCCAGTCTGCTCTCCACTGGACGCAGTTCATTTAACAGGCTTTCCTTAAGAATTTTTGGAGTACCTCCCTAGGTTCAGCTCTGATCAGTCTCTTCCTCAGGAAGGGCCAGAGTAAAGGTCATTGTCACAGAGAGGGAGACAGGTTCTAAGCAGGTACTGGTACACCCAGAAGGAAGGCTACGCTTCGGCAAAGGCCATACGTTGTATTCAATAATTTTGTGCACAGGGCTTGTCATGAGGTAGAAAAGAGGACAGAAACAGGGTGGAAGGTGATGAATCCAGTGAGAAGGCAGCAGAAATGAAGAAAAACAGAAGGGTGCAACACAAAAGAGATGGCTAGATAGAGTTTGGGAGGCAGAGGACAGTTGTGTAGGTGAAATATTAAGGAGAGAAAGAAAGAAGGAATATAGAACAGTGGTTGAGAATTGGATTTGAAGTAGAGAGAGCAAAGAAAGGGGAGAGACATCATGAGAAAATGTACAGAGGAAATAGGAAAGAACTAAGGCAAAGAATATGGAAGGGTAGAGAATGGAGAAGAAGATAAGAATAAGGAATGGAAAGGAAGCCAAGGTAAATGATATGTGAGGCGAAAAAGCAGGAAAGACAGAATTAATCACAGAAAGAAGGGAAGGTAAGAAGGAGATGTGGAGAAAAGAGCAAAGGAAAGGATAGACTTGAAAGTACAGAGAAACTAGGGCATGTGTGGAGAAGATAAGCTATGGAAATGAAGTAGTGAGATAAAAAAGAAAGAACTAACTAATCAAAAGAAATAAAGGGCAGTAAGATGTAGCAAGAAGAGAGAAACGGAGGGAAAGAAAGAAGAAAGGCAAAGAAAATAAGAACAAACAAAAAGGGATAGAGAGACAAAGAGGTGACAAGGAGGCGGAGGAAAGGAAAGGACCAGAATGAGTTAGAGAGAAGCACTGTCAAAATATATATTTGGTCAAGGGTAGAAGGAGAGAGAACAGGGAGATGAGACAGAGGTTGGAGGAGAGAGAAGGGCAGGACATAAATTGAATAGAGAGGAGGCAGGAAGAGGGAGAAGTGCAGGAGAGTGGAAAGGGAGAAAGAAAAATAGGTGGGGAAGAGGAAAGAGAAGACACAAACTAGTAAAGGGAATATGGGGATAAAGATACGCAAAAGAGATAGAGTTTAAATGGATATAGGTAAGTAAATGTATGAGGAGGTGATAAGGGAAACAAGGAGAGAGAAAATGTTAGAATGATTAAAGCACCAGCTGCAGTGGTAGCAGTGCCCATGGGTGCAAGAAGTCCACTACTTCCTTGTAATGGGTGTCTTTTGATACTAACCCAGACGCAAGGTAGTTAATTATTTACTGGTTTGCCTTAGGACAGATGACACCCTTGCTACACCACTGATTTTGATAGCCTGAAGCCTTGACAGGCTTTTCTATTAAGTTGCTGCTTGTCTTCAATACACGCAGCCTTGGTTGCAGTGCACAACTCGCCTGTTTTGACGCACACAGAGGAAAAACATTAGAAGAAACATTGCTGCCTACCCCATTTTGAACAAATGTTGTCATTAACCAAAAAACTACTCATAATTTGCCTGATCTTTAGGCCATTGTGTAATCTTAAACTAAGCTAGTCCAAGCCATTCTGAAAACAACAAACATCTAAATTAGCCAAAGGTCCAATGTGCATTTGAAAAAATTAAGAGAAGTCAAACGTTCAGCATTTAGAGTCTACAGAATGTTGCAAGTAGTTGCAAGACACACTTCATTGCAGGAATGAGCTTTTGCTGCCAAACGATTTGCAAGTGTAACTGATATTAGCTGCCATTCCCTGACTTTGCAAATGTAAAGTTCTCTGTAAACATTTAAAACTGATGTTTCCAAAAATAACGTACAGTGAGCATGGGCACCAAATAATGTTGTTATTTTTTGAGTAACTACCCTACAACCCACACCATCCCAACCCCCTGCTGTCAAGATAACCTTGTTGACTTCGCAAAGCAAATCTCAAACAAAGGTTTTCAGTCCCACTCCTACTGGTGAAACTTTGCCGTCCTTCAACTTTTTGTATTCTGGAAGATCCACCAAGATCACTCATCACCCCCTCCTTTCAGTCTGTTTCTGAAACCAGAGCTGTCAGAATCACCTTGTGTGAGCCAAGGCATGCCTTTTATTTAGTTAATCATCGTTTGCACTACTGTAATCCTTTCTCTTGTTAGCATTTACAGTGTACAATGCTCTATCACAACGGAACGCACTTTCAGAGCACAAACATACTTCTACCACATGCCAAATGGCAGGACTCTAGCAGTTCATACCCCTGGTCATATACACAAACTCTCATCACACTTACTCGCGCCACGCAGACACATATGTATCATTTATAATATATACTGTAGATGTGCTAACATTTTGTTATTTTAAATCTCATGTTTTATTTCAAGGTTCATTATCTAATTGGGTGTTATGTTTCAAGCATACGGTTTGTAAATTATGAACTAACATTCTGCATCAATATAAATGAAACTGAAAATAATTAAATTGTGGTTTTATTTTAAAATTTGGCATTAAAATATTTCTAAGCAAGGAGGTTTAAAATATGTTTTTGGTAGGATAAAGGAGCAACTTGTTAAACCATATCTTCTGGGTGTGGGTCTATGCCTTTAGTGTTGTAGATATGTTGGAGCCCTACCAGTATGTACAATAAATATTTGTAAGTTATAGTTTTAAATACTGAAAGGCTTGAGACTCCCAGGCTCCATATGTTTCCTTAGGAATGTGTGGCTAGTGATAGCATCCAAGCCTTCAGCTACTAAGGCCAGCAATTCAGGTGACAAAACTGATCAACTAATCTCCTCTATCCTCCCTTTGTTTCTGTGAGCTATAAACATTTATGCTGGTCTAAACCCCAGATATACCACCGTTCTCCTGTATTACAGTTAGGATGACCAATGAACTCAAGGTATGTAAAATGTTAGCAACAAATTAAGGTACAGAATGAGACAAAAAAATAGGGAGTCTGAGGTATATGGTGAGAATGAGTAACAATAGGTGATTGGTGTGGTCATCAGTGGAGAGTAACAAAAGAGACATATTGGAGATTCCTCTAGTGGGTGAGGCGATGAGGCAGAGAGCCTTAGATAAATACAGTGAGTTAAGACGGCAGTGGGACAATATGATGAATGAAAGTTTAAGAGGAGAAAGAAACATGAGAACCCTTAATAAATCGAAGAATTACAAAAGAAGAGGCGAGACAGCAAACCTGAAAATAACAATGGAGCAAAAGGGAGGAAGGAGAAGACCATTAACAAAGATCCTGTCCTAATTTGTTTCATTGAGGAAGAAGGAGAGGAGAGGCAAAAAAAGGATGTGAATTGAGAATAAGGCTGAATGGAGGATTGATAGAGTGGATGTGGTGGTGAATGGACGGCTACGAAAAGATGAAAAAATGATGAGATACTAAGCACACTGCAGGAAGGTAGGGCTAACTTATGCTGTATATGCCTACCTTCTGCTATGGGAAAATCTTTCAGAGAGAGGACATGCCCCCACCCACATATTGTGGCATGCCTCATCTTCAGGCTTTTCACACCCAGTTCATGGGTGTGAGCACCTGTCGGCTCTACTTCTAATGTGGGTGAGGGGAGTTTTTCAGTACAGTACTAGAAGTAGTGGAAGTTGAAACAGTCTATGGCTAGCCTCTATGTTATCTTTTATTCTTGGAAGCCATGGCTGGATTAAAACTTGCCTACTGGCTCAGTGGATAGAAAAGGGTAAACTTAATGCCCATCCATCCTATTGTGTCATACTGTTTTGGACTTTTTTTCATGCCCGTAGGGTCAGTGGCCTTCAGCAGGTCAGGTATTGGCCTCTGGCTACGATGCTCCTACTATTGGACTGTTGAACCTATTATGGAATAGGATAAACACTCCAGTGACAAATATTGCAATTTTCCACAGAGAGTGTCCCAGACAATTTTTTCTTGATACTCTCAGTAGCATCTGACTCACAATGCAAGTGTGACTACAGGGCAATACTCTCCCACGTTCTCCGGGTTGGGAGCAATTAGCCCAACCTAAGGGAAAAAACCAAGAACATACCAAACCAGAAAACAATACCAAACATTTGTATTGGTTTTTAATATCACTTGCACAATTGTCACTAGAGTATTTATAGGATTCCATAATATGATTAAACTGTTTTGATTTCTACTTTCTCTGGCACAATACTGACAAAAAAAACTTTGCATCCACATTAGTAGTAAAACCCACACATGTTCACATCATGAACTGGGTGTGGGAAACTCGATGTTGAAGCATGCCATAATATGTGCATGAAGGCTTTGCTTTGGCAGGAGAACTGACAAATAGAAGCAAGTAGACAGATACAACACACTTTAGCTCTACCTACCTACAATGTGTTTTTTTTAATAATATGGGAATGTGGTATGGCAGGCCTCAAATACCTCTCCTCCCTTTGTTGAGTGGGAGAAATTATATAGACAGTCTGGACTGGATGAATGGGGAGAGACAAGAAATGAGAGTTGAGGAACATTTGTTGAAAGGGTAGATAGGGAAAAGAAACAATGACAAGATGCAGAGTTCATGATAAACAGAGGCATTATTAGAGGAAACAAGAGGTGACTAATTTCCTAAAGTGACTGGATTGGAAGATTGGACAGGTAAAGGGGGAAAGAGGTTCACTGATGATTTTAGTAGTCACACTTTGTGCACATCCTCTAATAAGCTCTCACATTCTAGTCTGTCCAGAAAGCAACCAGTAGAAACATTTTCCGTACTAAAATGTAAAGCGTTCACAATAGCCTATATGTCACTAACACACTAAATAAACTACAATCCTGTTGTATTCCACCTCCAGACATTGTTCATTGGACCTCTTTCCTGCATCTCATCATTCACAATGCAACTGTCATTCTTGGATTGCTAAAGACAACATTGTAAACAATTACATGATCCACCATCGTTCATCAAATTCTTCTCCAATGCCATTCCATGCAGTACCAAGCTATATTGCTAGCACCTCTCACTGCACCAATATTTTCCCTTCCACTTCAGAAACTGGTGAAATACTTCATCAGTTTAAGAACCTCATCCTTCACTTTGATGACTATGTAAATTTCCAAGCCTTCACCTACCTTCCTTTCCTGGAGAAGGTGTTTGAAAGAGGAGTGGAAAGACAATACAACACAATCTACTGCAAACCTAGCAATCAGCTCTCTGTCCTTTTTGCATCACTTTGGCAGCATACTTCCAGACTCACTCCGCCACATCGCCCCAACCCTCAGTGAAATATGGATTCCGCAAATGCTCTATCCTAGCTCCATGGATATACTTCAGACACATAGACCTGATAAGAAGGTTCACACTGAATAGGATTCCACCCTCCAATAATATGACAATGATTTGCATCTTTAACTAAGTTGTCCTTCCCAAATGAGATGCATTTAAAAATATGCCCGTACTCAATTAATTCAAGGGTGTTGTTTGTTATCTTCAAAACTAAACTGAATAAAGGGACTTAAGATGCCATCTACAGAGCTCCAGTGTGAAGAGAAGTGAAGCTAGAAGCTCATTTCAAAGATGTGGATCTTACAACAGGCAGCTCAGGTGGTGAGAAGAAAAAGGCGTGGTCAGATACCAAGAGTACAGCAGGAAAGCACCTGATTGATGAGCACTGCCTTACTCCATTAGACATGCCGATTTCAAAGCGATGAAGAAGCACTCTGAAGGTGAAAACCTGGCCTGACCATGAACTGACAAGGTGGTTTACAGACACTAGAGGAAACTGTTGCAGACAATTTGGTATGTCTTCTTGGATGAGGCCACTAGCTTCTAGAAGACAGAGAACATGGGCTTGTCCTTTAAGCAGCCATGTTAGAGCTAAGCACCTAACCATATTCTCTGCAACAAAGTCGGTCGGTTGCCCCCTTAATAAATGTCAAATTATGAGTGTCCCAGACGCAGTTCACCCCTGGAGTTAACATTAGTAAGAATAATATTAACTCCAGAGTGTGGATTTAAGTCATGGGAAGGAAATACTGAAGTTTTACTGAGTAATAAGGAATTACTAGGTGAAACTCCATGTCCGATTCACCTAATAATTCCCCATTCTTTCTCTGTTGTTAACTTCAGTTTTCCACTGTGATAGAGAGTTGAAAGTTCAGGGTTTAAACAGGGCCTGTATTGTTTGCAATTACCTCATATTTCCCAGTAAACTCCTGTAACGTGTCCCGTCGGAATTAAGAGGTCACTTGTAATGAGGCTGAGATGCTTGTGAATCAGTGGCCCACCACAACATCGAAAGAATCATCATTCTATCCCAGTCCATGAACCTAAATTCAAAGAAAACTGCCCAAAATTGTCTCAGTCTGATATTGCTAGTGATGACATGCCACTGAGAAGCCCTGATGGCTCTATTTATTACATCCTGAAAAATGTCCATTTAGAAAATGTGTCAATCAAGGGAAGAGGTTCTCCATGATAGTCGATTTGCAAAGCTATAACACCCACAATCTAACAATCTTAAAATAATGCTTTTGTCGACTTTTTATCTAAGCAATGCTCATTTTGAGCCACACTGAGCCACAGCGTTCAATTATTAGTATTACACACGTATTCTAACGTTTAGTTGTGGGTTTGCCCCAGAAATATGGTCACATGATAGTAATGCTCACAAATATCTAAATACTTGAAGGATAACATCTGCCCGTCCCAATCTCATTCATTTTCTTCCAGTGAGCATTGTCGACCTTAATGACGTATTTGTGATTCTTGCAAATAAATTAATGTCGGTTTTTTTCAGTTGAAATGTTTGGTCCAGGCACAATTCAAATGAAAATGAAGAGAAACACGAAAAAGAAAAGAAAATATTTAATATTAATGTAAATGCCCAAAGAAAACAGGGCAATCTAGTGTGAGATGTATTTTGACTTGCTGATCTGTCAAAGGCAGAAAAAACAGATCTTATGGGAAAAGAGTCAGCTGCTCACTTAGCGATTGTCAAAGTGAGAAATGGGTTCCCTGTGCCCATTGATTGATTCCTTATCTCTTGCTGGCCTCTATGTAAACAACCTGTCACTCGGGTTCACGCAGTGATGACACTAGGAAAAGAAAGGAGAACATAATCAGGGCAAGCTAGCATTCCATGGAAGCATACCCTTTACAACACCAGAAAACCCAACACATATTTCCTGGAAAAAACTAAACTAATAAGACTACACAAACAGCAAGGCCCCACTTTTTATTGCAGTTTCATATAGTTCTGACCCAACCGCAAGGGAACATTCACTTTTTTTGAGGCACAGGAAAATTAAGTGATTTTCCCACAATCACAGTATATCGAGCTGACCCCACACTGGAACATGACTCCCCAATCCTAAAATCGACAGGGGTAGACGCCACATCCTCCCCCACTGCAATTTGTAAATGGAGTACATGCCTGTTTAGAGTTTGGTGGATGGGTTACTCCATCACAATGTTACAGATATCCTGTCCTCTTTATTACAAGTACATTAAATCCTACCCGCTTGTAATAAGAGAGGCGGGATAGCCCTCATGTTTTAAAGATGTAACCCATCCGCAAAACTCTAAATGACGCCCTTGTTTTTATTAGCGCTTGGTAGCATTTAACATAAACTGTCAATTTCATGCCATCGGAGTGTTAAGCACAAGATCAATTGTACAGTATAATACAGTATGAAATTATCTGTCGCAAAATGCGCTGAACTTCACTTTCGGTTCCTGTAATATACAATATTGTGTAGTGACTACATTTAATAAAGCAGCAAGGGTACAAATTAACAGACCTGAACTGTTGGTTGGGGGAAATGCGAGTGAGTAAGTTTCAGGGATGATCTACAGATACAAGGTCATATTTACATCTAAGCATCTCGTAACCAGTAAAATGGGAGTACCTCCATTGTGATCACCTGATTATCCAGCTCGGTGGCTTAGCTGTGGAAAATATAGGGTTAGTCTGAAACCAAACAAGGGCAAGGCAGCATTACTGTACAAAGCCATGGAGTGGACTCATTCCAGTAGTGGTTTGTTACGTCGGGCTTGATAGCACAGCTGTCTGCCAGACATATTTTTACCAGTTCTTCAAATTATACACAGAAAGTGTATTTGGTTCCGCCCATAAGAGTATTCTCTCTCTCCTTAACCTGTCAACTATTTAGTGTACCATTCCACCTTCAAGGAACTGCTTTCATTGGAACTGCATGTGGAACTAATTACATCTGAAAAGTACACAAAATGACCACACTGTTCGTCACATTCAATTCTGTATTTCCCAAATACAAACGCGCTGAATGCAATCCTTTATAGCTACTTTTAAGCAGGATTGGTGAGAGCAAGCTTTAATATGATAAATTGATAAATACTACTTGTTCATGCAACACAAGTAAAAGGAATCTTTGCATGCCTGTGCACGTGTTAGTACATTTTATGCCAGACATGTTGGCTTCACCAGTGCTTGTTTTGTAGGGGTCTTTTCTGTCAGGAAACATCACTCTAAATGCTGAACGTTATGGTGAGTATGCAGTACTGCCATCGCCCCTCCAATAAAATAGAGTGTCATGTTCTGGAGTGGAAACATTAATACTGGGCTTTTTCACTCCGGGGGAGCATTTGTGGGGGACTATATGTGACAAAAATAGTGTCTATTTCTAATTCTTTTACTTTCCTTTGTCACTCTTTTTTTCCAAAAGTTTCGGTGTCAATAATATTTAAACATTTTGATCTAGCTGTCTAGTGCAGGGTGGGTTTTGACTGGCCTGTTAGCCCCACCATGGTGATAGAGTACAAATTGCCTTAGATAAGTTACTATTTATACTTCTAAGCAAAAACCTAACAATCTGGTGAAGTAGGGGCTACTGAGAACCGCAGGGCTGGTTGTGTGGATATTAAGATATGTGAACGCTAAAAGGATGTTCAGCACTGCCATATACTGATGTGAAAAAAACTTTTCATCGAAGGACACGTGCAATTGTTTGCTACCTAAAGGTACTGTAAAGAGACTAACAGGAGAGTGGTTCCCAATAACATTAAACACCTTCAAACACCTTGAAGCACTGAAAATACCTCCAAACACGTCAATAACATCTCCTAGTGCGTCCCAGGTCACTATTTCTCAGTTTAGTAAACGCAGATGGGGAGGATGAGTTGGAAACCCCGAGACTGCATACCGGTGTTTTCAATGGTCGTATTCACAGGGCTATCTTGCCACTCTGTCCACAAACTGAAATATTTATGTAAAGTATTAAGGGGCAACCCCGTATTTCTAATAAAACTGGGCAATTTAGGGTTTATCACAAACTGAAATAAGCATCTCAAGTATATACTTCTGATAGTAGCAGGGATCGTTTTGGTCAGCAGGACTGGCATATGCTTTTCTCTATTAGGGAATTTCTTGCTCTTCACAAATATTTGCACATTCTGTTGCCCTTTCCACGTCCAAGAGCAATGGAAGCACCGCTAGAAATTTAGCTCAATTCACTCATTGGATTCAGACATTGCTAACATCAGGTAACAAGAATTAGGCCAGCAATACTCCGCGTAACCAGTGTGTGTTACAGTGGTTCCCTCTTGTTGCCATCTGTAGAATAAATCCTCTACAACTCACTGATGACCTGATACAAGGGATGTTGTATGATGTCTTTGGGCAGCTACATTACACACATGAACCCTTTACTATAAATATTAATCCTATAAATATTTTCCTGATTAATTCTGACTTGACTACTGTAATGCAGAATTAATCTTGAGTTGGTCCACAGCTAATCCATTTCCATACTATATATAATCCAGATATTCAATGGAGGCCTTATCAAAAACACTCTTCTGTGGCTGATTTTTTTTTTGTAAACAAGAAAGTACCTCGTTCACAACACATTCATGTTTTTCAGAATTGGTTGAATAGGCTAAGATATTGGCCCTCATCGCAACTTTGGCGGTATTCTCCGAAAACCGCTCTGCCGGCCGCCACCACTATACTGCTGCGGTGGCGGTAATCCACCCGCCCTAATACGACTCACAAAAACAAAATCGTCAGAATACAGCTACAAATCCCACACTGCCAGGCTCGCCGGCAGTGGGAGAGAGGCAGTAGCACCAGCCACACTGCGAAGCCAAAAACAGACCGCCCTCCGCAATACGACTCAAAAATCAGCCCAGCGGCCGAAGCGCAGTGGTAAGTCAATGGCAGTGCGGACCGCCGTGGTTGAAACGGAACCTCCACAACAACACCACACCACATTGATCAATTTGAATACCCTACACCTGATATACATACACACACCACACCCCCTAAGAGACCACCATAAAACACACACCCACACAACCCATGACCCTTTGCTACTACAAACAATTAGGAGATATTTGATGGCCACTCAGTTGTATGCACTGCACTCACACAACACAGCCAGCTGCACACCCCTCACGTATCACTCTGCACAATACACATTTTCACACAAACACACACCTCACCATCACCCTGTCCCCACAAAGGCACCCCCGTTTCACAGAAGACAAGTTGCTGACAATGGTGGCCAAAATCATCAGGGTAGAGCCACAGCTGCAGCACAGATACAGCAGACATCCGTAGCCAGGAAGATGGAGATGTGGCAGCGGATCATCGACAAGGTGAACTCAGTGGGAAGGCATCCACACACAAGGTATGACATATGGAAGAGGCGGAACGACCTGAGGGGGAAGGTCAGATCCATGGTGTCCAGGCACCAAATTACAATCATTAAGACTGGAAGTGGGCCCGACCTCCTCCCCCTCAAGCTCACATCATATACTTGTATCGCATGCGTCCCCATCCCCTGCATGCCCACCCAACCCCACCAACACCAATCGAAATTCTGCACTCACAAATGCACCTAATGCATGTTCAGCATGAAGCACTATGAATCCCACAATGCATCAATCTTTATCAACCTAACAATGTACACCCCTGTCACATAGGTAGCCCTGCAGACTGCAGCATGCCAAATAGCACTCACTTAGCAGCCTATGTCAAACAGACGAGGTAGATGTCAATAACAATCCCTGTCATCCACTGGCACCACTGATAATGTCACCCGTCAGCAGGTGCCACAAACACCTAGTCCTCCACCACAGGAAGACCTCACTGATGACAGCGACACAGGATGTCTGGGACTGGATGACCTCGCTGGCCCATCTGGCACCTCTGGGCAGTCCCCCTCCTCTAGCCTCACCCAGGCTACGATAGAGCCCTCCACTACTGTAGCAGCCACAACATCAGTCACCCAACACCCCCAAACCAGTGTCCCCAGGCCACGTCAAACAATGGTGTGCCCACCTGTACAGGGGCCTGAGTCAGCACCTACCACTCAAGACGATGAAGGTCCTTGTGTGAGAGGAAGTGGACACACTGTGCGGGGAACACAGGCACAGGGGGCTAGGGCCAGTGGGAGGGCATCTGTGGGGCAAAGGGTGGAGCAACCCAGGGAGCCACTTGCCCAGGAGTCCATTGAACAAGTCCTGGGAGCATTCCAACAATCCCAGGACCAGATGGGCCAGATAGTCACCGTTTTGAGGGAACACCAAAGGCTACGAACCCAGTACCACCAGGAGACCATGCAGCAGTGGCAGGAACACAATGCCACCATGGCCTTCATGAAAGGGTTTATGCATGAATTAATATCCGTCCTGCGTGAGTCCTCCACCCATCACCAGGCCCCTACCAGTAGCCACAGTCCTGAGCAGCCCTCTACAATCTGCTGCAGCTACTGGGATGGTGGCCCTGCCTGGAGACTCACAAGCCACAGGTGACTCTCCCCCGGTAGATGAGGAACCCCCACGCAAACGTGGATGCAGACCCAGACATTCTGCAGGGACTGGAACCAAGACCAACCCCACTGCCAGAAGATGAGCCTCTCTGGAACTGTCTCCCTTGTGTGACACTGAGACACCGTAGAGACTGTCTACTGCCATACCTCCATTGCCTATCACTCCTGGAAACTGGACCTGTGCTACCGAATGCTTTAACTAATAACTTCATGAATTCGTACACCTTTGCCCCACTCTTTTGCACCAACCCATCCTACTACAATCACAATAAATATACTTAGACACAACAATTGGTTTTCTGTATTCAATGAGTGACAATGAACAAAAAATGATGTGGTGTAGTGATCAAGTGTAGTGTGAAATGTAAAATCTGTGAAGCCTTTGTCCATAGAGCTCGGTGTCAGATGCACTCAGCATCCAATGACAGTTCTCCTGTGTAAAGATGTCAACAAATAATCTATTATGATAGATCACCATATCAATGCAATACAATAGTAAGTGTCGCCAAACATACCTAATTCCAACAACACAAATATGATTTTTTATGAACAATTCTGAACACATCACACGATTCCTGTCTTGGAGACACGACACATAAGTGAAATGCTGTCTATCACAATTATCAGTTTGCTATCCTCCACTGATAGTATGACAAAACTGAGAAATGAAATTTGTGGAAACTGTACCATGAGGTGATGCATGAGCGCAGCTGTGAAGGAGGTACATTCTATTGTCACTTCCAATTTTTTTATATATAATTTAGCATAAAAGGGATTTGGTTAGTAAGTGAAATCAATTCATACCGCCTGACAGTAGCAATGGCTGTAGTACTTCAGCCCAAGAATACCTACCTATCAGGTACACTGTACTGCTGTACCTCACTCAGAAATGACACTGCTCACATTACAGATAGATTTCAAACAACACTCATACTGTAGTTCTGCACAAAAAGAGGTATCTTGAGAGATAAACCTACAAGAAAGTCACTGGAAGTATTGTTGGATCAGCTGAGTTCTTGTGACAGTATCATCCTCGTCCCCATCTTCTTCACTGTACATTCCTCCCTCTACTGCTCCTGGTACGTCCCCTACACCTTCCACTTCCAGCAATGGCACATGCCTCCTTAGTGCTGCTGAAGCAGATGTTTTTATCAATATTATTAATGATTATTCATGTATTTCAAATTGAGCATCTTGTTTTACACTGCAAGTTTCTTCCCAGTAGGGATACTGAACTTGAGTCGCAGATGTGATCGAGATACAGAGGAATAGCAATGATGAGGATGACCCAGCTCCAGAGATTGAGTGTGAAACCACAAATGAGGAATACCCCCTGATTGATTTTTTTCCCAATGTTCACAATAAAGGAGCTTCATCCTGTTTTACAAGGAACAGTTAAGGAGAAAGTATGGGACCTGACAGGGAAAGAGATAGGTCTGGTAAAGGGAGTTGAAACAGTTAGAGTTTCTCTAAAGCTGAATGTGATTTTCCCCCCGATTCGCCAGAAAAACATGCCGCAAGATGTTCTTATGAAGGTTGCCCAGATAATTGCAGAATTCGTAAACTAAGGGGTTTTAAAGGAAGTGTTGGGCAGTCCATGTAATTCACCGGTAATGGGATTGAAAAATCCCGGTGGAAAAGTTCGAATTGTCCCGGATTTGAGAAAAATAAATGACATAGTGATCAAATGTTCCCCCATGGTACCAAATCCAGCTGTGATAATGTTTCAGATTCCATGTGATACTGAATGGTTCACTGTCATAGACTTGTCACAAGCCTTCTTTTCTGTGCCTCTTCATGACGACAACCAATTTCTCTTTTGTTTCAGATTTTTAGACCGAGTTTACTTTTGGTGTCGAATTCCTCAAGGGTTTTCAGAGTCACTTTCCATATTCAATCAGATCTTGAAAAAGAATTTGGAGTCGTTGAAATTGCCTTTCTAATCGACCTTGGTACAGTACATTGATGACTTGCTGATTGCGTCCAAAACAAGGGAGGAGTGCAAGTATGACACAATTGCCTTACTGAACCACTTGGGAAAGAATGGTCATAAAGTGTCACCACTCAAATTACCGTGCTGTCAGAAAGAGGTGAAATATTTGGGTCACCAAACTGAGAAGGGATCAAGGAAAATATCCAGATAAAGGGTCAGAACATTACAACAGATGAATCCCCCAGCTACACAGACAGATGTCAGAATGTTTCTAAGGATGTTAAGCTACTGTCACCAATGGATTCCAGATTTTTCATTCATTTCAAGACCATTGCAGAAGCTGACCCACAAGGAGGTCACCGATCACATAATGTTAGACCAGGCTGGTATGAAAGTGTTTACTGAATTGACAGAGAGTCTATGCAAGGCTCTGGCTTTGGATATGCCTGACTACACGAAACCTTTCAAATTGTTTTGTCATGAGCATGATGCATGTTCTTTGTCTGTCTTGACGCAGGTCCATGGAGGTGTAAACCACCCAGTAGCATATTTTACAACTACTTTGGACTAGTCGCAGCAGCCTTACCAGGTTGTTTGCACGCAGTTGCAGTGGTTGGACAGAGTCTCACACAGTGTGAAGGAGTTGTGATGGGACATCCCTTAACTATCATGGTCCCTCACTCCATTGAGATCCTACCTATGAAGACAAAAACTCAATACCTGACTGGTGCAAGATTGGCCAGATATGAGGCGAGTATTCTTGGGTCACCAAATGTGTCACTGAAAAGATGTACATTGCTGAACCCGGCAACCTTAATAACAAGTGAAAATGTTGAAATTTTAAAATTGGAAGACAATGAGCATGATTGTCTTGAAGTAACTGTTTTGTGCACAAAACCAAGACCTGATATTAGAGCCACCCGACTGGAAAACAATGTCCAAATTATCTTTGTTGATGGTTCTTCTATGAAAGGCAATACAGGGACAGTTAGAGCAGGATATGCTGTGTGCACAATTTCTGGTATCCTGGAAGCGTCTTGGCTTTGAGCAGTATATGCTGCACAAGTAGCAGAACCGGTAGCCCCTACTAGAGCGTGCCATGTTTCTGCTCAGTTAAAAGTCACCATCTATACAGATAGTCAATATGGATTTGGAATAGTCCATCACTTTGGCCAGTTGTGGTCACAGAGAGGTTTCATGACCTCTTCTGGTTCACCAGTGAGAAATGGTGAAAGAATTAAAGAATTGTTGCATGCTATCCAAATGCCTGAAAAGATTGCCATGGTGAAATGCAGTGCACATCTGAAGTCACAGGACTTCGTGTCAATGTGAAATGGATATGCGGATCAAGTCGCAAGGTTTTGCTCATTGAACTGTAAATTGTTCAAAGATAGGTGGGAATTGTTGCCTGAAGAAGATGAAACATGTCCAAGCTTTTTTTTTAAAGTGATAGATACGTTGGAGGTATTGAAAGAATTGCAGAATAATGTTGACAAGGAGGAAAAGCGTTCATGGAGCAAGATAAAATGTGTGCAAAGACAAGATGAATTGTGGGTTTCAGAAGAAAGTCAATTGGTTTTGTCTAATAGTCTATTGTCTCAAATGGCTAGGTTTTATCATGGTCAAGCACATGTTGGGAGGGATGCCATGATTCGTCTGTTCAAGCATAATTTGTTTAACCTAAAGTTTAGACAAGTTGCTGAAGCATTTTGCCATCATTGTGTCATTTGCCGATAAATAAACACGGTGAAAGGGACACTGATTAATTTGAGCAACATTGGATGAGCAGGAGGTCCAGTCCGCAAAATGCAAATGGATTGTATTGAGATGACTATGTGTGGAGGTTTGAGATACGTGTTGGTGATTGTATGTATCTTTAGTCATTGGATTGAAGCGTACCCTACACAAAGAAATTACAGTCTCACAGTAGCGAAACTACTCCTTAGGGAACTGATACCACATTTTGGGTTCCCGATCTCTTTAGAATCAGGTAGGGGAAGTCACTTTAAAATGAAGTAATTAAATGACTGTGTGCAGCATTGAACATTGAGCAGACGTTGCATTGCAGTTATGGCCCTGAAGCATCAGGACTAGTGGAACAGATGAGTAGTACCTCAAAGTCAAGAGTTGCAAAGATGTGTGCTTCCACAAATCTGAAATGGCTTGATGCATTGCCTTTGGTTCTGATGACAATGAGAAACACACCTGACAGGAAGACAGGATTGTTGCCGCATGCGATCCTTATGGGCCGAGCCATGAGGTTGCCAGTGGTGCCTGCAAATGCTCTTGTCAACATTACAGATTATATGGTGTTGAACTACTGCAAAGGTCTGGCTGATGTGGCTCTCTCTTTCTCTCAGCAGGTGGAGGCCACCACACTGCCACCGATCCATGACCCTGGGCACAACCTGAGAGCCGGTGACTGGGTTGTGGTCCGGAAAAACATAAGAAAAACGTGTTTGGAGCCTCGTTGGAAGGGTCCCCATCAGGTAGTTCTGACGACTATGACAGCTGTGAAGGCGCTGGAGTTCTGAACTGGATCCACGCCAGTCACATGAAGAAATTGGTATGTCCATCTGATGAAGAAGAAGAGTTGTTGACAGTACCAACAACAAGCAAACCAGTCAGGGTTAGAAGGAGAACGAAGGGGAACTGAGACCGGATCTGAGCCCATTAAGGATGGCTCTGTCACTCCTGTGAGAGACAAAGGGGAAGACCTCCAGGAGGGTGATGGTGAGCCTATTTCAATTGAGGTGGCAGGAGAGCCTAGTCAGAGGAGGGCTTTTTCCAGAAGCAGACGATTGTGAGAGACAAACAGAGCAGTTGCCAAACCCCGAGGGGGAAGGAGTTAAAGCGGATCAAAGCCAGTGTGATCTGACTCCTCCTGAACCAGTGGCAGGTCCGTCAAGAGAAGACACAACAGAGCAAGCAGAAGTTACAAGCTAAACACTGAAAAGAGCCTCGACCAAGGGTCCACTGAAAGGAGATAAGTGGCCAGAATCACAAGCAAAGAGGAAGGAGGTAGTTGTCCAGGCAACAATTGAGGAAGAAGTAGATACAACAAGGAGAGAAGATCTGAGTGAAGGAGAATTGACTGGTGATCAAAAGTTGAAAAGAAAGAGAATAGCATATCAAAGGTACGCAGGTCCTGAATGGGCATATGCAACTACAAGTGAATGGCAGAGAGAGTTTTTGTCTTTTTGTTTTGATTGAGACATTCCAGGTCAATATTTTGCCACTTGAAGGAAGCTAATGAACTGAACTGTTGAAACAATCTGAGAAACATGCAAGAAAAAGAGACTGTTGAAAGTTACCAGAAAAGACTTTGATAACCTGATTTTACTTTGAAAACCTTATTTTGAGGAGCTGCTAAACCAATTTTTGACAAAGGTTCCTGTGAGCAAGACTGAAAGCTGTAAACAACTGCTGAGAGAAGATTTTTGTTTTTGTTTTTTGCTGCATTTTTCTAAATTTCCTCTTCTGCTTTCTGATTCTTTACAGATCAGTAGTAACATTAGCCAGCAAGGTAGGAAGAACAGGTGCCGTAAATACATGAGTATTGGTTTGGCAATTGTGTGTGTGATATTGTTTGTGATGTTGATTGTGGGTATGACTGTTCTTGATAAGAGCAAAGCCAACCACACTTCTGCTTTTGAGACAACTACTGCATTAACAGCAATAGAGAGGTTTAGATTAGAAGAGAAGTATTGGCATTCAGATACTAATGCACAAGGGAAACTTTCTTCTGATGTCTTCTATCGCTTGCTAAGTGAGTATGTTGAGATGATGGATTCGAAGAATTGTTTTGTGTGTACACAGATTCCTTCATCAGTTGAAGAAGGAGTTACCTATCATAGTTTGCTTCTTATTTACGGGATAAGTTGTAGTCTGTTACTAACAAGATTCTATAACCAGGAGTACATTCAGTACTTCTACTCCAACCATGATGTTGTGTTTTCATTTGTCCCCATAACTAGGTACTTGAGTAGAGTAGCTAAGAATAATTACATAGTATTAGTTAGAGGTTTCTTTGAACCTACATTAATTTTTGGAACAGCTTACGCTCACAGGAATAACCTAACATGCTTGCTCACACCATTAGAAAAGAATTTCTTAGATCACACAGATGATAGGAGAGAGGCATTGAAGGAGAAATTAGAAAAAGGCTTGGAGAAGAGGACGTACGCGAATAATTTTGCAAATACTGCAATTAAAACACAATGGAAATTAAGCTTTAGATGCACAACACGTAGGGAAGCTTTATGTATCTAGGCCTAAATCTCGCACTGACACATTATTTGTGGGAACGAGTGAATGTAGACATATGTTTTTGTTTCAGAGTAAATGGGCATTTATGTTTAATGGACAGGATCCATTATACCTGTGGTCTTAATGCTTATTACTGTCTTCCAAGAAGATGGTATGGGACATGCTATTTGGGGATAGTTTTCTTAAAGATATTTCAACTTGATGACCTGAAAAGGTTTCCGAAAGTGACTGAGTTACATCGCATTAGACAGAGGAGAGATTCTCCTTCTGTTATAGTGGGAGAAATATTTGGAGCAATAATTCCTTCAATGAGAGTTGTTCTGAACTCAATAAAGATTCAAAAGTTGTCTACTATAGTGGATAGCATGCTGACAAATTTTCAGGAGCCATACTCCTGATAGATACTGAATTAGCTGCTGAAAGAGCTATGACTCTTCAAAACCGCCTTGCGTTACACATTCTTTTAGCGAGGGATGGTGGAGTTTGCAAAATGCTTAATTCTAGGCATTGCTGTTTGTTCATTCCTGATAATAGTAAAGAAATTAGAAGCTAATTTACTAATCTGACTGATGATAGTGCTGATTTAAAAGAGTTGAAAGAACCAGATGTTTGGAGAAAGTTGGCAAAGGTTTTGCTGCAGTGAGAAATTGGCTCAGCAACATTGGGAAAGGGATATCAATGAAAACAATACAAGGGATATTGATTATTGTGGTTTGCTCAATTGGAATATGGGGAGCATGTAAATTGTGTAAAAAGATCAAATTCAAAAAGGTGAAGAATAATCAGACGAGGGAAGAAAAGAAAAGGGAAAAACTGTAGGGAAAATTAAAAAAGGGAACAAGAATTTGAAGGGATTGAAATGACAGAATTTTAGCTGATGCAAACATTTATGGGAGATGATTTAGTGTGACACATTTAGTCGTCAGAGGAGGGATTGCTGAAGTAGATGTTTTTAACAATATTATTAATGATTATTCATGTATTTTGAGTAATAAATTTGAGTAGGAAATGTAATAATCTAGAGAAGAATAATGCACGCATTTGAAAATGTGTCCACATGAGTGGCCGCCAATGTTCACGAAGTGTACTTAATAATGGCTTATTAATATGAAATATTGAGCTTATGTTTGATTAATGCAGTAAAATGTCTTATTGAGGGCTATGCATTATGTCTTAGCTTTATTAATTGTTTGCCTTAACTTAACGGAGATCTTGACCTAGTTGCGCGGCCTCATGTCGAGCTGTATTTCTTAGGTGTTTAATAAAATGTCTGCTTAGAGAATTACATTGTGAATTTCCACTTTGCTGACCTAATGTGCTCGTAGCTAAAATTCTTTCTCATGAGAATTGCTTGCTAGAAGATACTGTTCCTGTTAAATGTAACATTATAAATGTCATGTGTGTAAGACTGACTTTCCCAGGAGAGAATAATGAACATACTGACTGGAGTATAAGCTGCAACAATATTGTTACCTGACGAGCTGGATGATAAGAACATTACAAGAGAAACCAAACACTGACATGTGAACCGTGTATTAGTGGAAATGTAGATTTGAAGTTTTAGTTTTATTGGACAAAAGTGTGAACATGCGATCCCTTGACTAATAGGGACTTGGGAAGTAGCTTTAGAAAATCTACCTTAGCCAGACTGCACTGAGAAGAAGCCGCCTTTTGCGCATTTGTCATTCGTCCATTTGTCGTTGTGCATTTGCCATTGTCCATTTTCCGTCTTGAGAAGAGACATGCTTAATTTATAATGCTTAAAGACTTTGCCTTTGCTGAACCTTGATTCTGAATCCTGATGCCTCACCGACCAGACCGATGTCCTGAGGACGAAGACTGTCAGCGATTTCTGATCCAAACTGAGGATAGGTATATTGACAGAAATGTTGTTTGCTATGTCTATTTGCTTTTGTTTCTAGGTACCAATCGCGCTAATTTGACAGAGCCATAGTTAGATGTTTTCCAAATTGGTGTTGACTAAATTGTTTTGCATGAAGTCCAACATGCTAATGCTAATCTGGTGCTAGTTAGGGGTCTCACTAATGAAAACCTATACATAGAATAACATTTGAAGTCTTTTATTTGCTGAATCTAAATGTGTGTGATATGGTTTGCACAGATATTCTTGTTATTAATTTTCACTGTAACTTTAGAATGTGTAGTAGCTCAAGCCTTGATTAGATTACGTTTCTTTAGATGCTTTGGACAGCCAGTGTTGTATCTTTATGTTTATCATTTGATTTTTAGATTATTTTACGTGACATTAGTATTGTTAATATAGGGAAATAAATATTCTAACTTTTACCTAAAGGTGTAGTTCTTCATGGCTGAAAGGTCATGGTGTGTGATAATTAATGAATCCTATTGATTACTAATTTTATCGATCATTATTGATTATTGATGTCAATGATGAATTATTGATTATTGATCTGCATATACTTGATATATGGTGGGAACATCTTTAAGTAAGTCAAAAGGTTCATCAACCTCTTTGTGTCCCCTTGTAAGGTTATTTATTAAGGTAATTGTGCAGCATGCATCAGCCACCGCAATCTGGCACACCTTCTGAGGTGAGTAGAGCAGGAAACCTCTAGACATGTGCAAACACCGGAACCTCGCTATTAGAAGACCAATTGTCCGCGCAATTTTCCTTCTGGTCCTCCCATGAGCCTCATTGTACCGATTCTCCACCCCGGTCCTTGGATTCCTCACCGTTGTCAGTAGCCAGGACAGATTAGTATACCCTGAATCACCTGTGGATAATGTAAACATATATTACAGTCCTGCTATGTTCAGAGTGGAAAGTGTAGGCTTGCTGAGGTCACAGTGATTGTACACACACACTCATTATACTCACCAACAAGGAAGTCTCTCTCCCTCTGTAGGTGTGTCATCAAATGTGGGACACTGCTGTTCCTGAGAATGTGGGAATCATGCACAGAGACATGAAGTTTTGCTGTCACCTCTAAGATATATAGGTCTTCTAAGCAGACCATCTGCCCATTGATAGAATGATAGCTCTTCCTATTTCTTTAGTACTTGCTCATTGTCCCTGGGTGGTATCAAAGCAATATGGGCACCATCTATGGCCCCTATTACATGAGGGATATGCCCCATTGCATAGACGTCAGCCTTCACATGGGGGAAATCTTCAGTATGGGGAAATTTTATGCAGCTGTGAACATGTTTCAGCAGGGCAGACAAGACTTTCCACAACACATGACTGAACATAGGTTGAGACATACCTGCTGCCAATCCCACAGTCCCTCGGAAAGCTGCCAGTGGCCAAAAAGTGGAGGACAGAAAGCACCTGCACAGTGTAAGGAATGGCTGTAGGTTGTCCTATGACTGGCAGCAGATCTGACTCCAACTGGCTACACAGTTCCATGATAGTTGCACAGGTGAGACGATATGTGAGTATGTCTTCCATGGTTGCAAGGTATATTTCTCTGCCTCCACAGAGGTCGGTGTCTAGGTTCAGCAAACAACACATGTGTGAGTACGATTACACTTCCTTTGTCCCATATTGGGCCAATATATCGCCAATATGCATCACACCTGAAAACAGGGTCCTGACTCAGCCCTGAATATTTGATGAGAGACTATTCCAACAATATGACAACCCACTGATGTCATCTGGAGTGCATACACTATCTATTAGTGGCGTCTGGTGTCAGGCATTATTAATGTACAGTAACCCTTTCACCTACTACACAATCATAGGCTGTTTATGTGTCTGCAACATATTCCTCATTATTCTGAAGGGACAACTGACAAGATATGAATGACATTGTTCAACACCATTTCTGCTTGGCATGTGCATTGCCTGTACAAACTGTGACGGACATGTGTGACTGTACTCTGGACAATAGATGTGTAAAATGACTGCTGCCTGTCCTGCATGCAGAGGACTATTACAGTGAGCTCATTCCGCCGGCATATGCCGTCATTGCGGTAGGCGGTTGAAACCACCATGCAACTCCTCATTGGTTAACATTGTTGTCTATGGGAAACGGCGGCCAATGATGATGACCGCCGGCAGTGACGGTGCAGGCCGCCGTGGCCATGACCACCATTTTCTACAGCCTCTCTCACTTGACTCCTGACTCTCCAGCCAAACAGACCTCCACTGCGTGTGCTGCTGTGTCCGACTCCTGGAAGCCATGATGGCGTATGTAACAGGAGAGAGGGCCCCGCCTTCACACTACAGAAACTTGTGGATGGGGTCCTACCCCTGTACACAAAGCTGTAGGGGGCTCCAGAATAGCAGGTAGGTTGCATATTAGTGTATTTGTAGAGACATGGTTGTGTGTGGATGATAGTATGTGTATGCTGCACACCCTGTGGAGGGTGATGCATCAGACACGCATGTTGGAAAAGGAAGTATACGTGTCCTGTCGTGGATGGAAGTGTGCTGTATACTGTTTGTGGTCATATCATATTTCTGCATAATGTGCCTGCATGACTGTGCCCTTCTTACTGTGTCTCCCATCCATGTCAGCGCCAATCAGAAAAAATCTATGTGGAAAGCCATCGAAAAAGAAGTGCATACCCTGGGAGTCCATAGCCAGCAGAGCACCCACGCAGGAAGTGTCAGGAAGACCTGAGAAGCTGGGCCCGGAAGAACGCGGAGGCCCAGTTGGAGATGGCCTCTCAAAGAGGAAGGGGTGCCTGTCGGACCCTGGCCTCCCTAGTGGCCTGCATACTGGTGGTGGTGTACCCGGAGTTGGATGGGCACTTGGAGGCAACACAGCAGCCACAAGGGGGTGAGTACAACAGAGTGCAGTTCTTGTGTTATTTCACTCTGAATGGAAAGATGAGTGAGATGGACAAAGGTAGATGTCTAGTGTACATATAATAGGGTATGTAGCTAGGATATCTGTGTAAAAGGTTCAAAGGTATGTTAAATTGGTAGTATATGTACCTATGGATGCCAGGAATGTGTAAAGTTGAATTTGGGATTGGACTGGAGGAAAGTGAATGTCGTGTACAGTACTTATCATGAAAAGTTGGTTCTGTGAGGGCATACACAGGTTAGCATCATATTGCAAGGTTGTTACTTAGGGATTCCCTTAGCTTAGTTCTAAACTGGATTCATAGTGGCATGCTAGTATGCAGCAGATCCTGAGTTGTGCTATCGAACGGTGATGGTTGCGCTCACTTCCTTATGGGTAGCTATTTGGGAGTGTTGATGAATGTGGTAATGTAGTAGGTTTTGCATACCTGTAATTGCTATTCTTATGGCTAAAACTGTGCCGTTTGCTTAGTGTGTAGATATTGACCCAAAGCTCCCTTTCATGCTCTCCTCTTCTTTCCATGTGTGCATTAGCATTAGCAGGCGAAGGAGTAGGGGCACCGGCGAGTGGGGAGGCTGCAGCCCACGGGACCCAGGAGGCCGAGAGCACAGACGCCGAGGGGACCATTGTGTTGGAGGGTGAGGGAGCACCATGGGGGAAACAGGAACTGCAACATCTGACTCTGATTCCTCCTCCGATGGAAGCTCCATGGTGGTGGCGGACCCTTCTGGGCCCAGACCAGCAACGTCCTTGTCCACCACCCCCCTTACCAGCACTGCCCCCCCAGTAGCTCCCTGCCCAGGTGCCCTTGCCCGCTTACTCATGAGGGTGGGCGACTCCTTCAACACAGGCACCTCTGCCCCAGTCAACACTGCTTCCCTCAATGCAGAGGCTTGACCTCCCGAGATCCATCTCTGTGTGGCAGTCAACCATTGTGAATGCCATCCAGGGCCTGAATGCCAGATGCAACAGACCAATGCCTACTTGGAAGGCATTCACGGTGCATTGGCTTGCCTACAGAAATCGTTTCAGGCTCTGGCCTCCTCATTGATGGCAGCTAGTGTCCCTACTTCTTCTGTCCTCCCTCCAGCTACCTATGCCCAATCCCAGATCCCTCTCCCCTCACCCATCCAATCCACACATTCAGACGGGCATTCACAGAAAGAAACAGACAAGAAACACAAAGACAAACACAGGCGCCACAAGACACACCACAGGCATTCCCAAACTCAGCACTCACAAGCAGACACAACAACAGCCACTGCATCCCCTGTCCCCTGCACCACCTCCTGCCTTATAGTCACAATACCACTCACGCCTGCCCGCACTGCATCCTCACTCCCAGATCCTGCCACCACTTCTGTTTTGCCCACAGTCACCAAAACAGCAGACACTCAGACATGCACCACATCCACACTCATCACAACCACCATCAGGACCACATGCAGCACATCCACCATCCTTGTAGACCCCACCCCAACATACATTCACATGACCTGTTTGTCCTCTCCCACCCTCTCTCCCCCCTCCTCCCAAAACAGATAACCGCTCCCACTAAGAAACTCAACATTCCTCCACCTCACACATGCAAACTATGCATACACCTGCATCCATATCCAGCACATCTACACGTCCTACAAGCACTCTCTCTACCTCCACTCCCAGACCTGTATCCAAGCCCCTACCCCTGTGTTCCTAAGAAGCTTTTCCTTGCCCGCTTTGATCTATTCCCTGCTCCTGGCCCACCCTGTGTTGCCCCTCGCTGTCATGGTTCCCTCCCACACCCAGTCCCTCCATCTTCAAGTCCTCCCATGACCCCCTTCTGTTTCCCATGCCCCTCCCCCTGCAAAAAAGCCTCTCCCTGTACCTGTGGCTGGATTCAAACACCCTCCTCCTCAGACCAAATCAAAATTTGTCCGCCCACCCCCTCCCAAAACAAAGGCCAAAGACACCCCTACCAAAACAAAGGCCAAGGAACCCCCTCCCAACACATCGGCCAAGAGACAACGTTGGTGTCAATTTGAAACTTTTGTTGTGCCTTTCTCAGTACATGTTTGATGTACAAATGTACTTGGATGCTGTTTACTTAGCATATCTATGTATTGTCTCTGTATGGCTGCATTGGCTGGATCCATTACTTGGGCAGTTAAGTATTGTTATGGATGTGGATTGGTATGTTTGTGTATGCTTGATTGTGGTATTTGTGTGGTTGAGTATTATGATGTATGTGTGGAGGTATAAGTGTGTTGTATGTCCATGATGTGCGTATGTTCCCTTTGCATGGATGTCTGAACATTCAGAATTGATTTTGTTGAATGCTTCCTATTCCATGCAAGTTGCTGTGTTGGGTATGGTGTGTGTGTCTGTGAATGTGTGTGTTTGTGTATTGGTACGGATGTTGTATCACGTGTGTGACTATTGTAGTCCGTGCCGGGTGTGTGTGGCATGTACGTGTGTGACTCTCCCCTTCCCTCCGTTGTGTGCTGAGCGGGTGTACTGTCCGATGGCGTCTTCGTCAGTGTTGCTGGTCCAGTAGGAGGATGGCATAGAATAGCGCTGGGAAGACTTGTAATGCATGTTCCATGGCGTCCGCTGACTTGTCTATAACCCTGGACGTGAGTGTCTCCTTCTTTCAGTTCACTTCTGCCAGCTTTTTGTGGCATTCGTACCACCCGGGAAATTGTGGCGGTCTGCTGACTCGTTATAGGGTGGGCGCTACAGTGCTTTCTGCCGGCCTGGAGATGGCTACTGCCATCAGCGCCAGTCATACTGCACTGGTGGTACTGGTCGGGAACTGGCTGTGTTGTGGTGGTATCACTGCCAGGGTCGTTATTTGGCAGTCTGTCCGGGCAGCCTGGCGATGGAACGACCGCCACCACCGTGGGGGTACTGTGATTGCCAAAGTCGTGATGAGGGTAATAGTGTTGATAAAATGCTGAAAAACTGCTGGGGCATTACATTATCCAAAAGTCATAACCCTGTATTTGTAATGCCCAAAAGTTGTTCAGCTCTATGGTACAAAAAATAAAGATGCTCCTCATAGGAGACAAAGAACGGGCAGCGGATTCATTTTTAAAGGTTGGTGCCGCAAAAGGCTTGCCTTTCCAATAGTGATAATGGGTAATTTCTTACAAATGATACAATAGCATTAGGTTGCAAATCAACAGAGCAGTCATATGGCCTATGAGGATGCAACTGTTTCTCATTTGTTGCAAAACAGACATCATGATAGGCTTTGTATTTTCCCGTAATGATTGGTAAATGAGCTACTGTAAGAGTGGAACTGTGTCAGCTGAGATTGAATCACTGGAAACTGGTTTAGTGGTGCAATGTTTACCCCTTGGATACTATGGGCATGAGTTCCACATCCATAGCACTCACAAATGGGAACTATGGACATGGAGTCCCAAGAGCCTGGCACTAGAGCAGTAGCTCATGTGTGTTGTTCCAGTTGCCCCCATCACTCCATCCTGGGTCGTAGTGGGAGGCTCTCCCACTCCGGCCCAGATGGATGTGATGGTCCAGTAAGTGACGTTATTTTGTTGGTGATGAGATTACGTCATTTGCAGGACCTGCATCCAGAAAATGGCTTCCTGGTTTCCCTGCAACTGCGCAGGGGGCTGAAAACAGGGAGGCATCACTGGAAAGCTGAGTAACTCAGATTTGAAATGAATCCTGTCTTATACTGCAAAGTGCTAGGTGATCACAATTAGATGTGATCGCCTGATGCTTCCATTAGGCACCAAGTATTTCTTCATAGTGGGATCAGCTACCCTTAACCCCTAGTATTTTCAGTATTATTGGCCCCCTTGGTGGCAGATTGGGTTGTTTTCCACTAATCTCCCCTCCCAGGGGGGCAGAAAGCCTACAAGACACTAGGGAAATTCTTAAAAAAGAGGAATTGTTACAGTCCTTCTGCTACCCAGGGGCATCTCCTTCCAGGTCATTACAGAGGGGTATGCATAATTTGCATAATTACTTCCAGCATAACTATGCAGAGTTCACAAAAAACACACCAAATTATCTATAATTACTCAATATGCAGCTCCCTGTCTCTTACACAAAAAAATCTCCCAAAGGCACATGTTGAGCTTCAAAAATAGTGTGCAACTGCATATTTTTGTTCACAAAAAACAAATATGTATATATACAATTTTATTTTAAAATAATGTTTATTTAAGGCAAGAGCATATTATGCTTATATATACATATTAGCGCACACACATCAAGATATATTACAAATTATGATTTCTTCAGACAGTGGAGTGTGCCATGCTTGGTCCAGACTATCTGAGTCTATATGGCACGTCAGGGAGGGTGTCAGGAGGACTGGGAATTGAGTGAACATCAAACCATACTGCTGGGTATTTGGATTTTGAAAACTCTGTTCCATAACTCCATGTTAAACAGAGGTCACCTAGGATATCAGCAGGCAGAGGAATAGCCAGGTATGCATAGGCTTACGTTGATGGGCAGGAATAGGGAGTATAGAGAGAAGATCTCAAAGGTAGTTGAACTCATCCATGACTCTGTTGTCACTGCAAAGTATCCTTCTCCATGATGTGCAGTGCAATATTGTCAACTTCAATTGTAGATTGCTTTAGTGTGGCAATAGCAAAAACTCATGAAGGCAACAGAGGAGCAATATAATTTGTAGCTATAACTTATTTCTACAACATATAACTGTTTTTAGGATGGAAATTGACGGGGAGGAATTGGGTTGGTTACTCAAGCATTACATCTGTTTGCCTGAAAATACTTATTACATATGCTTCAATATTGTTGTAGGTAGCACCAGTAATCAGTGTCTTCGGTTTATTTTTAGGCATTATTTCTGATGCTGGTAAGTCATGTAAAGGTATTTATTTGGTCTTCTTAAATTTTATTTAACTATAATAGTATTTAGCATGGCTTTCTGTAAAAATCTTCTTTCATTTCTTTACTTTTCTTAACTTTTTCCATACTTCTTCTTTATCCACTTTAGTGTCTGTATACCCCATACACCTTCTTCAGTTGCCTTTTATATTTCCTTCTGTTTCCACAGCCTTATTGTGGCATCATTAACCTCTCCATTAGCCCTCCTATATTTCTCCTCTCTATTCCATTCTCCTTCTTTTAATAATTTTTTCTAGTTCCTCTCCCTATTGTTAAAGCTTTTCAATTGTTGACTATTTGATATCTTTCAAAGTGATTTTTGGCTACCAATCAATACAAACTTATTTTTGTGGCAGTGGTAATACTAAATAAGTGCCTTGTTTTCTAGATCCTTCTTTCTAAAGGCATATACTGAGGAGGAGGGTTAATGGAACATCTCAGGGAGAATATGTGACTGCTGTGACCAGCGGGAAGTCAAGGTCCCACTCCCTTCTTGATAACAACTGCCATATTTGCTGTATTTTGATAAGGTATTCCTTTCCTTCCTTGCTCTTCCTAAAGCCCAGTCCCCAATGGGTTTTAAGTTATCCACCGTACTATGTTTCTGTTTCTGCCCATGGTCCTTTGAATTATTGGAAAAATAAATGGTGTGTTCATGTTGCCTTTGCCCAGTGCCCGCTGTCTACCCATACATATCAATTCCCCATCCATGTCATTCCTGACATCTGCTACAAATATTCCCTCAAATTCTGCCTAAGTTTCTTCATCATATGCCATCTCTTACACAGGTCTGCCACCTAACCTATACATAGCCCAACTTAAACCTAGCCCAAGCCATGGCCTAAATCATCTACTTTATCTACCTCTCACTTGCGCTCTAACTCAGGAATAATATTTGGTGTACTGGCAATGAACTAGGGGTGAGGGTGCGGTCGGTGGACATGGCATGAGTTAGAAATGGGGTCTCTAGCTGGCAATCGGTTTGCACCATGACTAAGTTGGGACCCTCACTCTAGTCAGGATAAGGGAAATACCTGCTCAGATAACCCCTGCTCACCCTCTTGGTAGCTTGGCACGAGCAGTCAGACTTATCTCAAAAGCAATGTGTAAAGCATTTGCACATAACACACAGTAACACAGTAAAAACACTACAAAAGGACACCACACCAGTTTAAGAAAAATAGCTAATATTTATCTATTTAAAACAAGACCAAATACGATACA
This sequence comes from Pleurodeles waltl, assembly GCF_031143425.1. NCBI lineage: Eukaryota > Metazoa > Chordata > Amphibia > Caudata > Salamandridae > Pleurodeles > Pleurodeles waltl. The sequence continues at coordinate 722,763,155 of NC_090449.1, forward strand.
AATCCAACATACAGTAATAACAATATGAATTCTGCAAGATTTACTCAAAAATACTGTTTCTTGAAGTCAATAGCTCCACCTGGGGCTATCACGGCGTCGTGATCAACAAAACCAACAGTTCAGGCCGGCCGCAGCCAACTACAACAGTACCTTGGATTTGTAGGGCATCATGATCCTCGCGGTGAGCTCTGGAGAGTTCCAGAGTCAGTGCAGGAGTTGTCGGGCCCTTGAAGTCACACGCTTTGCAGATCGAACTCCGGGCTGATGAAGTCAGGAGCGATGGTGTGGATTATGTCAGGGCTGTGGTGAGAAGCGGGACGATGCGACGTGCAGTGCCCACAGGTCATGGTGCAGGCAGTGGCTGGTGATGGCGTCCAGCATCATCGGTGAGACCAGGGCTGCGGTATGAAGCGGGGTGGTGCAACGTGCGGTGTCCACAGATCAAGGTGCAGGCAGTGGCGCCATCGTTGCAGAAGCACTGTCGCTTGTAGGCCCAAGCCAGCGGTGCTGGACGGGACAGTGCTTTGTGACCCTCACGAGCGGTGTCCACAGGCCACGGTGCAGGCAGGGATGCCTGGTGACGACACTGGAGTCGATAGTGCTGGCGTCAGTGGACCGGGGCTGCGGTGCGAGACGGGACGGTGCTTCATGATCCTCCCAAGCGGTGTCCACAGGACACGTTGCAGGCAGCTGCGCCGGTGTCAGTAGGAGCGGCGGCATCGGGGATGCTCAGGCTGTGGTGTGAGCAGGCAATGCCGGAGTGTGGGTCCCACAGGTCGTGGTGCAATGACGGTGTCGGTGAGACCAAGGTCGCAGTGCAAAGCCGGGCAATGCAATTCTGTGTGGTGTTGTCAGGTCACGGTGCAGGCCGGCGGCATCGTTGGCGGCGTCTCAGTGGTTTCTCCTCTTGAGCAGCAGAAAACACACTGTTCCCAGTGCTGCAGATGGTGGAAACTGAAGTTCTTGGTGTCCCTGAGACTTCCAACATGAGGCAAGCTCCACACCAAGCCCTTGGAGAACTTTCTCAAGCAGGACACACAGCAAAGTTCACCCTTTGTGCTCTTTTTAAGGCAGAAGCAGCAACTACAGGCATTCCAGCAAAGCAACACAACAAAGGGACAGTACTCCTCCTCCAGCTCTTCAGCTCTTCTCCTTGGCAGAGGTTCCTCTTGATTCCAGAAAGATTCTAAAAGTCTGGCAGTTTGGGTCTTCTTCGTATACCCCTTTCTGCCTTTCAAGTTGGCAAACTTCAAAGCAAAGTCTCAAGTGTTTGCCAGATCCTTCCTTGTCCAGGCCAGGCCCCAGACACACACCAGGGGGTCGGAGACTGCATTGTGTCAGGGCAGGCACAGTCCTTTCAGGTGTGAACGCCACTCATCCCTCCCCTCTAGCTCAGATGGCTCATCAGGATATGCAGGCTACACCCCGCCCCCTTTTGTGTCCCCTTTTAGAGTGGTGCAAAACAGCCCAACTGACCCAGACAGACAATCCACAAACAGGCAGAGTCACAGAATGGTTTAAGCATGAAAATGCCTTCTTTCTAAAAGTTGCATTTTCAAACAGACAATTAAAAACGAACTTCACAAAAAAAAATGTATTTTTAAATTGTGAGTTTAGAGACCATAAACTCCACATTTGTATCTGCTCTCAAAGGGAATCTGCGCTTTAAGGATATTTAAAGGCATCCCCCATGTTAACTTATGAGAGAGATAGGCCTTGCACAGTGAAAAACGAATTTGGCAGTATTTCACTGTTAGGACATATAAAACACACTAGTATATGTCCTAACTTAAACATACACTGCACCCTGCCCCTGGGACTACCTTAGGGGTGCCTGACATGTAGTAAAAGGGAAGGTTTAGGCCTGGCAAGTGGGTACACTTGCCAAGTCGAATTTAAAACTGCAAACACAGACACTGCAGTGGCAGGTCTGAACCATGGTTACAGGGCTACTAATGTGGGTGGCACAACCAGTGCTGCAGACCCACTACTAGCATTTGATTTACAGGCCCTGGGCACCTCTTGTGTACTTTACTAGGGACTTACCAGTAAATGAAATATGCCAATCATGGATAAACCAATCAACAGTACAATTTCAATAGGGAGCACTTGCACTTTAGCACTGATTAGCAGTGGCAAAGTGCGCAGAGACAATAAACCAGCAAAAGCAGAGTCCAGTACACCATAAAACCAGGAGGTCAGAAAGCAAAAAGACAGGGGAGACACGCCAAAAAGCTGCCAGGTCTAACAGCATGTAACACATGTGTACGGAAAGAGTAGGGCCACTGGGATTATTGTTGTGTGCCAACAGTTGTCCAAAAATCATGCAGCACCACCAGGTTAGCCCTGTTAATTAAGTATGATAGAGTAAAATAAATTGATTGTGTAGCATGCAATGTAAAGCTCCAAAGATGGCAATATATACAATATCGCAATCCAGTCTTTTCTGAGCACACATTAAGGGGCAGATTTATTAAGGATTTCCGTTGTCCTTGTATGACACAAGGGACTGGGATTTATTAGACACTGCAAAGCCACTTTGCATGGGTTAGTAAATCCAAAGTAATGCAAGGCAGTGCAAAGCGTTACCTTACTTTAATTTACCTTGAATGGAAGTTACATGGGTAGAGGATGGGCAGTCCGATGCATCCACCCCTGTATTTTGATGCAAACCCAGGTTTCCTAAGGCTTGTATACCTGGGTTTGCACCAAAATGGTACACCTAACAACAGAGGCATAGCAAGCCGAAATATAGTTATTTCTCTTCTCTTCATTACTTTCTCTTTTTATGTGTGATGCATTCTGCAGCACACATAAAAAGAGGAACATCTCTCTAATTACTTTTTTCCTCAGGAAGGTGTCCCTGCCCTGCTGCATTGGAGCTAAGCAGCACACCTTGCACCAGCACAAGCAAAGAGCAGAAATGCTCAATGTTTTTGCAAATATGTAGCATTTTTGTCCTCATCCTTTCACTTAGAAGTGACTAGAATCATATATATGTAATGTCTTGTTTTGTGTGTAAAAAATAGTTTTTGTAAATAGTCTAGATATTTTCCTGTATATAAATGTGTTGTAAATATGTTGTATTTGGTACAATACATGGATGAGTCATCGCTTTGCCTTACACTTAACTAATTGAATGAAAATGTTGGAAAGTAATTATTCCATATAGACAGTATTGAAGACTGTTTGTTAAAAATATTAACTTAATTCATCCCCACGGTTAGACCATTTTTTGTTTATTCATTGATATTGAACCCAGGTCAGGTGAGGGTTATCGGGTTCCCTCCTTTTTTTGCATAATCTCATCCTTTCACGCAGCACAGCACGATGCCTTGCTGCCCTGCAATGTGGGAAAGAATGGTAAATTTGCCCTTAGGTATTGTGAAATAAAGTGTCACCCCATGAAATCAATTATTTAAACTTTTCTAATTGTATTTTTCTTTCATTGGAGCACAGTACTGCAAATGATAATTATTTGAACAATGTGTAAGTCACAGGGACAAAGAACTACATAAAATAATCCAGTGACCCTAGAGAACCAGCAATGCTGTGTGACTAACTGGCTATACAAATGGGATATAGCCACATCAAAGGCTTTCAGGAACCTTCTTTTTCCCTTGCCTTTCATGGCAGCTCTCAGTCAGGGTCCAATCAATGTCAAGAGGATTGGAAGGAGAGCTTAGAAAAGATGCGGGAGTGCTCGTCTCCGTTGATGCTTGTGAAGACAATGAGTCCGATTAAGTGCAGTGACAACAACATCATGCTCGGCTGCAAGCTCAACTTCCTGCTCTGACCCTACCTCTAGAAGATCAGCTGTATTAGACTGTGGTTGCAGTTGAGTTCCGAGTGAAGAAGACTTTATTTTCTGCTGGGATAAATTAATTTCACAACTCTTAGATATGTCTGCAATCACAGCAATACTGAGAAACATCTCTGTCAGTTTTGGTGGTGGACATGGTGCCGTTGTTGAGCGAGGGGTGATCCTCCTCCCAGCCTCTTCCTGCCCTGAGGACAGTGCGGCAGGTATGCAGCATTGCAGAGAAAAGGGTCAGGACGAGGGGTGGCAACAGATGTCTTCCACTCATTGGCCATTTTCTTGGCAGGAACCTCTTTCTTTGGGGACATCTTCATTACTTCTTGTCTGGATTAGCAGCAATAACAGAAGCACTAAGTAGAGAGGTCTCTGAACTGTGGTGTCAGCTAATTCACAGACTTCTCTCCATCTCAGTAGCATCACATGCACCTTCAGGTACTACAAAATAAGAAGGAAGAGGTTTAGACTTGCCAATTCTTGTCAATGCAATACATATCATAATCATGAGAATATTATAAAAATCTAATAAATTAATAATAGCAATAGGTGGTGTCACTTCAGGGCTCACAAGGCCCCTTATTGGAGGCAGGTTGAGGTAGGCAAAAATCAAACAAATTAATATAAAATGCCTAGTTTCCCTCCTGGCCGCATGGGGCCCTTAAGGGAATCAAGCAAAAATGGAATAAATTAATTAAAAATAACAACTGTGTACTACAGACCCTACAATCACACTACAATCACCCACAAGCCCAAATAAAGATATAAAGAAAACATATTAGGAAAAAATAAACAAATTAAGAAAGATTACTTAGGCTACTTTTAATATCAATGCTTCTAGCAAAATGGCCTTTAAAAGTGGAATAAAATGATTAATACTCAGAACATCACATTAGGTTAAAAAAATGATGGCTGCCATATGGTCAGCAAAGAAGAAGGCATGGAGAACAAAGACAAAATGGCCAATTATGACACACAGACACACCGGCTGCACAAAATGGTGGTCACCACATGGCCAGCAAAGAAGGAGGCATTGAGAAAAAAGTAAAAATGGCCACCTACGACACACCCACATACACACACACTCACCAGTGCTACAAAATGGTGGTTGCTACAAGGCCAGCAAAGAAGAAGGCATGGAAAGCAAAGAGAACCTGGCTGCCCTGTCCTGTCTGGATCCATTTTCTCCCCCTCCACCAATAAAAATGTGCAAGACTGTAGGGGAAGGATTGTACAAATAAACACCCAAAATGTGACTAGCCCTACTCATGGGCCTTAGTGCACCACCACTAAAGCAACCACAATAATGTAAAAGAAAATTCAGCTAAGTTAAAACAATATATAATTATAGCACAGCAACCTACAACCTGGAAACAGTGAGGAAAGTTTAAAAGAAACTTTAAAAAGGCCCCAACCACAGACAGTACATGGCAACAACTACTGCCACAAAGAAGAAGAAATTAACGATCACACACAAACACACAAAAACGGTAGGCAAGCACATCAGAAGAACAAAGGAAAATGTTTGGCTCCTTGGACTAGAACTCCTGGATCCACCCCAACCCGAGCCAACAATCAGCATGTGCACACAAAGCAACTTGAATCTGGCATGAATACAAAGCCATCCAATAACTCTGAAATAAAAATAAATATCTCTAGCACAGAAGCAGTGAGAATGTGAAGCATTCGCAATAAAATACATCCAAGGCCTACAGATCACTGTGCCACCAAAAATTCAAACACATCACAGTATGAAGTCAAATCTGGACAAAGCACACAACAATACAATGAATTTGGAAATATTATATCCAGGCCACCAACATCTAAAATTGACCATTATCCTTTAATCTCACCTGGACCTGCCAGTACCCTTCCAAAATGATCAATCAATATGTTTATTTCAGGAGTATAGCCCATAAAACACATAAATATCTACAATAGTATAGTACAACACAGATAAAAATTAACCTCATATGTAAAATATTCCTCCATAAAACCATTCAATTAAGTAGACAATTGATATTTTCCCATTACTTTATCACAAAAGTCCTTGTCACATCCCCTGCATCCCTGTCAAATATATAAATTTGCTCATACCAAAATCTACAGATTTACTAGTGTTTGTTCTAAAAATTCTTAAGGCAATTTGATAACGACTAATGCCCAAATTAAGTCATTATGGACAAGTGAATTTGTGCTAAACTTCATGACAAACTTGATAAATAAATTGAACAAAAAATAGATCATGTTATAAATTCTCTGTAGCTTTGTTAAACATATCAAAAATTTCACTAATCTTTAGATGGAGATCACCATTTACAGGAGACAGTATTAGCAGGTAAAATGCTAAATCCAAACGTAATATACAAACAGTTAACATATGGAGGATTAATGCAATCCGAATAGCTTTCGAAATTAAGAATAGACCTAAAGTCCAAAAACTGATCTGAAACACTTCCCTGCTTTCTACACTGGTGCCACGTTTCCAAAACAAAATCCTAGTATGTCATTTTCAAGATACCTTTAGTGGACTTATTGTGACCTATTGCAGCCCAATCCTATAAGGTTCCAGCTCTATGTACGACCATATGCTTACCAAAAACATAAGTGATTTATGGCAGTCAGATTGTCAATTCTTTTGACACCAATGTCAAAAAAGGGGGTAGGGTAGGTCAGCTTTGAGGAAGATTTAATAGAGATCTAACAAAATGAGCTTATCTCAGTCAGATTACTCCATTAGCCATACCACCCTTAAAGCTGTAGCTTGGGCCTTAGGCCTATATACTTATAAGTCCAGCAACACTGGACTAGACAGAGTTGGCTGTGCATTTTAAGTACTACTTCAGCCTCGTGGGGCATTTTTAAATAGTTTTTTTTGTATTTGTGGCCCCTCTGTTTGAGAATTGGTCACCTTTAGGATGGCGTAGTTTAATGTTTCAACGTGCCTTAAGAGTGTTTCCTAACCTAGGTCTTTCCCTTGTAGGATTTGTGTACATTAAATACCAGGTATTTATTTCCAAACCTCATAGGTCACAGAATTTGGTGGATTTGTTTAAAAGATTCTGCAGCCCTGCAGGGGTTCTACAAAGTTATAGGATGTCATTGGCAAAGAGGAGTCCTGGAATTTTTTCCTGTCTAGAATAGTGGAGTCATTGACTCTGCCATTAAGGTGTCTTATAACACCTTTGATATACAATGAAAAAGGATAGGGGCTAAGATCCAGCCTTGTCGGACACCCTAACGAGAGGTATACCACTAGTCAACTATCCCTACCGACCTCATCATACCTGAACATAATTGAACTAATAGAGACTTGTTAGAGTGGTCAGCAAATGAGAGGAGATACACATTAACTTAACTGCTTCCCACAACTTGTGCCTGAGTACTAAATTATACGCTGCCCTTTGGTCAATAAACACCATGGATAAGTAGTCCTTGCTCAGTGTAGTGTATTTAAATATCAGTAGTGTAAAGCCAAAAGCATGACTGATGTTCCTGATCTTAGCACAAAGCCAACTTGGAATGGAGACAATACCTGGGAATCAAACATTCAAACATGTAATTTGTGCAGAAGTTGTTTGCAGAAAACTGTTTGCAAGTTATCTAATAGGCTGATATTTCGTTAGTTGTCTAGTACACCCCTGCCGCTCAAGCCAAGAGTTCCTAGTGGCTGCTTTATTATGCAGTTTAATAGCTTTAATCAACAATGTATTTTCCATACAACAATAGCTACAATACTATAAATAGGTTTTTCATTTTGTATTAAGGACTATGTTAGTAGGCTTGGTGAACGGAGCTAAGCAAGACAGCATGTAACTCAACAATTCGTATAGCACACTTAGGAAGATAGGCAACTTGAGCTGGAATGGTATGAAACAGGTAGTAAATAATGGCTGGATTGGCTTTTACACTCGGCTATTTGATTATTCTATATTTATTGGAGATACTTGACTCGAGTGGGTCGCAATAACTAGTTCAGATAAATCATAAAGTGTCATTTTGCAATGATATGTCCAGGGCATTGTGATCACTTTCAAATCTGGGCACTATTTTAAAGTCTATAAGCTTGGTCCATAATGTGGTATTGATTATAAAATAGTTGCCTCTGCTTTTACATTCACCTCTCATATGTGTGTGCTCTTCCTTTGTGCAATATGGTCCTTCCACTGCATGTGGGTAAATCATACGGCATGTTAAGTGATGCAAGTTGGATTGCTATGGCTGAACAATGCTCACCTGGTGCTGTCTCAAGGCTAGGAATACTCAGTGCTTCATCCTCCCATTCGTTTAAAGTCCTCATGCAATCCAGGGGTTCATAAGTGGTGTTAAAACTACCAGCAAATATTATTGGGGATCGAACAGCAATACAAGATAAATTATTTTCAAGAACGTTTAAAGTAGGGGGTTCTTTGTTTCTTGACAGGGATTGGTTATAAATATTGTGAAAGTTGATACAAAAACATTTAGCGCTCTTAAAATCAGACCAATTATATCTGGGGTGGAGATGTCCAACCTTTTGAGCAAGCACTGCCAACGTTTTTTACCCAGATTAGCAGACCCCTCCCCCCAACGGTTGGCCAACAGCTGAAGGCGTGGCTTCGATATTAAAAGTGACATATTCAGCTCAGTGAACATGAACAGTCACAGCTTCCCTGGAACAGGCATAAGTGAAATATTTCTATGAAATCCCACTATGTAGGTCCTGTCAACCTTTGGCATAACCCCACCACAGTCCGGGAAAGAAATGAGTTGTAGATGGGCCCATAGCAACTGATCTACTTCCTAAACAATTGGTATCAGTTCCCTTTTCAAATTATGTATTCACCATGTGTAGACGACTATTAATTTGTGCAAGAGCTTCCGAAGTGGGGGATATATTAACCTTTTTAGTGCGGGCGTCGGCCACTGGCCGACGCCCACACTCCCTCCCGGGTGCGAGTCACGACCAGTGGCCGACACCAGGAAGGGTATTAATAAATCCTCGGGTGCATCGCACCCGAGGATTTATATATTTTTTTTTCCATTCCCCGGGAGACACGGAAGCTTCCGTGTCTCCCACCCGCCCCTTTGTGACGTCAGCGCGCCGCCAGGCTGACGTTACAAAGGTGTTTTCCCCATCAAAGCAGGAAGCAGCCTTGCGGCCGCTTCCTGCTTCAATGGGGAAAACGGCCTTCCCCACGTTCAAGAAGGCCTCGTAAGAAAGGGGAGAGTCTCCCCTTTCTTACGAGGCCTTCCTGAAAGTGTTTCCTGTGATCGGGGGCCAGGAAACACTTTCAGGTTTCCTGGCCCCCCGATCGCAGCACAGCTGCGATCGGGGGGGCCAGGAAAACCTTCAAAAGGCCTCGTAAGAAAGGGGAGACTCTCCCCTTTCTTACGAGGCCTTCTGAAACTGTTTCCTGGCCCCCGATCGCAGCTGTGCTGCGATCGGGGGCCAGGAAACACCACTAGACGCCAGGGATTTCACTTGGGGGGGTCGGCCACCTCAGAAAACGCCCCCCCCCCGGCATATTTAAAAAAAATTAAAAAAGGTAGGTGCCCCCTGAGGGAGGGGGGGGGGCGCGATCGTGCCCCCCCCCCAAGGGGAAATTTTATTAAAAAAAAAAAAATGAATACAATAAAAAGATAGGGGGTAGCCCGAGGGCAGGGGGACCCCCTGTGGGGGCAATATTTTTTATTTAGATGTTGTAGGGTTTCCCTGGGGGCCATTTTGGCCCCCAAGGAACCATACAACCACAAAAAAAAATAGAACTATATATAGATCTATATATATATAGATATATCTATGTAGATATATCTATGTACATGGATATATCTATAGATATATCTATGTAGATATATATATATATATATATATATATATATAGATAGATCTACATATCAATCAATCAAAGAGATTTATAAAGTGCGCTACTCACCCGTGAGGGTCTCAAGGCGCTTGGGGGGGTGCGGGGGGAGGGAAAGGGGCTGTGAGGTTCACTGTTCGAAAAGCCAGGTTTTGAGGCCCTTCCTGAAAAGAAGTAGGTTTTGGGTCTTGCGAAGGTGGGTTGGGAGGGCGTTCCAGGTTTTGGGTGCAAGGTAGGAGAAGGATCTGCCCCCGGTGGTAGTGTGTTTGATGCGGGGGACAGGGGCGCGAGAGAGGTCAGCTGAGCGGAGGTTTCGTGTAGGGGTGTGGAAGGTGACTCTCGTTGAGGTAGGCAGGGCCTGTGTTGTGGAGTGATTTGTGTGCGAGGATGAGGATTTTGAAGGTGATCCTTTTGTCAATGGGGAGCCAGTGGAGGGATTTGAGATGTGGAGAGATGTGTTTGTGTCCGGGGAGGTCGAGGATGAGTTGTGCTGCTGAGTTCTGGATGCGTGTAGTTTGCGCTTGAGTTTTAGAGTGGTGCCGGCGTAGAGGGCGTTTCCGTAATCAAGTCTGCTGCTGATGAGTGGTGAGTGACAGTTTTTCTGGTCTCTGTGGGGATCCATTTGAATGTTTTTTTCAATATACGGAGTGTGTTGAAGCATGAGGAGGTGAGAGTGTTGATTTGTTGGGTCATCGAGAGGGAGGAGTCTAGGATGATGCCGAGGTTGCGTGCGTGGTTGGCGGGGGTGGGTGCAGGGCCTAGCGTGGTGGGCCACCATGAGGGGTCCCAGGTGTTTTTGTGTGGGCCAAAGAGGATTATTTTGGTTTTGCTTGAGTTGAGTTTCAGGTGGTTGGCTGTCATATATATATCACTTTTGTCAATATGTGTGTGGTTTCCCTGGCGGGAAAAGGGTCAGACTTGTCTAGTGGCAGTTTTAGTGCCATATAGAAGCGCAGAAGGTTTATATGCCTACTGCAAAAGCAAATCTGTATTTTATGTAAATAGCTGAATACATTAGTAAAGTCAGCCATTACCTGCGCTATAATACCAATGAAATGTATGTGCGGGGTGGAGGGCGGCTATGGAGAGATGAAGGGCACTTTTGCTGGGTGGTAATGAGGGAATCCTAGGAGGAGGGAGTGGGAGCACCAATAATGATTGTTGGACTGGGCGCAGGAGGTGCTAAAGACTGTGACGAATGGTATGTGACAAGGTGTTTTTTGAGTGTCTTGAAAGAACATGCTGATTGAGGGAAGAAGCACAGGTAAGGTGGCCTCTACTGTTGCACGTATCTCACACACACCATCGATTTTGTGACTGTCTACGTAGGCTAGTGTTTTAGAGCAACAGTTTAGCCAATAGCAGAGATGGCATCTTGATGGATGACTGCTGCCTGCACTCGGGTTATAGAGGACCGTCCTGACATAGGATAAGAGACTGAGACATCAGAAACTGAGACAGCATCTGAGGGATAGGACAATGGCGCAGACTCTGGGAGTGATTTTTCAGTCGGAGGAGTCCCATTCGATAACTCCTCTTCCAGTACATTATGAGAGAGGTAATGAGGACAGTCCTGCTGTCCCTTCGCAAGCTGTTTGTGCAACTGGGTAATAGTGGGTTAGCCCAACCCAGAGAGCAGGTGAATGCGGCGGCAAGCAGAGAGAGAGAGAGTGCTCTCTTGGGAGCTCCCCAATTTAGTTCAGCCCCAAATTCCACCACCCAAATCGTATTGTGGAGACATCAAAATTATCTATGGCAAAACAAACTGGTTTTGTAAGGCAGGCACCTGTGTTTTTGGTCCTGGATTCGGCGGCCATATAGAGAAACAAACTAAACCCAAACATTTCTGGAAACTAGACATTCGGGGGAGTCCACAGAGGTGTGACTTGTGTGGATTCCCCAAAGTTTTCTTACCCAGAATACCATGCAATGCTGAAATGTTGAATAAAAACTCTATTTTTCTCGCATTTCTGACACACAAACTACAGGAATATGCTGGGATCCACAAAATTCCTACCACCCAGTGACTCCTCACCTGTCCTGATAAAAACACTACCCCACTTGAGTGCCTACACCTAGTGCCTGCGACAGGAATGGATCACCCCAGGGTCAACAGCTGCCTCACGTAATGACCAACATTGACCGTTGTGTGATCTATTCCTGTCGCGGGCACCAGGCCTACCCACACAAGTGTGGTATCATATTTATCGGGAGACTTCGGGTAACGCTGGGTGGAAGGAAATTTGTGGCTCCTCTCAGATTCCAGAACTTTATGTCACCGAAATGAGAGGAAAACGTGTTTTTTTAGCCACGTTTTGAGGTTTGCAAAGGATTCTGCGTAACAGAACCTGGTCAGAGCCCCACAAGTCACCCCATCTTGGATTCCCCTAGGTCTCTAGTTTACAAAAATGCACACGTTTGGTAGGTTTCCCTATGTGCCGGCTGAGCTAGAGGCCAAAATCTACAGGTAGGCACTTTGCAAAAAACAGCTCTGTATTCTGTCAAAAAATGTGATGTGTTCACGTTGTGTTTTGGGGCATTTCCTGTCGCGGGCGCTAGGCCTACCCACACAAGTGAGGTATAATTTTTATCGGGAGACTTGGGGGAACGCTGGGTGGAAGGAAATTTGTGGCTCCTCTCACATGCCAGAACTTTCTGTCACCGAAATGTGAGGAAAACTTGTTTTTTTAGCCACTTTTTGAGGTTTGCAAAGGATTCTGGGTAACAGAACCTGGTCAGAGCCCCACAAGTCACCCCATCTTGGATTCCCCTAGGTCTCTAGTTTTAAAAAATGCACAGGTTTGGTAGTTTTCCCTATGTGTCGGCTGAGCTAGAGGCCAAAATCTACAGGTAGGCACTTTGGAAAAAACAGCTGTGTTTTCTGTCAAAAAATGTGATGTGTCCACGTTGTGTTTTGGGGCATTTCCTGTTGCGGGCACTAGGCCTACCCACACAAGTGAGGTATAATTTTTATCGGGAGACTTGGCGGAACGCTGGGTGGAAGGAAATTTGTGGCTCCTCTCAGATTCCAGAACTTTCTGTCACCGAAATGTGAGGAAAACTTGTTTTTTAGCCACTTTTTGAGGTTTGCAAAGGATTCTGGGTAACAGAACCTGGTCAGAGCCCCACAAGTCACCCCATCTTGGATTCCCCTAGGTCTCTAGTTTTAAAAAATGCACAGGTTTGGTAGTTTTCCCTATGTGCCGGCTGAGCTAGAGGCCAAAATCTACAGGTAGGCACTTTGCAAAAAACAGCTCTGTATTCTGTCAAAAAATGTGATGTGTCCACGTTGTGTTTTGGGGCATTTCCTGTCGCGGGCGCTAGGCCTACCCACACAAGTGAGGTATCATTTTTATCGGGAGACTTGGGGGAACGCTGGGTGGAAGGAAATTTGTGGCTCCTCTCAGATTCCAGAACTTTCTGTCACCGAAATGTGAGGAAAACTTGTTTTTTTAGCCACTTTTTGAGGTTTGCGAAGGATTCTGGGTAACAGGACCTGGTCAGAGCCCCACAAGTCACCCCATCTTGGATTCCCCTAGGTCTCTAGTTTTCAAAAATGCACAGGTTTGGTAGGTTTCCCTATGTGCCGGCTGCGCTAGAGGCCATAATCTACAGGTAGGCACTTTGCCAAAAACAGCTCTGTATTCTGTCAAAAAATGTGATGTGTCCACGTTGTGTTTTGGGGCATTTCCTGTCGCGGGAGCTAGGCCTACCCACACAAGTGAGGTATCATTTTTATCGGGAGACTTGGGGGAACGCTGGGTGGAAGGCAATTTGCGGCTCCTCTCCGATTCCAGAACTTTATGTCACCGAAATGAGAGGAAAACGTGTTTTTTTAGCCACGTTTTGAGGTTTGCAAAGGATTCTGAGTAACAGAACCTGGTCAGAGCCCCACAAGTCACCCCATCTTGGATTCCCCTAGGTCTCTAGTTTTCAAACATGCATAGGGTTGGTAGGTTTCCCTAGGTGCCGGCTGAGCTAGAGGCCAAAATCTACAGGTAGGCACTTTGCAAAAAACAGCTCTGTTTTCTGTCAAAAAAATGGGATGTGTCCACGTTGTGTTTTGGGGCATTTCCTGTTGCGGGCGCTAGGCCTACCCACACAAATGAGGTATAATTTTTATCGGGAGACTTGGGGGAACATAGAATAGCAAAACAAGTGTTATTGCCCCTTATCTTTCTCTACATTTTTTCCTTCCAAATATAAGAGAGTGTGTAAAAAAGATGTCTATTTGAGAAATGCCCTGCAATTCACATGCTGGTATGGGCACCCCGGAATTCAGAGATGTGCAAATAACTACTGCTCCTCAAAACCTTATCTTGAGCCCATTTTGGAAATGCAAAGGTTTTCTTGATACCTATTTTTCACTCTTCATATTTCAGCAAATGAATTGCTGTATACCCAGTATAGAATGAAAACCAACTGCAGGGTGCAGCTCATTTATTGGCTCTGGGTACCTAGGGTTCTTGATGAACCTACAAGCCCTTTATATCCCCACAACCAGAAGAGTCCAGCAGACAAAATGGTATATTGCTTTTGGAAATCTGACATCGCAGGAAAAAGTTACAGAGTAAAACATAAAGAAAAATGGCTGTTGTTTTCAGCTCAATTTTAATATTTTTTTATTTCAGCTGTTTTTTTCTGTAGGAAAACCTTGTAGGATCTACACAAATGACCCCTTGATGAATTCAGAATTTTGTCTAGTTTTCAGAAATGTTTAGCATTCCGGGATCCAGCATTGGTTTCACACCCATTCCTGTCACTAACAGGAAGGAGGCTGAAAGCACCAAAAATAGTAAAAATGGGGTATGTCCCAGTAAAATGCCAAATTTGCATTGAAAAATGTAGTTTTCTGATTCAAGTCTGCCCGTTCCTGAAAGGTGGGAAGATAGTGATTTCAGCACCAGAAACCCTTTGTTGATGGCATTTTCAGGGAAAAACCACAAGCCTTCTTCGGCAGCCCTTTTTTCCCATTTTTTTGGAAAAAACAAAATTTTCATTGTATTTTGGCTATTTTCTTGGTCTCCTCCAGGGGAAACCACAAACTCTGGGTACCATTAGAATCCCTAGGATGTTGGAAAAAAAGGACGCAAATTTGGCGTGGTTAGCTTATGTGGACAAAAAGTTATGAAGGCCTAAGCGCAAACTACCCCAAATAGCCAAAAAAGGGCTCAGCACTGGGGGGGGGGGGGAAGGCCCAGCAGCTAAGGGGTTAATTACCACCAGTAAGGTCCACTTCTTCCAGAGCTACAGTAGTTGGGGCACGGGTTTGCAGGCACTTGTCTGGGAGTTAATCGACCTCGTTTAAATCAGATGCAGCTGAGAAGCACATTTAATATGCCCTCGAGCCTCATAAGGTTTAATTCTCAGTGGGCTCTGTGGCGTTTCCGAGACGGGTGCTCGGCCAATGTTGGATCTATACTGAATACTAGATTCATTATTTGGGATTGATCATAGGTCAAGAGACACAAGACCTTCTGCATATGTGTGATTTTTAATACCAATTTAAGGTAGTTAAAATTATTAGAACTCAAAGAGAAATATTGGGCTGAGCAATATCCGAACACATCAAGGAAAAGCATTGTCTATGATGTCTAACAAAATGGATAGCTTTATTTTTAAGTGAATTATTGTCTACCCAACCTTTCTCTCTGCATTTCGGATCATTGATCATATAGACTACACACGTTTTTTCAGATAGAGGAATAGTATTAGTATTGGCATTATCATGACCAACATCATAATACTGTCCCCGAGGAAGAGCAGTAGGGCCCACGATCTTAGATCTCCTGTGTAAATCACTATACCTAAGTGGAAACACTTCTTGGGCCGAGGAGAATGCTATTTTGCGACGCTCCCTTTCCCATAAACTCTTCCATGATCTTTATTGTTATCCCTGTTTCCAAATGTACACCTTGAAACTCGGAGATCCAAATTCGCGGTAATTGTCTGGATGGTATAGTTTTGAAACTGTTTTCCTTTGGAGCTAGAGATGCAAGAGGGTTATAAGCTATTTTTGGCAATATCGTTAGCTCGCTGCATGTGTGGCTTGCGGTCCAGACAAGATCTACCTTTTTCAAGTACTTTGTGCAACTTGAGAGTTAACAAATGAACCATGGATTTCACTTCAGCCAATTCCTTTTTAAGATGTTAAAGTGTCCAATTGAAATTATCCTCACTATTCTTAACTACAATTGGGCCAGAATCCTTTGCTAGAGTTATAAGTGCATTGCTACCCCTCCCCCACTTGCTGATCAACTATGTGGCTTTGTACAGAAACGAAACTATTGCTACATGACATGGTAGGTTCTAGATGTTACTAATTGTCTTGTATCAACCTCGAAATGTTAGAGGATAAACTGGAATTTATCGGACTAATTTGAGACACAGCATCAGTAGCTGCAGGGGTACCTGATTGGACTGTTTATTTGAAAATTGTGGTTATCTTGGGAGCGGTGACAGGGCTTCTATTTCTCCTTTTTTAATTGCTATTTAGCTCAACCAGGTCAATTAGGATGTCCATTTTTTTTAGAATACAATTTGTAGCTGCATGTCTGGCTGCCTTTTTTGTTTTGCACACTCCATGTTGCTTTCCTCTTCCCATAATAAAATAAGCAATAGCAAAAGTCAATAGGTATCAGCTATGGGAGAGCTATTGGCTTTGCCAATATCTTTAGCCATGTTGTACAAAAATACTGCAGTGGAGTGGAGTGCAGTAGTTTGGAGAGGCATGGCTAATGTGGTGTTAAGTGGAATAGAGTGCTGCATAGTGGAATAGAGTGGTGTAGAGTGCAGTGGCATAGAGTGGAGTGGTGTAGAGTGGAGTGGCATAGTGTGGAGTGGAGTAGAGTGGCTTGGAGAGGCGTAGAGTGAAATGGCATGAAATGAAAAGGAGTAGAGTAGCATAGAGTGAAGCGGTGTGAGTAAAGTGCCAATGTATTGAGTAGAGTGGTTTAAACTGTAGTGGCATAGGGTGGAGTGCTGTAGAGTAGAGTGACATATAGTGGAGTGGCATAGAGTGATGTAGAGTGGAGTGGAGTGGCATGGCATGGAGGGACATAGAGTAGAGTGGACTGGTGTATATTAAAGTGGTGTTGAGGAGAGTAGAGTGGCATAGAGTGCAGTGACATATATTAGAGTGTCGTAGAGTGGGGGAGACTGGTGTGACATACAGTGGAGTACAGAAGAGTGCAGTAGAGTAGAGTGGCATGGCGCAAAGTGGTGTGGTGTAAAGCAAAGTGGAGTGGATTAGGGTGACAGAGTGGAATGGTGTAGATTGAAGTTGAGTGGCTTAGAGTGGCATAGAGGAGAGTGGCACAGAGTAGAATGACATTGTGAAGAGCAGAGTAGGGTAGAATGATGTAGAGTTGCACTGTGTGGAGTGGCATAGAGTAGAATCCTGTACAGTGGAATGTTGAAGAGTGGTGCACAGTGGAGTGACATAGAGTGGAGTCACTTAGAGAGGTGTACCGTGGAGTGGAGTGGGGTACAGTGTAGCGTCATAGAGTGTAGTGGCATAGAGTAGAGTTGTGCAGAGTAGAGTACAGTCCTTGAGTGCAGTAGTGAAGGGTAGAGTGGTGTAGAATGCAGTGGCATGGAATGCAGTGGCATAGAGTGCAGCAGTGTAGTGTAGAATAGTGAGTAGTACAGGGGCATAGAGTGCAGTGGTGTAGAGTAGAGTGGCATAGAGTGCAGTGGCATTGAGTGCAGTGGCAGAGTAGAGTGGCAGACAGTGCAGTGTATAGAGTGCAGTGGCACAGAATAGAGTGGTGCAGAGTAGAGTCGAGTGGTGCGCAGTGCAGTCGTTTAGAGTGGACTCGTGCAGAGTAGAGTGCAGTGGCATAGCGTGCAGTGGTGCAAAGTAGAGTACAGAGATGTAGAGTGGAGTGGTGTAGAATGCAGTGGTGCAGACTAGAGTAGAGCAGCGTAGATTGAAGTGGTATAGAGTGCAGTGGTTTGAAGTGGCATGGAGTGGAGTACAGTGAGTGTAATCAAGTACAGTTGTGTGGTGTTCAGTGGTGCAGAGTAGAATGGAGTGTTGTAGAGTACAGTAAAGTGGCACAAAATGCAGTGGTGTTGAGCGCAGTGGTGCAGAATATAATAGTGGCATTGAGTGAAGTTATGTAGAGTGCAGTTGCATAGAGTACAGTGGTGCAGAGTAGAGCAGAGTGGTGCAGATTAGAGTAGAGTAGTGCAGAGTAGAGTGGTGTAGAGTAAAGTGGCATAGAGTGGGGTGGGGAGAGTAGAGTACAGTGGCTCTGAGTGCTGTGGAGTAGAGTAGTGCAGAACTGAGTGATATTGAATGCAGCAGTCTAAGGTGTCGTTGTGTGCAGTATAGTGATGCATAAATGATTAGAGTGTCATACAGTGGAGTGATGTACAGTGCAGTGTAGTAGAGTGGAGTGCTACAGAGTAGTATACAGTGTTGTAGAGTTCAGAGTTGGAAAGAAGAGTGGCATAGCGTGGAGTGGTATAGAGTTCAATGGTGCTGAGTACAGTCGAATTGCACAGAGTGGAGTGGCATAGAGTGGCATAGAGTGGAGTGGAGTGATATAGAGTGCAGTGGTACAAAGTAGAGTTGAGTGGCTTATGGGTGGAGTGGCATAGAGTGTAGTGGTGTAGAATAGAGTGGTCCAAAGTACAGCGGAGTAGCATAGAGTGCAGTGGCATAGAAAGGAGTGGCATAGAAGGGAGTGGCATAGAGTGGAGTGTTTAGACTGGAGTTACATAGAGTGAAGTGGCATAGAGTGCAGTGGTGCAGAGTAGAGTAGAGTGGTGTAGAATGGAGTGGAGTGGCATAAAGTGCAGTGGGGTAGAGTGCAGTGCTGCTGAGATGAGTGCAGTGGTGTAGAGTGCAGTCTTGCAGAATGCATTGGTGCAGAATAGAGTAGAGTGGTGTAAGGTAGAGTGGTTCAGAGTAGGGTACATTGGTGTAGAGTGCAGTAGCATAGAGTGCAGTTGCATAGAGTGCAGGGAAGAGAATAGAGTAGAGTGGCAAATAGTGCAGTGGCATAAACAAGAGTGGTGCAGAGTGCAGTGGTGTAGAATGTAGTGCTATGGAGTGGGCTGGTGCAGAGGAGAGTGCAGTAGCATGGAGTACAGTGCTGCAGAGAATAGTACAGTGGTGTAGAGTAAAGTTGTGCACAGTGAAGTGGTGTATACAGGAGTGGCATATACTGCAGTGGCGTAGAGTGGTGTTTGCACAGAGTACAGTAGAGTGACACAAAGTGCCATGGTGTGGAGTGCAGTAGCATAAAGTGAAGTGGCATAGAATGGAGGGGCATAGAGTGGAATGAAATGGCAGAAAGTGAAGTGGCATAGAGTGAAGTGCTGTAAATGCAGTGGTGCAGAGTAGATTGGTGTAAAGTGCAGTGGTGAAGAGTACAGTGGTGCAGGGTTGAGGTGACTAGAATGGAGTAAGGTAGAGTGGTGCTAAGTAGGGCAGAGTGGTGTGGAGTAGAGTGGTGCAGAGTGGAGTGTCATAGAGTGCAGTAGCGTAGAGTGCAGGGGTGCATATTAGAGTAGAGTTCATAGAGTGGAGTGGTGCAGAGTAGAGTGCAGTGGCCTAGAATGGGGTGTTGCAGAACAGAGTGAAGTGGCATAGAGAGTAATGGTGTAGAGTGGAGTGGTGTGGATTGCAGTGAGTTAGAGTACAGTGGTGCAGTGTAGAGCAGATTGGCATAAAGTGCAGTGCATAGTGTGGAATGTTATACATTGGAGTGGCATAGAGTGGTGTACATACAGTGGCGTGGCATAGAGTGGAGTTATGTACAGTGGGGTACAGCGGACTGGAGTGGCGTATAGTAGAGTGTACTGGCATAGAGTGCAGTGGTATGGATTGCAGTGGCATAGAGTACAGTGGAGCAGAGTAGAGAGGGGTACAATGCAGTGGCATAGAATGCAATGTCATGTAGCACAGTGGTGTAGAATGCAGTGGTGTATACTGCAGTTTCATAGAGTGCAGTGGTATAGCATAGAGTGCTGCAAACTAGAGTGGTGCAGAGTTCAGGGGTGTAGAGTGAAGTGGCATGGAGTAGAGCGGTGTACAGTAGAGTAGTGTGGCAAGGAGTACATGGACATAGAGTGCAGTAGAGTAGCATAGAGTGCTGCAGTGCAGGGTGGAGGTGAGTGTAGTAGTTTAGAGTGCAGTGGGCACAGTAAAGTGGTGCAGAGTAGAGTACAGTGCAGGGATATAGAGTAAAGTTGTGAAACGTAGAGTGGAATGGTGCAGACTGCAGTGACGTAGAGTGCAGTGGTATAGAGTTGACAAGTGCACAGTAGGGAATAGTGGCATAGGATGCAGTAGCATAGAGTGCAGTGGCACAGAGTAGAGTAGAGTGGCATAGAGTGAAGAGTCATTTAGTGCAGTGACAGAGTAGAGTGGTGCAGAGTAGATCAGTGTGGTGTAGAGTGAAGTGGTGTAGAGTAGAGTGGTGTAGAGCAGAGTAGTACAGAGTAGACTGGTGTAGAGTTAAGTGGCATAGAGTGGAGCAGTGCAGTGTAGAGCAGAGTACAGTGGCATTGAGTTCTGTGGAGTAGATTGGTGCAGATTTGAGTAGTGTTATGCAGTGAAATAAAGTGCAGTTGCAT
Organism: Pleurodeles waltl; assembly: GCF_031143425.1. NCBI lineage: Eukaryota > Metazoa > Chordata > Amphibia > Caudata > Salamandridae > Pleurodeles > Pleurodeles waltl. The sequence goes on from NC_090449.1 coordinate 722,783,402, forward strand.
GCAATACAGTGGTGCAGAGTAGAGTAGAGTGGAGTGACGTACGGTGCAGTGGTGTAGAGTGGAGTGCTGCAGAGTAGAGTGCAGTAGAGTACAGAGCAGTGTTTCTGAGTATAGTAGGGTGGCTTAGAGTGGAGTGGCATAGAGTTCAGTGGTGCAGAGTACAGTAGAGTTGCATAGAGTAGAGTGGTGTAGAGTGCGGTGGTGTGGAGTGCAGTAAAGTAGAGTTGAGTGTCATAGAGCGCAGTGGTACAGAGTAGGTTTGAGTGGCATAGAGTGGAGAGGCACAGAGTGCAGTGGTGCAGAGTGGAGTGGTGCACACTACACTACAACGGTATAGAGTGCAGTGGAATAGAGTGGAGTGGCACAGAGTGGAGTGGCTTAGAGTGGTGTAGACTGGAGTGGGGAGGTGTAGAGTGCTGTGGTGCAGAGTAGAGTAGAGTGGTTTAGAATGGAGTGGCATAAAGTGCAGTGACGTAGAGTGGAGTGGTGCAGAGTGGAGTGTGGTGGTGTAGAGTGCAGTGGTACAGAGTAGAGTAGAGGATCATATAGTGTAGTTGCATAGAGTGCAGAGGCATAGAGTACAGTGGTGCAGAGTAGACAAGAGTGGTATAAAGTTGAGTGTTTCAGAGTAGAGTAGAGTGGTGTAGAGTGCAGTGGTCTAGAGTGCAGTAGCATAGAATGGAGTGGTACAGAGTAGAGTAGAGTGCAGTGGCATAGACTGCAGTGGAGTAGAGTGGTGCAGAGTAAGTGGCATAGAGTGTTCTGGTCTAGATTGCAGTGGCATTCAGTGCAGTGGTCTATATTAGAGTAGAGTGGAGTTGAGTGAAAAGGTGTGCAGTGAAGTAGAGTGGATGACTGCAGAGTAGAAAGCAGTGACATAGAGTGCAGTGGTGCAGAGTACTGTGGTGCAGAGTAGTGCTGGACTGTTCCCATGGGGAACAGAGTGAAGAATGATTTGCAAATGGCATAGGTCCAAACTCGAATGGCATGTTGAGCAAAACAACTGATGGATTAAACCCAGATATGTGACAGGGGGTGAATGTTTGATTTGGTCTACATTCCGTCCATCAACTGTTCTTTTTGAGTAGAGTAGAGTGGCATAGAGTGCAGTGGCATAAAATGCAGTGATACAGAGTAGAGTTGAGCGGCATATATTGGATTGGCATAGAGGGGAGTGGAATAGAGTGCAGTGGCTTAGATTATAGTGGTGACAAGTACAGTAGAGTGGGATAGAGTGCAGTGGCATGGAGTTTAGTGGTGTAGAATTGAGTGGCGTAGAATGGAGTGGCATAGAGTGGAGTGGCATAGACTGAAGTGACATAGACTGCAGTGGTGCAGAATAGAGTAGAGTGGTGTAGAGTGGAGTGACATAGAGTGCAATGGAGTAGAGTGGAGTGCTGCAAAGTAGAGTGCAGTGTTGTAGAGTTCAGTGGTGCAGAGTAGAGTACAGTGATATAGAGCTGGGTGGTGTGGAGTGCAGTGGTGCAGACTACATAACAGTAGCATAGAATGCAGTGGCATAGGGTGGACTAGCAGTAAGTGGTTCAGGTAATGCAGTGTCATAAAGTGCAATGGTGCGGAGCAGAGTGGAGTTGTGTAGAGAAGAGTGGCATAGAGTTCAGTAACATAGACTGAAGTGGTGCACAGTAGAGTAGAGTGGCAAAGAGCGCAGTGGCATAAAGTAGAGTGGTTTCGAGTAGAGACGTGTAGAGTGGAGTTGTGTAAAGTGCAGTGGTGTAGAGTGGAGTGGTGCAGAGTACACTAGAACATTATAGAGTGCAGTGGTACAGAGTGGAGTGGCATAGAATGGAGTGGCATATAGTGGAGTGACTTGGAGTGATGTAGACAGGAGTGAGGAGGTGTAGAGTGCTGTGGAGTAGAGTACAGTAGAGTGGTGTAGAGTGGTGTGACATAAGGTGCAGTGAAGTAGAGTGGAATGGTGCAGAGTAGAGTGTGGTGATGTAGAGTGCAGTGGTACAGAGTAGGGTAGAGTGGTATAGAGTGTAGTTGTGTAGCGTGCTGTGGTGCAGAGTAGAGTACAGTGACATAGAATGGAGTGGTGTAGAGTGCAAAGGTATAGAGTAGAGTGGTGCATAGTAGAGTAGAGTGGTATAGAGTGCAGTGGTGTAGAGTGCAGTAGCATAGGGTTGAGTGGTACAGAGTAGAGTAGAGTAGAGTGCAGTGGCATAGATTGTAGTGGAGAAAAGTGGTGCAGAGTAGAGTGGCATAGAATGTACTGGTGAAGATTGCAGCTGCATGCAGTACAGTTGTGTGAATTACAGCAGAATGGAGTTGAGTGGAGTAGCATAAAGTGCAGTTAAGTAGAGTGGATGACTGCAGAGTAGACAGCAATGCTGTAGAGTGCAGTGGTGCAGAGTGCTGTTGTGCAGACTAGAGTAGAGTGGCATAGAATGGAGTGGCATAGAGTCCAATGGTGCAGAGCACATCAGAGTGTCATACAGTAGAGTGGTATAGGGAGCAGTGGCATAGAATGCAGTGATACAGAGTAGAGTTGGGTGGCATAGATTGGATTGGTATAGAGGGGAGTGGAATAGATTGCAGTGGCCTAGACTGGAGTTGTGACAAGTAGAGTGGGATACAGTGCAGTGGCATGGAGTTTGGTGGTGTAGAATGGTGTGGCATAGAATGGAGTGGCATGGAGTGGAGTGCCATAGATTGAAGTCACATAGAGCGAAGTGGTGCAGAGTAGAGTAGAGTGGTGTAGAGTGGAGTGGCGTAAAGTGCAGTGGAGTAGAGAGGAGTGCTGTGTAGTGTTGTAGAGTGCAGTGGTGCAGAGTAGAGTACAGTGACACAGAGTGGAGTGGAGTGGTGTGGAGTGCAGTGGTGCAGACTACAGAAGAGTGGGATGGAGTGGAGTAGCATAGAGTGCAGTGGCATACAGTGGACTAGCATTAGGTGGTGCAGGTAATGCAGTGGCATAAAGTGCAGTGGTGGGAGCAGAGTCTAGTGGTGTAGAGTGGAGTGCATAGAGTGCAATGGCATAGACTGAAGTGGTACAGAGTAGAGTAGAGTGGCAAAGAGTGCAGTGGCATAGAGCAGAGTGGTTTAGAGTAGAGAGGTGTAGAATGGAGTTACGTAAAGTGCTGTGGTGTAGAGTGGAGTTGTGCAGAGTAGAGTAGACTGCAGTGGGGTAGAATCAAGTGGTGCAGAGTAGACTTTTGTAGAGTGCTGTGGCATAGAGTAGAGTGGAATGGTGTAGAGTAGAGTGGAATGGTGTAGAGTAGAGTGGAGTGGCGTAAAGTTGAGTGGTGTACAGTGAAGTGGTATAGAGTGAAGTGGTGCATAGAGTGGAGTAGTGAAGAGTGAAGTGGCATAGAGTGCAGTGGCATAGGGTGCAGTGGCATAGAGTAGAGTGGTGCATAGTAGAGTACAGTGGTGTACAGTGCGGTAGCATAGAGTAGAAGGGTGCAGAGCAGAGCAGAATGTCATAGAGTGCTTTGGCACAGAGTGCTGTTGTGCAGAGTAGAGTAGAGTGGCTTAGAGTGAAGTGGCATAGAGTGCCGTGGCATGGAGTGGTGCAGAGTAGATTGGAATACAGTGCAGTGGCACAGAGTGCAGTGGCCTCGAGGAATTCAGTACTTAGAACCTCAGTTCAAATTCTGTGGGGTCCTTAATATCTCAATTGAAGTAACTGTCAAGGGTGTTCTCAATGTTTTAGAGAGGCAGTACATTGATGTGTACTGCCTTTTGAACAAAGTAGACCACAGCAGTAACAATGTTTCACACTAAATGATATTTGGGGGACAAGAAATACTGTTGCAGCATTCTTTATTTGGAAGGCAAGCAGCATCTCAGTCATACTTTGCAGTTCAGGGATATGTGTATTCTGTGCCACAGACCTATTCCCTATCAGAGATGAGCTGATTTGCTTACATTGTTGGTCACTGGAATGGTAATCTCATTTTTGCAAGGCAGCATAATGGCATAATCTCAGGTGTTACGTGTACATTTTCACAACATGAAATTCCTGAAATTACGCCAAATTATGTTGGCAAAATGAAAATTACAGCCAGGTCATTGAACCGAACGGACGACCCTAGTGAAGGATCAAGTAAGTTCTCCCAGGATTTGATTGACATGTATAAATTTCGCAATGTAATGTTAAAATATTGCATTTGCAGAATGTGAACGCAAATTTCACACCAACTATTTGTAAATGCAATCTTATTTTGAGAACTGGCCTATGTACAAATAGGTCACTTCACAAAATATTAAAACATAAAGGGTCATGAAATGACCTGCTTTATTAATCTTCATTAGGCAGGTCGCAATTTGCGACCCCAAGAGATTGACCACGATCACATGAATGGTGACATGAATGGCTCAGAAGACTAGCATGGTTGTGACTTTGCTTAACTGATGAACACTTTTTCCCCAAATGCAGCCCACTTTCCTTGAAGGAAATTGGTCTGTGTTTAAAAAAAATGTTTTTGTACCAGACAGCACAGCTAAAAATACTATTGTCTGCTTACCAGGAATGTACAGTAGGCTTAAAGCCTGCCCATTGCTTACCATTTGCTTGCTTTTTATTTAATGACTTACTTTGTCTGTCATGTTTTTGTCCCCACTACCCCCATTGAGCAAACTTTCTTTACTTGTGTCCTTTCATTGCTCTCGTATAGGGAACTACTTTTTTCTTTTTGTTTAAGTACTTCATGATTGCATGTGTTTTCAAGTTGTCTCCATTATGTGCTTCTCCCCACCATGCTCTGTGTTGTTCTCTCTCATCCATGAGGTTACCTCCCCCCACCTGCTCCCTCTCACGTGTGCTTTTATCCCTCCCACTATGCTCTGTGTTCATTTCCCTCATGTGCTATTCTCACCACCCGCTCTTCGTTGCAATCGACCCCACCTGCTCCTGCATTGCTTCCCACCCTCGCAGTTCTATATTTTAAATTAATTATTTTATATTAAAACAGAAAAGTGATTTCATGCTACTCCTTTTTTCATTAATTACTGATCTGTTCCAGATGGTTTCGTAAAAAATAAAAGAGGTACGCACATCATTTTGGAAGTATGCATGCATGCTTCTGTAAGAACGCATGTGCATATACACAAAATGATGCACCTGCCAGTGGCTGCATCATTGTGCCTTTTTTCTTTGGCTTATGCTTTATGCTGAAGAGCATGAACAAAAGGAGCTGACAGAGCCATTAGCCAACAGGTTTCAAATGAAGGGCCTATTGGCTTTGCTAATGCTTGTTTTAAAACACTTTACTGAGTGTTTGCATGGTGCATGGTGAATCTTTGTCTTTTATTGTAGGGTTTAGTTACGTGAAGATGCGTATCCTTCCACCTAAGTACTCTTTAATATACAATCGCCCTTATTAAATGACATTAAAATATTTTACAACATTTGAACCTGTCATTAGCAAACACCTAGGGAAGAATAAAAATTCAGTAATAGGTTATCATAATCTATCTCTGAGAATTTTGAGGCAGGCTATGATTTAGCTAAATTCTGATTATTCTCTGATATCGCATCAAAAAATAACTCAGGGGAATAATTTTCTTAGTACAGAACGGTAGAAGCTACCCTAATGAATAGTTGAGCAGTGCGGTATTCTATGATGGTTATAGGAAGCGGACCCTAACATACAGCTGTCGCTTTAACTTTGACAATCGGAAAAAACTGTAAAAGAAATAGTACTGAAATGCAGAATGTTACTCTACACTTACCTCAGCAATGTTGCTGTACATAATTGAAGTTAAAATCGACCCCAACTTTCTTCGTTTTAAACTGCCTACAGATGTGTACTGCGGTTTCTGATAACTTCCTAATAAAACCATCAGTTTGGATGTTACCGTGTATGTTTGGACCCTCAATTTGTTTTTCACATAAGCGCAAGAACCCCAAAATCTCTCCCAGATGTCCTTCCCACACGTTTCTTTTAACATGAGGATAATCAGAATAGTTTTTTTTTTTTTTACCCCTGTTGTTCTTATGAACCCACAAGAGTTAAGCTTTGTCGTTTTTTGAGTCTTTTGATTAGGCCGCAACTAACCCTACCGATGACGTTGTTTGAACAGCTTGAATAAGTGATTTATTTGCACTGCCTCTGTGCGGTTTTCAATAAATGTTTGCTTTCGGCCACACATCAAACATTCAAAGTGCTTGCCTTCCTCTGCTCTGTCATTACCTCCTTTGCAGTTGCCTTCAGCCTCACCGCCTTCCATTTGCTGGTGTTTGTGAGGTCATTTGAACAGCTGCATTACCCGAAAGCAGTTGTAGGCTAGGATGAGTCATTCGAAGCATCCTTATAATGCTTAAGGAGTCAACAGTGCTGGTATTTACGCTTCTGGCCAGCACAATTATGGCAGATCACTTTGTCCCATGCAATACTTGTCCCAGATGGACCGACGTGGTAAATTTCAAGAGAGACTTGCCAATCTTTGGATTATATGGAGGTATTCAGTTGGTGATATTGAAACTGAACACCATACTGTGCGACTGTGAACCAATCTGGTCAAGTGGTGTAATTTGTGAGTTATAGTGGAAATGAAACATCGGCTACTTTTGTGTACAGATTTTTACAGCTTTTTCTCAAAATGATTTAGGTTCCAGTGAGAATCAGGGCCGGACAGGCCTTTAATTCCACCAGACATTTCCCCGGAGGGCTGGAGACCCTTGGAGGCTGTTTTTTTATTGCAGGAGGCCTGGTGCCTCTGTCACGGCTCCCAGTGTACCAGAGATTAACTGCAACAGGCACGAGGGGGCTTCAAGTGAGAAGAGGGGGGCGATCAAAGTGGGAAAATAGGGAAGAGAAGGTTACAGACAGAATTTATTGATGGAAAGAGAGAGATCATGCAAAGAGATGAAAGGGACGAGGCTGGTTTGAGCATTTCTGTCATGGCTGCTTTGGTTCCCAGTCCAGCATTGGTGAGAATGTCCGAGCAACATTTGTTTTTCTACTGCAAGATCACTTGTGTGTGTACCTCTTGCTCAAGTAGCAAGTTCAATGTACATTACCCTTTACTAAGTGCCGAGGACCAGGAACCTAAGCTTGGAACTAGCAAAGGCTGTACAAATGTATTCAGTGAATGACATCCCTAGAATAATTCAAGGACATCAGCTGTGTCAACACCAGAAACCACATATCACAGCAAACAACTTCAGAGTTCGCCTGTGCATATGTAGGCATGGTAAACAGGAATGGCCTCGACGACTGCAGCAGGATTAGGGCTGCCTTTCTCAAAAGTGAAACCCACCCTTCAACCCGTTTCATAAAAACATACACATTTGAATCCAGGTTCTAAAGTGCTGCAGGCTGTCCCTCAACCAAGTTATCCAGGGTCAAAATTGGCCTCTCTTATAATCACATTATTAAAACTACAAGGCAAAAATAGCATTGAATAAATCTCCCGATTATTAAACATATATACAGCCTAAGATAAATGCCACCTGATCGTAAATGCCTAATATATTTCTCGCCCTTATTATAAATTGTAACATTTAGAATCGCCAAGAATATCTTTGCCTCTCTTCCCAAACACCCCCACCTCTGCTGCATCCTACTTCACCTCATTAAAATAGTTGAAACAGCAGAGCTGATGATGTTCAGACTCGCCCATGATCTCCTACTGAGCTACTTTCTTCAAACACTTCCTCCCGACCTCACATCAGACAGAACTAACATGATAAAATGTCTCCCTGAAATTGCAAGTGTTTCTGGAGTACAGTTCACTGAAACGTCATCGCAATTAGGGGTGTGCTACATTTGTGTTGTTTTATTTTTACGCCATTACCTAAAATCTAAGAAAAAAATACCCGAAACAGCACGAAATTTCACAAAATGCAAGTCTTACATTACAATTTCTTTCAGTGCTCTGAAGTAACCTCAGAGCAAGGAGTGCGCCAGCTTCAATGCGCCTGCGGTGCGTAAAATGAATTCATTTAACCCGATATTTTCCTGACTTAGTGCTTCCTTTTCAGACAGCACAGCTCAAAAACAGAAAGAGACAAACCTTGCTCGCAGTTCCAAGCTGTATTATTTGAAAATAAAGCATTAATTCAGTTGAGTATGAGGTTAGATTAATTCACGTTACACACTGCAGGGTCATGTAACAGGCGCTGGGCTGTGCGCTGAGCCAGCAAGGCACGTCGTCGTTATCTTGCTAAGACAACAGCATACGTCGCACACAGTTGTTCACTCAGATCAAGGTCCAAGGGAAACTTGTGTACGGTGCAGATTTCTCATGAGAATAGGGTTGCACACATGAACGTGCACATGTGATGCCACATTTCTGTGATGCACACGTCTAAAGATTAGTTTTCGGGCATATTCCTTTTTAACAGAACGCACATTCAGAATCAAATCAGTGTAAAATGTATTCCTGTTATTGTCAGCTGCATTTGGATGGAAGAGTGATTACTAGGGCTTAATTTCTAAAGTGATAAGTGCCAGGGCCAAAGGTCACGTAAATGTAGCGTTTGTTGAATAGCAAGGCTGCATAGCCTTGGTTCTACCTCATTCCTCTTTCTTCCACCACCAAACATTTGCTGCCGCTTTATTTCACTCTTTTTCTTCCCTGCTTTCCCACCTTGGCACATGTTTTGCTCCTTTCCCTTCCTCGTTTCCCTTTTTAGCACTGTTGTCCCTTGCTCTGAGTCTTATGAGGGAAAATCAGTGCCGGTCCCCAAAAATGAGTTCGGTGGTCCCCACCCGCAACCACCAGCTGAAATTAAGCTGATGACTCCTCAATATGAATTTATAAATGCTGAACTCTGGCAGCTATGCGTTGAGTTCCGCAATGATGGTCACATGTACTGTCGAAGTGTTTAATCTGTTTTTTGACATTTTAAATATATTTCGTCCAGAATAAAATCTGGAGTCTAGTGAGGAGGCCTTTAAAATAACTGTTAATATAAGATTGGACCTATTTCCTCACCATGACTGAGGTTGGTCCAGGTTCTGCAGCGTGATGGGGTGGCCTGCTAATCCTAGCCACCAGCAGTGGCACATTACCTCACTACCCCAAAGCAATGTCATTCTGGGTTTTGGGAAGGGCTCTATAGAGACGGCGTGGTTGCAGTATGGGACATGTGTTATTAAAAAAAAAAAAAAAAAACTTTAAGTGCACTTTAACAAAGACGCTTAAACAACTTTTTTGCAGGATGCTCTGCGTGTTTTTTTTTTTTCTCCCGACCAAGGTAACTGGGAAGGATTCAAATTCTTCTCCAGCTTCTAAGTGTACTAAACAAATCTTACTTTCGACGTCCTTTACTGCGTTTTGAAATATATTTTAAAATCAACATCTTATTTATGTGGCACAGAGTGCCTTTACAATTGAAACTCTACTTATTTTTGATATTTTTCCAATAAATACAAAACATTTATCCGATTTTGCAATTTTTTGGTTGTATGTGCGGTCAAAAGCTTTGTATTGCATTTTGAGATTTTCCTTTCTTAACTGTCCACCCACGTCCTCTTGGCCTCAAACACTTTCCCTGGGTTTGACCTCACGCCTCTGGTCTCTGCGGGATGTGTTTTTTTGCTTCAAGGCTGCCTGCAATCCCTCAATACGCAGTCGTCCTCGGTTGGTGCTTACAGCTCTTGTTAGAGACTTATTTTCTGTCTGGTTTGTTATTATGTCGGCAGGAGTCCTCTGTGAGTTTACAATTGGGTTCGCGATGGAAAGTAGGCCTTCTCCTAACAGCGCTTATTTTCGATGTCTTTCTACCAGATTCGGATTAACTTGTTTTGTATTCTGTTCTTGAAGTCCCATTACAGGGAATTCACGCCATTCCACTTTGGTCTTAGTGCTTTTCTACCTAGTTTGTCTTTGCTTCTCCTCCTTGATAACCCCCTCCCCCATTACGACTTTCAAGAAACCCCAGGTATCCAGGTCCCCGCAGTTGCCTTGTGCTATTAAATACCATGCTTTTTCAGTCTGATCATAACAACTCCTCAATTTGCCCTCTCTCTCTGTGGTTCCCTTGACCTGCAGTCTTTTTCTTTCTACCAATCCTGAAATTACTTCTTCACTCTCCACCTGCAGCTCTCGAGCCAGAGTGCTCCGAAGTCGGGGGTCTTCCATCTGAGGCGCATGTCGGCATCAGAGTGATCTCTCGCCCTCCCGTTCCAGACCCCCAGCGTATACACAATTTGCTTTCCAATTTGAAACAATTTGCTAATTTGAACGGATGGATGTGGGAGCATTAGCTCCTCAACGTGATCGATTTCAGACGGTTTAAAGTGTGGTTCGTTCATTGTTACATTTTTCACAATGGAGGGCCGCTTTTATTTTAATTTATTTTTTTGCAGGACACTTTGCATGCACGGAGCCAGCAGAAGAACTTTATTTTGAGGGTAGTTGTGCTAAGAGTCGGTGAGCACATTTTTGGAACTCCATTGCTTTATGTTCTGATCTACATCAGGCCCATCGTTTTTTATTTTAAATATTTAGATATAGCCAGACATTTGATCATATCCGGCTACTTTGTCGAAGTGTATGCAGTTTGCAGTATTTCCACCACCTCTGGAGTTAGCCTTAACTCTCCAATATCGCTGCCAGTGTCCAAAAGAATTCACTTGATTTTTTAATTGAGATTAAAGAGGACTTTCCAACCTGGTACACTGACAGTAAACAAAAATACCTAGTATGGATACTGGTCAAAACCACATATTGTGCGGGGACTCAGAGAAAAGGCCCAGCTATGTTCATTCTGCCTTTGTTCCTTTATCAACAGACACTAGGTGCAATTAGAAATAGGCTTAATTTGAGTGCTGAATAATATTAAAATCATCAACAGGACCCCCCAAAATTGTGAACAGTTGATTAGGGTTAACTAGTAGCAACACATATAGAAAAGCACTGTACATCCAATCCCAGCCTTTCCACTTTACCCAAAGACATCTGCACTACCCGCAGAGGGTAGCCCCTGGACCTCTTAAGAAGAATCACCACTGTTGTGTTGCAGTGAGCAAGTTGGAAACTATTGAACCAGAAGTGTTTTTAATCTCAGCTTCCCAATACCGCCAAATTGTGTGCCTTTGGGAAATTACTTAATGCTGCTCCTGTGTTTCCATGGAGTGGACAGTCCTTCAGGTTTAGGCTGAATGCTGGCAGTAAGTGTATGATAGAAAAGCTGGACTAGAAACCGACATTCACTGAGTATCGCACTCGCTCAGTCAGACCGTGCCTGGTCTCAAAGTATACCAATTAAGTGGGAAAGCTATGCGCCTTCTAACAGGCAGCCCTGCTTTAGTGTTAGTTCTTGTTCTTGACCAAATTGTTTGATCTTCAGCATGCTATGTTCTTCGTGTGCAACCGTGACCCTATCCCTATTATCACAAACTGGATGTTGTAAGGGCTTCTGGCATTTGATTTAGGGTTACTTCCCTGCAAATTAAACCACTTAAGTGCAGGTGCTCACATTCCACTATATTAGCATAACCAAAGGCAAAACAGCATTATGCAGCATTATGTAGGATAACCTCTGGCCGCAGCTCTCTGTTATCATGTTAACAGTAGGGGTGGGTGTAACTCACGTAATTCGGTGTAGCATAATCATACACATTTACCAGAGAATTCAGTGAGATTCTGCGTAATCAAGCGAGAAGAGTAATTCTGCATTTAGAGCTATTTCTTAGCACAAAAATGCCTCCTTGTGCCCAAAATGGCCATGAGAATGCATTTTGCATGAAGAAATAATGCTAAATGTAACAGAATACGAATAGTGAGTGCGAGCAGCTGCTCACACTCGCTACATGTGCTCTTGGGGTAGGACTGTTCCCAAACGTACTCACGCATTTACAGCTATTTTCATAGTGCATCCAAATTGGGTGCGAGAATGCACTTTCTGCTAAGAAATAGTGCTAAATGCTGAGAGTAAATTGGGGAAAATACTACCTCAAGTGCACATTCAGCACTATTTCTTAGTGCAAAATGCACACTCGCATCCAAAATGGGCGTAGGGATTCATGTTGCTCTAAGAAATAGAACCAAATGCAGTAGATCACAAATAGCGAGAGTGAGCATCCGCTCGTGCTCACTAAATGTGCTCTTGCAGTAAGATATTATTCCCTCCAAATTATTCATAATTATGTGACCAGGAGTAATCGCGTGATCATCTGTAATTCTGTGTCAAAGATTATCACAGAACTTCTGAAATTACTACAATTACTCCAGCATAATTGAAATTACGCCCTGGCCTAGTTAACACATGCAGGCCCCAAACACACCCTCTGCACAGCTGTTGTTCACAATGTCAGAGTTCAGATATGCAGTGAGCCTTCTGAAGGCTTCCTAGCATGCCTATTTGTCTCACTTCCTTGTTAATGACCTGCTTTAAGTAGATTTATCTGTTTGTCCTCGGCATTGTGCGCTATACCTTAAACTACGTCTACTGAGCAACAAAGAAGGATAGTTGGTATCCTGCGTTAGCTTGGCTCAGTACAGATGCTTCTTATGTTGGACAATCTTGCAGAAATCTGGACACTTGCTACCCTATTCTCCACAACCAGTTCAAGTTTTTGTGGGATCCATATTCTTGCACCAAAGGAAATGCACATTCATTTTATAAATTTCTTATTTTTTTTGTATTTTTTTGTAGCTGTATTCTCTTGTCCACAAGACGTATTTGTTATTGTCTCACCAGGGTTTGTGAAGGGTACTATAAGTTCCAAATGGCAACATGTCCTGGAGGAAATAAAATGAACGTGTTAAAAAATTTGGACAATGGGGATTCAGAAAGGGGTCACTCAATGTGCTACTCACTTAAGCAGTTGTTATTCAAGTGCTGTCCCTGGTTAGCTAAATTTACAAGATATTTAATCTTACATCATTTGCAATTGCACCCTCTATGGAAAACCATGGACTATGTGGCAATTATGCTGTGCAGGCGAGAGAGCCTTGTTTCTGCAGAAGTCTGCTTTGAAATGCAGTGATTGCATTATAGGAGCTTCCAGCTGTGCTTGCACTCACATCTGGGTGGTTTTCCACTTTTGAGCTTGGACTGGAGCTACGGGGTGTCAGGGGTGGCTTGGGTGCGCAGAACAAGCATGTACATAACAAGTAGTTGGCTTCCTGGTTACATCTTTGTCATGCATTTCTTTCCCTAGTATGGAGTTGTTCCTGGATGACATTAGCTGTGTGAATGTATGTATGTGTGTCTGTTCTGCTTGGGCTACGTGTGTGGTTTAGGCAATATGTGAGGTTGTCTGCAGTGCTTTTGTATCAAAGTGGTATGGTATCTGTTGTGTGATGGACATTTGTGTGTCCAAGAGGTTTTGTTGTGTTGGTATTGTGTGTTGTTTGTGTTGAGATGTGTTTGTTGGTGTACTGTGTGGCTTTGTGTGCTTTGACTGTGTGTGTTATGTGCATGAAATGTTAGATACAATGTTCTTGGTAAGTCTATCTGTAAGTTGTGTGATTGTGTATTTGTATGTCATTTTTTGCCTTTTGGTGTTACGTTGTGATGTATGTATGATGTGTCCCCAGGTTGTGACCCCTGTGGGTTCATGCCAAGTGATTAGAGACGGTGCTGTTGTGTTGTGTTTGTGATGTGTTGTGTTATTATGTGGTACTATGTGAGTATGGGCCTGTGCAGTGTTTTCATGTGTACCTGTGTGTGTTGGTGGCATGTGTGTGTGTTTGGTGTCTATGGTGTGTTTGTTGTGTGTATGCAAGCATTTGTATGACTATATGTGTGTGAGTGTGTAATTACATGTGAGTGTCTCCCTCGCACCCACTTCCCGAAATGTCTGTTGTGTGAGTGTAGAAAAATTGCCAATGTACAAGTTTACCAGGTATGAGTATGTACTTACGGTTTCTGACGTCATCGTCGCGGATTCTGGAGTCTTTGGGCGAGCAGGAGCAGCAGGAAGATGTGTAGTTCTGGTTCCATGCTGGCTCCAGATGAGTAGGGCTTCATGAAGCTGAATGTCTCCTTTTATACAGTTGGTTTCCGCCTGGGTTTCCGTGGTGGTGCGACTGCAATGGAAACCTTGGCGCTGTGCAACCTCCTAATCTGTCCAGCAGAAACATGGTCTTCGCGGGCCTGCAGGTGGCAACTGTGATCCATGGTTGCTAGACCGCAGTGGCGTGGCCGGCGGTACTTTGGTTGTATTCTGTTGTGAATACCGCTATGGTCATAATTTGGCGGTCTTCTTCGCCAGCCTGTTGATGGTACGACAGCCACCGCCAACATGGCAGTCCTGAAACCACCAAACTCATAATGAGGCCCTTGATCTTATTTGTCTTCCATCACTTAGCCATTCAAATCTCCATATAGGCCTTTCTCTTGTCACACTTCTTCTTTTATCTGGATCAATCAAGTGCTCTGGCAGCCACGCAATAGTCTTTGCTCTGAGCTCTCAATTCTTCTTTATCTTCACTGGGTGTGTTCACACCTCTTTGTAATATTTCAGGAACTTGTACTGGAATGAGATCTCACTGTTCTTGACCCCTCTCTTGTCCTTCTAGATGTGCTGCCATAGATGCTCTCTGACTCAGCTCAAAGAACACTATCTCTTTGTATGCACACCTTACCTTACATGCACCCAGATAGGTATCCCAGCACATTTGATTGCAGTATGATTAAAATAATCTAGGTTGGGCCTGTCCAAGCACGACTTCTGCAAGTGCTTATTCACCAAAACCCAGTCACCGGGACTTAGGTCATGGCACTGCTCCTGATGTGGATTGGTGGTGACAGCTCCAACCTGGCAAGGAACAAACATACCACATCAGAAAATCCTGTACAGTAATCAAGTATCAAGTCATCTGTGATGTTCACAAGCACTTTTGCAGTTACAGCAGGCAGTCTCAGTGCAAGGCCCATGAAGATATAATGAGACAACAACCCTGTTCGTGTGTCAGGAGTATTTCAAAGACTCATTAGAACCAGTAGTAACCTATCTGGCCATTTCAGTGAGGTAGATGCCCAGGCCTTGGCCAATCAGAACTTTAAAGTGCCATTTATTTAATCCACTATCCTCAAAGCCTTGAGACAATAGCTGCAGTGCAATCTCTGTACAACCTGAGGAGCCACACAAACCATTCTAAGGACTTGATTATTAAAATGAATCCCTCGGTCTGACTCCAGAAATAACAGACATGAGTTAATGCAACAGCAGTTTAGCTACAGTGGGACTGTCATTTCTCTATGCTGAGTAGGCTTCCATCCATCAATAGAAAATGGATGCATCTCAGCCCATTGCAAAGAGGCATTTTGACAAAGTCTAACCGCATCCCATTTAAAGGTCCATCTGATCTTCCTAAGTGACACATGGCTACTGAAGTTCTCCTCCCTACATCTGTTGACATGTCACACATCAATGGCACAGCTCTTCTGCTAGAACTCTGAATCCGGGATTGAACCAGTTCTTTCTGAACAGCCTAACCATTGCGTCCATTCCAGTGTGTTCAGGACTATGGAAATGTTGTGTCATGGGAAATAACAACGTGTCTGGCATCACTGTTTTTCCTTCAGCTGCAACCCAAATGTCATTTGCATCTTTAACACATCATGCTCTGATCCATCCTTGCTGTTCTGCTTCTAAAATCTCTTCCTGCAGCCTTTTAAGCTCTTCCCTAGTATCAGCCACTGACAACAATATAGAAATGGCATTGTCCTCATCAGAATAATTTGTAGTTTCTCTGTTAAATGTGCACAATATTGGGCAACTGTCAACACCAGGGCAGTGCGCGCTCTATTGGCGACTAGAATGCAAAAACCAGTACTATCAAAACAACGTAATTTATGCATTGTGCTGATATGTTGTTTTTTAACCTTTTGCATTGCAGAGTTCAATCCTGAAGACTATTTTTTAATGTGCTCACAAATGCTGTTCATTTGCAATGTATTGCTGCAGGCTTTTAGAGTGTGTTAGGGTGTGGTCCCTTTCCAGGGCCTTCTAGAGACTTTCCCTGCAACATGCCTGGGTGTGGTTGTGGCCAAGACTCTATAAAAAGGAGCCAGCCCAGCTCCAAGTGCTCACTATTCAGAGGTCCCGGTGCAGAGCAGCAGCTGCTTCCTCAGCTCCTGTCCCGTGGCCTATTTGATCTTCCAGACATCTGACTTTCATTCTTCATTTGGAGATCCTTGTTCTGGGTGGTAAGACAGTGGTTGGGCTGGCCTTCCGATGCCGTTATCGAGAACTCTCATGTTCTTGGGCCTAATTCTTTTATGATTTGACAGAGTACTTTGCGCGTGTGAAATATGCGCTTGAGTGTTTGTGACATTTGCAGGGTGACTTGCGAATAGGCAAGACCCGCGATTCGTTTCATGATAATTTAATCTTGTTATTCATTGCACGCTACCATTTCTTGACATTTACATGGTGGCTTAAGAATCGGCAAGACGCGCAATTCGTTTTATGGTGTTTTAACTTTGTTGTTCATTGCGCACTACCATTTCTTGATATTTACATGGTGGCTTAAGAATCGGCAAAAGACGCGCAATTCGTTTCATTATACTTTGATCTTGTTATTCATTGTGAGCTGTTATTTCTTGGCATTTACATTGTGGTTTACGAATCGGCAAGATGCCCGATTCGTTTAATGATGATTTGACTTTGATATTCATTGCGTACTACCATTTCTTGGCAATTTACTTGGTGACACTCGAATCTGCAAGACGCACGATTCCCTCCTCGAGTTTAATTCATGTTGTTTATTGTATGCCACTATTCTAAGATATTTATCATGTAATATTTGAGTTGACAAGTTATGTGATTTGTTTTCCTGAATCCATATTGTGTTATTCATGGTGCACAATCCTTTTATGGTGTTTATTTTATATATATATATATATATATATATATATATATATATATATACATAAATATATATATATGTACATATATATATGTATATATAATCTACAATATGCACAATTTGTGTTGAAACATTTTAAGAGTACTCAGAAGATCAGTTTCTAGATGCAACATTGTATGGTCCTAGTATGCATTCTCAAAAAAGGATTTATGTGACTGGTTTAACATTTAGTCAGAATGTTTTTCTGATTCTCATGTAAAGGAAAGTACTTAAATAAGAAAGTTTTCATTTAATCCATCTTGATTCCCTTACAGGTATCCGGCCATCTTGAAACTTAGTCATTTTCAACTTAATTCTTAGATTGTTCATGTTTTCAGAATGACTATGCTTAGAACCATAGTCTAGTATTGATTTCAGGAGATATAATTTTCATATTGTGTGTTCTAACCTTTTTCTTACTACAGGTCTTCTTCTCAGATGTTCCCTTCCTAATCCCCTCTTCCCCTCTTGAACTCTCTTACCCTCTGTGATTATCTATCAGAGTCTTGGAGCTGTTCAGTGGTGGACGTGTTGGGAACGTGCGCAGACCCCGAGGATCTGGTAACTCTGACAGCAACTTCATTTGCATATTGGTTTCTTACAGTGACCTAATCATTACCGGTTCTGTGAGCTGCACACTTAGCCACACCACTTTCCTGGGGTAACTGCAAAGCATCCAATAATTATTTCACATATTCCCCATTTCTAATTGGGGACCCGATGATGTCACCCTCTGTGATGATAACTGTCCAAGGTCATGGACCACACCAAAACCATACTGACGATCAGTAAATATAGTCTCTCTCATTTGTGCTAAAAGGCTACATGCTCTAATAAGAACAATCTATTCCGCCACTTGTGCAGAGGTAACACCTTGAAGCCAAGAAGCTTCTACCACTTCTTGAATTGCGCAGACTTCATAAGCAGCTCTCAAAGTTCCCTCATTGTCTCTTAAACATGACCATCCACAAAGATTACATAATCATGCTCATCAAGAGGTTAATCTTTCATGTCTGGTCTTGGTTTGGTGCATATAACTGTAACATCTAGACAGTCATGATCAACTTCATCCCCTTCAATTTCATTCAGGCAAGGAATGTAATGTTGCTGGTTTCAACATGTGACATCTCTTCAGAATAATATTTTTGGCTGCAAGCATCTGTTGTTCATACTTTGTAAGTCTGCTGTTTGTCAAATACTGTGTTTTCATTTAAGTAAGCCATATTTCTACAGAGTGTGGGGCCATAACAGTAAGAGTATGTCCCATCACTATGTTCTTACACCTCTGAATACTGACACTAACTGCTGCAGCCACTTTAAGGCAGCCAGGTAATCCCATAACAAATGGGTGAAGAGTAGTTGAAAATCATGTCACAAGTCTCTGAGAATCTCCATTCATCTGAATAAGCACTGAAAGAGTGTAACCCTCCTTCTCACTACAAAACAATGTAAAAATGTTACTGTAATCCTAGTGTATTCCTGGTGCCGGGAGATGAAAGAGACTTTCTCTCAGCTTTAGGAAAGCTCTCACGCAATCGTCCCATAAAAGTGGATCAGGCACATCTTTGTGCGTCAGCCTCAGCAAAGGGTTTGCCACTAGGGAAAAGCTTGGTGTGCATTGTCTACAGTAGCCAACCATTCCCAGAAACATCCTGACTTCTGTCTGATTTCTTGGTGGATTCACTTTAAGGATAGTTTTACACTCTCCCTTGTGACATCTGTCTCTTTGTCTTCTCAATGATATGTCCCAAATACTTGGAGACACCTTAGGTCCATTCTCAGCTAAATGATTCAATAAGGCAATTGTTTCTTGTCTGCAAGCTTCTCGTGTACTTTATGGTACAAACAGATCACCAATGTACTGTACGAGAACAGAAGTGCAAGGAATCTGCAGTGTCAAGATTGTTTTTCAAGATCTGATTAAAGATTGAAGGACTCTCTGTTTACCTTTGTGAAATTCTGCACCATGACAAAACTCTATCTCTAAACACAAATGATAGCAGGAACTGGCTGTCTTCATGTAACAAAATAGAGAAAAAGACTGACAGAGATTTACAACAGTAAACCACTCTGCAGTGCAAGAAATCTGGAAAAGTATTGTTGCTGGATTCTGTAACACAGGACAGGATGGAACAATTGTGTTGTTAATCTTTTGAACATCCTGTACAATTCTGTATTTCCAATTGTGCTTCTGCAAACCCATAATAGGAGAATTGCAATGGATTACAAGTTATTTTTAAATCCCTTACTTCAACATGTCATCAATCACTAGTGTTATTCTAACTCCTATCTCTGCTGTTAATTTGTAAGGTGGTGTTCTTGGGAAAACTGCATTTGGTTTTACTGTATTTCAGACCAGTACTACACCTTTAGCATATGTGGGGTCTTTTTCTGAGAAAACTCATACCTCTAGGTTTACTGTATCTCCCAAATCAAGACATAACTCCTCTACTGTTCTCACATAATACAATTCTTAAACTGGTCCTTGTCAGGCCACTTTAAATTCAATATCTTCACCATGCGTATGAAATTTAACATCATCTGGTATGCAGTAAACAGTCCAATTTAACTTGCACAAAATATCCCTTCCTAACAGATTTACAGGACTTGAATCACATACTACAAATTGATGATCTTCCTTAAAACCCTATTCATACTGGCCCTTTCTCAGAAACAGGATTAGTTATTTGTTTGAGTGTAACACCTACAACTTGGATCTTCTTTCCTGAGAGGGGTAGGTCTGGGACATCCACTGTTCTAACAATGGAACGGTTAGCTCCAGTGTCAATAATAAATTACATTTGGTGGCCATTAACTTCTTCTTCTACAAATGGTCCACTAGGGTCTACCTCTAAGGCTGCACCAAGTACGCAATTCCCCCCGCCCCCCTTTAAGGAGGAGAAAAATCATTGGAAATTATCAGAGTCAAAACTCTCATCCTCCAACATGGGGAACTGTTAAAACAGGTTTTGGTTTTGAAATGGGTTTGGATTTGCTCTTGGCCTTTATTCATACTGAACCTAGAATTTCCCATGTTTTGTGGAACCATTGAAGCTTGCGGTACCTGCATCATAGGAGCTTGTGACTGTATTGGCATTTCCATTTGTTGAGCAGGTACCTGAACTGGAACATTCTGCTTTTGCATCTGATTTACTCCCTGCATTTGCCCATCACCACATACTCTATTTGGATTCTGTCTACACTCCTCTTCCAATGTCCGAGCTTATTATAATAGTGACAAGAACTGTAACATCTATTCCATTATTCGGATCTATCAGAACACCTCTACCTCTTCCCTAGGAAACAGCAACTACTCCTTGAGCAACCTGATCTCCAGCTTGAAACCCAACACCTTGCATTCCACTAATGCTTTCTCCAAACAATTGAGTCTGAAAACTCTTTTGATCCAGCTTTGTTTCCGCAAGCATAACTTTCTCCTTAGGTCTTGTCTGCGTCATCTCTTGTTCATGACTACAATATTTTGGATATGTCAGGATCTCACCTAATAGTTTTGTCTGCCAGCGAATCACATTCTGTTGTATGTGCATACTGAACTCTGGTCTCAACCCAAGAGCGAAACCTGACACAAAACAGCCCATGTCACTTTTCTGAGGATTTTCTTGTCCTCACTAAGCAGGCACTGATTCTTTCTCTTCCTGAGAAATTCTGTTAATTTTCAACCAATCAATATCTCACACCTGAACTTTTCCCTTCAAAAAGGTAATCAGCTCATTATATTTTGTCATCACTACTGGTGAGGGTGCACAATTACATGAATCTCTTGGAAGTTCAGAACTTGGCCATTGCACAGTTATTTTTTACTCAGCCCACAGATCACTGGATATTACTATGTCATGACCTTTGACCTCTTTACACATCTGTCAACTTGTGCATTCCGCTGTGAAGGATTCTCTCTCAATTTTGGAAAATTGTTTGTAAATGTTGCAAGATCACCTCTACTACTTGGTACATGACTATATCCTCCACCTGGTATGGCTTTCTTTGGAAAGACTAAACCATCACTTACATCTGGGGTGCTGGTGGTGGCTTACTATTCGTTCCTGCTGCATCTGTATCTTCTTTGTTTCCTGTTTCTTGGCCCTTTTACTCTCTAATCTTTCAAAATCACTGCATTTGTGGATACAATTTGTAACCTCATCCCTGAAGATCACATTGTCACAACAACCTCTTCGTCTTATTTTGCCCTGAAACTTCTCTGCAAGGGACCTCTCTTTGTACGATCCACTTCATACTTTCATGCCCATTCAGCTAATTTGTCATGGGTGGCAGCCGCATGCCCCATGATTTCTTTACTAAAATGTACCAGTTTGTTTTCCTGATAATGATCCAAATGTGAAATATCCAAACATCACCTAATAATCGCTTCCAAATCCAACTTCAGTTTTGGGACAGCTAAGGGTATCTGTCTCTCTTGACTAGTGGATGGTCTTTCTGCACCTCTTGGCCTTTTATCATCCTAAGTTTCTTCAAACCATATGTCAAATACTCAATCCTCAAATGGTTCTGTCTCTCCTTCACAACAGTTTTCTGAAAGACAATTCTCCTCCTTTCTCTTAATGATTCAACATTCTGTTCAATATTTATTGATGTGCTTGTGAAAGGCACTACCAATGTCCATGTTAATGCAGCTTGTGACACTGGGGCACGAACAGGCACAGTTGAACCAGTAGCACTTGGAGTTATTACTGTAGTAACCACATCAACAGGTTCAGGTGGAATTTGAAGTATTCAGTGTAGTTTCTCAATCTGAACTGTCCTTGGGTCAATAGGGGCTGTAGCCACTGTAGCACTAAAAGTTATCTCACTATGGCTATTAGTTGCAGGGGCCACGCATGGCAGTGGATGTGAAGCCAGTAAAGTATCCAAAATATCATCCCCTGAATCACTATCAGTGCCTTTCTTCCTTGCAGCTTTCTCATCATCATTTCCCTGTTTCTGATTCTTTTTCATCTTCTCTGTAGTTATCTCTGGGTACATTCTTGCTCCCTCGACCAAACATTTTCTCCACTTTTTATGTCCTTTGTCCCTTTGAGCATTGGCATAATTCCTCACAGCTCTTTTCCATTATTCTGATATTTTTCATTCTCCTTATTATGTGCTTCTCTCTCTCAAGCATTTAATGCTTCATATTGTGTAGGTCTAGGAGGTGTTTTCATCTCATATATTTTCTCCCTCTAGTGTTCAATGACCTTTAAATCAAATCTACTATATTGTGGAAATTTAAATGGACCCTCGTCTTTAGTGATCTTGCACCACTGGTGAAGCCACAAACATCTGTGGAGCCCTACATTTGTTACCATTTAATGAGCTGGCATACCTTTTGGTGGGGCCTCTTCACCCTCCCGAACTGCTAAAGAAAACATTTATTTTCCGTGTTACAGGCCGATCATGTTTAAGTATGGTTACCTACTACAAATTCTGCAATTTGCATGTTTCATTTTTAAACCTATGTTTTGCACATCATTATATTTGAAGCCTTTTGTCAGCAATTAAATCCGCTTTTGCAGGGTCATTTAGAATTTAGCAGAGTGTATAGGCCATTGTAAATCAATGATGCTCCCACAAAGCCATTTTGTAGTTTCCCCACTCTGCATACAGTTAGGGCAAGCAATGGGTTTCTGAATGTGGACCTTCCACTGGTTTCGGTCTTGGAAACCTTTGCCCTGAAGGCTTGTCCATCGCAGGGCCATCAGGTCACGCAAAAAATCTGCCTGCCATAACAGCTGCATCAGATGGCCTGAATCAAACATATTGCCCCACTCGCCAAAAGTTCAATGCCTTAAATCGAGCCACTGCAGTCATTGTCTGTTTGTGAGGGATCTCTAAGTATACTGGTGGGGTCTTCCATGAAAGGGGGAAAGTGTTGACTTCTGCAGACATTGGTGTCTGCCCAATACAATACAAATTACCTCCAATGTCTTTTAACCTCCAGCGTTTTTTAACGTCATTCAAAACCAAAAAGTCCAATAAGAATAATGTTTTGTGGTGATGTACATAAAACTTACAAGGGTGACTGACTATACCTGTTTCAAATACACCTGCCAGCTATAAAGCACTAGCACCGTTCTTTTAAAAATATGTGCAATGGTTATTTATGCAATTTATATTTTTATTGCAAGCATAATGGTGTCACATTTAGGCCGAAGAATGTTTTCTTCTTTTTCTTTCTATGTCATCTGTATGCAAACAACAAAGGCAAAGTAAATCTTACTACAGTTCGCAAGATCTTTTTTGTAAGGTGAAATACGTGCATGTCTTGAATCAAGCTAGCCTGGCTGATGAGGGGCGATGAGGGGTGAAACCCCGAAACCGGTCCCAGGATGCTTGTTTCCGGTCCAGGGAGGACCTGGCCTGGCAGTTCGGGCTGGACTGTTCCCATGAGGAACAGGGTCAAGACTGATTTGCATATGGCTGGGTCCAAACTGGGGTGGCATGGTGAGCAAAAGAACGATGGATTAAACCCAGATCTGTGACTGGGGGTGAGTGTTTGCATTGTCAGCACTCCGTCCATCATCCTTTTGTGTTGTTAAAGTTGCCCTAAGTGGGAAGGGTATGCCCAGACGTGGGTCCCTTGCTCACTGTGCCACTGGAATCAAGCTAGCCTGGCTGATGAGGGGTGAAACCCCGAAACCGGTCCCAGGATGCTTGTTTCCGGTCCAGGGAGGACCTGGCCTGGCAGTTCGGGCTGGACTGTTCCCATGAGGAACAGGGTCAAGACTGATTTGCATATGGCTGGGTCCAAACTGGGGTGGCATGGTGAGCAAAAGAACGATGGATTAAACCCAGATCTGTGACTGGGGGTGAGTGTTTGCATTGTCAGCACTCCGTCCATCATCCTTTTGTGCTGTTAAAGATGCAGGATATTTATACAGGAAAAACTGACTACTTAAACTTTTTATTGCATATGTCCATGCAATTGATTCTGTTTTGAATTGAAAATTGTGTTCTGGTGATTTTGAAAAT
Source organism: Pleurodeles waltl (assembly GCF_031143425.1). NCBI lineage: Eukaryota > Metazoa > Chordata > Amphibia > Caudata > Salamandridae > Pleurodeles > Pleurodeles waltl. The sequence continues at coordinate 722,807,168 of NC_090449.1, forward strand.
CTGGTGGATCCTTGACGATCTTTGTACTCTCTGATATTTATTTTCTACACAATATGAATTTGTTGTTGTTAGACCCCTCAACTTGTGTATATTGTTGTGAAATCCGTGTGATTCCAGCTTTTGCACAGTTATAGAATTAATGTTCTTTTCGGTATATATTTACTTCCATGCACCTGTTGAATCATTACATTTTCAGGCACTTCCTCAAATTCAAGTGAAGGAGAGGTAAGTACAGTGGGTCAAAATTCTTTCCAAAATAACAAAAATATTTTATGCTCAAAAGTGCCTTTTGCATGCAACTTAAATGACTGGTTATTTGATGTACCTTCACTCCAAAATTAGTGAATCTGTTTATGGCTTATTTTGAGGCTCTATGTGTTAGATTATCAATGAGATACATCAACAATATTTTCTTGATTTGGAGGGGCACACTAAAGGAGCTGACATAATTTCCTACCTGGCTTAATAAAAAGACACCAGGCCTGAGGTCCATAATACATCACAAAAATGTGAAAACAAATTTCCTTGATTTATTGGTCATCAATGAAGAGGACATACTAATAGCCAGCCTACGCACTAAGTCAATAGATTGAAATACACAGTTACATTTTGGTAGTTACCACCATAGCAACATGAAGAAAAATCTACCTTACGGCCTGTTTCTCCACACAAGAATTACCTGCACATGTTAAGAACAATCAGTGCTTAATTTGAGCCTGTGTTTTCTGGTGCAGGGCACCGGCACTTATTTTTGAGGGCCGGCACTTATTCTTCTGCCGCAAGCATTTCCTGCAAGCAAAATACACATACGGGAAAGGTGGAGGAAGGAAAAATGAAAAAGTGTCACAAAGGAAGAAAGCAGAAAGCTGCAAGAGTGAGATGGAGAGGCTGTAAATAAATTAAAAGAGGCCCAAGATGGCTTCAGGATTAAGCTGCCTCGGTATTCCGTGTTCGCACATGTAATTGCAGCAGCTGCGGATGTCAGAGAAGATCTTTGGGCACCGGCACGTTTTCATTTACAAATTATGCACAGAGCACAATACTTTAAGAATGCCAATCACTTTTCTTTGAAACATGCTGAAAGAGGTTTTCCCCCAAAATTGGTGATAAGCTTATCTAAAAAAGTATGAGTTAACCACGAGAATCTGTAGTGGAGTCAAAATCAAAAGAGGTTAATACTACCTTCACATGGGTGTTATCCTATGTCCATCTATCCAAAAACATTTTTAGAACCATGGTACTGGTCGAGAGGCTGGTCTAAAATATGCACATCTCTTTTAGTTGACGTGTATTCTTTGGAAATACTTGGTCCGATGAGGTTTTGTAAATAATGTTTTGCTCAGTATATGTTTTTTTGTGCTTAAACATTCTTAATGATGTTATATTGACAAGTACGGATTTGTTTGTAGTATGTCTCGAATTCTGATTTCTCTCAAGGGTTGCCAATCATGTCTCATGATTATAGTCAATATAAACTTACTTTGAGATCTATAATTATTGTTAAGAAATCTGTATATAAATTGACAGTCAGAACAGGGTATCTATAATACTGCTTTTCATCTGTATCATGGCTTTGAAGGCTGATGGGTCCCACTATGATGGGCTCAGGAAAAACCCAGCTGGAGTAGAATTTGGTCCACTTGCTGGGCAGCGTAAAACATTTTTCACTAAAGCGAAACAACTCCAGGATAAAGGATATTCCTTCAGGTATTGTTACGTCCTCATGGTACAAGTAAAAGACACCAGATTAAATGTGTCATACATGTAAAAATATTTGCATTGACTAAAAATGTGAAATAACACATATTGGCTATTAACCACTCTTGTGATTAAGATTGACTCTGTTAATAAATTGTGTGCAGCATAATGCCATGCCATGAAATTTGTTTCCTATAACTTTGAAGTACACTACAATGAAGGAAATCTATAATGAGCCAAATATGAGGAATTTTAAAATGATGGATGCAATGATGCTAATTATGGTGCATGTTTTATTGTTTAATGTAAACTGTACAGGGTTTATCCTTAAGAGAATGTGTTAACTGTGTGATATGTTATGCCCAGGTTCCCACAAGGTGCCAGGACCATCATCCCTTTCTTAATATACCACTTAATCTGACGCTACTGCTGCAAAAGCGACAGAGAGCTGACTTGCTGCACGTAAAGTAATGGCTTTACGTGCTGTTTTAAATTGGCCCTGCATCACTTTTTAGCTTGGAATGCATAAAAAACTGTGCAAAAAATGACATTTTGTAGAAAACAATGGCACACTTCATAGAAGGCAGCTATGGACCAGGCAGTAGCAGCAGAGACGACAACCCCAGCACCAGCCAGGCTATCCGTACAGACTCACAGGAGAAGAGGAAGTGTAACTTCAGTGATGAGGAGGACATCTTGATCACTGAGGTGACAGGGCATCAACAATAGCTTGCCATCACCTAAAAATTGGTAGGGAGGAAAGATGCCATTTGGCAGCCCATTGTGGAGAAAGTCAACAGTGGGGACAAGCGAAGAGGACCATTGCTGACTGCAAGAAGTACTGGCATGATTATAAGTGGCAGACAAAGGAGAAACTGTCTAAGAACTTGAAGGCAGCCATGCAGACCAGATGAGGGAGCCCTGTGCCCCAGGAGGAGCTGGATGCCTTGGAGGAGCGGGTGGCAGCTGTCATCCAACATGACTTAGTGGCTGAAATCCCCAGACAAGACAGTGCAGCACATGAGGAACAACCACAGACACAGGGTAAATATCAATAAGGGGCAATGGGGATGAAAAATGTCATGTGCAGTTCAGTTAGCTATATCCCAGTGCTCCAAAGTGCTGTCTGCAGGGCTTGGGCAGAAATGTGGGTCATGTCCCATCAAATGCCACTGAAATGTCACTCACACTGCCCAGTAATATATTGCACAGCTCAGTCATGTTCCATCAAATGTATCCATCACATGTGTGAAGTGCAGCACCAGTCCAGCCCAACCTGTGTATACATGCACAACATGAGTCACCAGAACTACAAGTCACACAATACAAAGTAAAAATAAAGGGGGCCCCAAACACAAGGTAAGTTGTGCAGGGCAGCAATGCAAGTCCCCTTGTGCTGTCCTCTGCCACATAGAAAGGGCAGGACTGGCCAAGACCAACAATATGACATTATTGTTTTTTCTGTTTCAGACGCTGGAGAAGTGACCTTTCATAGACTGATTTCAGAGAAGTCGGGAAGTGGAGACAGAGATTCAACAAGGTCAGTGAAGCGGGGGGATGAAGGGCAGAGGCTGCAGAGGCTGCGGAGACAACAAGACGGTGAGACAGCGAGGTTTAATGAGAGTGGTGAGGGTGAGGGTTACAATAATACGATGTCCTTCTGCTGGTTTCTAGCCAATGCCCAGCCCCAGACCACCACATCCAGCCAGTATGGACATAAGGACATCTGGCCCCACTGGTCATGCGTCCCTCATGCACAGTCCTTGCAGATAGCCGAAGTGGGCAGCAGTGGAACAGCAGTGGATAGCAACAGCAGTGAGTCAGGCGCAAAGTGCTCACGACGCACACAATGAGCAAGGGGGGGCCGAATAGGCATTGTGCAGTGAACCTTTTTGAACAGCGCATAGACAAGAAAACAGCAAACAGCAAAACAAGTAGTACAGCATGACAACCGCGCTAACCACACTACACTGGGGAAGGCTAGGGAAGACATGGGCTCTGTTCAGATCCAAGGGGAGGGTGAGTTGAGCGAGCAGAAGCGATAGAGCCTAGGCAGTAGGTTGAGCCCCCTGGTCATGAAGGCTGCCCATCTAGGAATGGGTGTGGCTTGTGGCCAGGGTGAGCTCCCCCCCCACCCTCCTGAATAAAAAAATTAATATTGACAGCATCGCTACATTGCCACATCGTAACGAGGAGTGAAGGAGTAAAGCAGTAAAAACAGTAAATGAGCAAAGAGGAATACCCACAGCCTAGGGCCACGGGCCCTGTTTCAGGCGACAGCCAGGGGTTGTGTTACCTGATGACCCGGACAGAAGATTGTCCCCGGAACATCCCAAAGAGAGCTTAAGGGGCACCAGGAAATAAACTGAGGCCCAACAATCGTCGAGTTTTCCAGCAGGCAGGAAAGTCGCATACAGAATCTTTCTGAAAGGAGAGCGTCAGCCATTGTAAAGGGGGGAAGAAGGAAACAGCAACCTAAACTTGAGGGCCTGAACGGCACTCACAAGGTGGCAGCGGTGACAGAGACAAAGACTCTGGTTAAGTACTTCAGGAGCAGCCTAGGAACTATGGTAGGGAGTCTAACTTGCGCTACCGAGCTGTGCCTGGCACCCAGTAAACGTATGAAGATATCCAAGAGACATCATTTGGTATGGAGTCTGCCCAGAAAGGAGGAGACTCCAAGATGGAAGATATGTATTATAAACACAGAGAGGAGTTGGACATCCAACACAATAAAACAGAACCTCCAAATCATAATACTTGAGTAATTTCAGATTAAGTGCAGTGGAATAGAGTGCACCTCTCCTCCTTGCAACCAAGAAAAACAGGACCTTGGAAGAGATATAGAGAATGCTTCCAACTTGATAGAGCTGTCCTCGACCTTCCGTGCAACATTCCATCTAGGTGATCTAGAAAGCACTGAGACACCAGTGAGAATGATGGTGCACAAGCCCACACAGCATCAAATAAGCTATGGGGTGACTATCGCAGATGTATGTAGGATAGCAAGGGGGAGCAGAGTGGTAACATCTTGATGTGCCTATTGTCTCAAAGGAGCCCAGAAGGGTTAGATGGGAAAAGAGCAGGGCCGTGGATCGAAGCATGCCAGCTGGGCACAAGTCCAATTGGCAGGTCACCTGTAACAGCTAAGGAGACCATGTCAGCTGACCTTATTCAGGAGATTAGCCCCAAATTGAGTTTAGACCTCCACAAAACATATAACATATAAGATACACTGCTGACAACAATTAATGCCACTCTTCTGGCAGCCACAAATGCTCTTACCTGGCAATCACACAAGTTGGAGGTTCATACAGATACAACGCAAACACTAGCACATGCAATAAAGAATATGGCCGCCAAATAGGAAGCAATGGAAGAAAGAGCTAGTGCAAACTGTGGTAGCACGGTGAGCAGAATAATTGATGGATTAAACCCAGATCTGTGACTGGAGGTGAATGTTTGATTGGTTCTGCATTCCGTCCATCAGTGGTGTTTGTTTCCTCAGGTCAGAACTGAAGCTCCATAGGGAACAAAGAGTCCAAACCGAGGTCATTAGCTTTTAGCCCTACCAGGAGTGCTGAGGAACATACATTGTTAAGAAGGATCAAGTGGAACCCAGGTAATTCAGGAAAATTGAAAACAAGGATAGCACAGTGGCATTACAGATGGATCACATCAATTCCGACCTCCCTTATCCAAAACTGGGGCCTCTGGATTACTGCTAGGCATACAGGCCTGTTAAGGGGAATTCAGACAATCAACTCCTATAGGAACAGGAAAGCCAGGGGCACCCAATTTTACAACAATGGCCTGAGGGAAAGTGACAGGATTTTAAGGAAGGTAAGGAGGCTCCATCAAAAAACTGGCACACAAGACAATGAAAGGGCGTACAAGCAGGCAAAACAAGATCACAAACACCATGCTTGGAGTCTAAAACAAAAGTACATGGACAAGGAATGGATCAAAATATACGCCCTCTGCCGGAGCAATGAATAGAAGCAGTTCTAGGAATTTGTCGCCAAACTACAGAATGAATCATCAGATAGGCGCAATGCAGTTATGGCAGAAGCATGCTAACGCATGCAGCAAGAATATACACAGTCTCAGGAGAACCCAGGCGAGGGAGCTGCGAGACATGATCATCAGATAGCATAATATTCAACACTTGGACACAAGAGGAGAGAGGATGTAAGGAGCAGAGCCAGCAGGCGGTAGCAAAATTAATAAAAAAAGATAAGCAAGGATGGGGCTCCAGGGCCCAATGGTCACCCAGGTGGTTTGTTTAAAGAAGAACTGGCATACTTGGCAGAAACTCTATCCAGCTTGTATATATAATGTAGGATACAAGGAGACATCCCAAACTCTTGGCAAGGTTTCTTACTGCAGCCAATACATAAAAAAGGGAAAAAATGGATCAGAAGAACTATAGGTTAATCACCCTCTTGAATATTGAAGGGAAAGCGTACACCAGTATGTGATTAATTGAGCTAAATGAATGGCTCAAGGACAAATTACATTCTCCCTTTGGATCAAATCGAGTTCCGTAAAGGCTCTGCAACTGTTGACAACATTGTTGCACTATCTTATCTATCACAGCAACCAAACAATAAGAACAGTCTACAGGTGTTTGCTTGCTTTGTAGATTACTCAGCAGCATTTGATGGGGTGTTCAAAATAAGTTGTGGAACAAACTAAAAAGTTGGAGGATCACCAATAAACTTTTGAAGGCCATCATCTCATTATATAGTAACACTTGCATAAGAATAAAACTGGATGGGAACACGGTCACCCATAAGATCTACACAGATAGACCTAAAACAGGGTTGCATCCTCTCACTGACACTATTCAACCTGTGTGCCACGGATCTGAGGCAGGTCCTCCATGGAACTACAATGGTAACCCCAAGAATAGAATTGCAAAAATTACACCTACTTCAACATGTAGATGACCTGGTATTCTTTGATCACACCAGAGTCGGCTTGCAAATAGGGCTAGTGCCCTAAATTCATACAGCAAGGTGAATGAGCTAGCAGCTTATGTGAACAAGACCAAAGTGGTGGTCTTTGGGCAACCCGCAAGGAAAGCTCTCCTCAGGTTGAGATTGGGCTGCCAGGCGAATGAAACAAGGAGATCCTATAATTACCTAGGGGCATGGTTAAGTGACTCTGGTAAACCATCATTACACTGTGCCAAATTGAGCTAAAAAATACAGGCAACTATATATGCACTATGCAAACTATAGGGTAAACTACACAACCCCACTACAGAAACTATCAGGAGGATGCTAAAAGCTAAACTGCTAGCAGTAGCAGGGTATGCACTGCAGGCATTCCCAGGGCAAATGGAGCTGATAATGGAAAAAGCACAATGCAAGGGCTATCTTCAGTTTGCTGAAATACACGAGTAACTCTTCATCTCAGCTTTGGTCTGGTCCAGCAGAAGTGTGAATGCCTTGGTAGGTGGGTGAAGTATTACTTCCAGATCCTTAAAGCAGACATAAGAACTTTAAAGGATGTGTTTAAAGCGATATTTGCAGGGAGATCAAATCCCTGGAGCAGCCATCTGGAATCGCAGTGTCAAAACGTTAACTTAGTAACATTCAACTGGACACAGGTAGAAGTAAATTACTCGGCTATAAAGAAAGTGCAACATAGACAAGTCTTCAAGCTATCAAGGGACAAGAACCTGACCTGATGCAAAAAAAATGGAAGGTTCCTAGGTTTAGTTTACTTGTATGAGGCTAGCACCATTCAGCCATATTTGACAAGTGCCCTGGGTAAGAAAAGCCTGAAAGACATACAATGGGCTCGAATAATTCAACTCCCTATTAAGGAGCTGAATCCAGGATGGAAAAACCTACAATAGATAATTAAGGGCCAGATGCATCAAAGGTTTTTACCCATTCTTTGCCTATGATAAAAAGTGTTCATACATATGGCCTTAAATGTTGATTGTGCAACCATAACATGGAGTCCCTGTTTCATCGCGTCTTCTGCTGTCCTGCTCTGCATCAACACCACAGGATCCTCTTAAGACCAAGGTTCCTGCAGCATTAGATACATATGTGCTGAGGCAGTGTCCTGGCTTTTGGCCTGTGCAGTGCCCTCAGAGCTAGCCACATTTGGAAGGTACATAAGAGCGGTCCGGCAGAAATTGCACAAGGCCATCCAGTTTTTGAATGCATAATTGATGAGTAGATGAAGAAATTATGGCGTTAAAAAGCCAGCTAAAAAACATCAAAACACACTGGTAGCAAGGAGCGGCCTCCAGGGACTGTGCTTCAAAGTGACAAGTGGGTTAGCCCACCCTCAAATGCACAAGCACTTTACATGTCAGAGGAACTTGAAAGAAGGGGCAGACTTGTGGGACACAATTGCATCTATCTTCGCTCAAGCACTTTACATGTAAGAGCAATCAGAGAGAAGGGTCATAACGGCAGCTACTTTTGTGTTCATGCTTTATAGTGATGAGGGGGCCAGCCCACCTGAAAATGTATAAGTACTTTTTATGCTAGAGGAACTTGAAAAATGGTGTGGATTTTTGGGGCACAATTGCCTCTATTTCTGCACAAGCACTTTTTAGGTAAGAGCAACCCAGAGAGAAGGGGTAGACTCCTAGGTCACAATGGCCGCTACTTTTAAGCACATGCTTTATAGTGATGAGAGGGGCCACCCACCCCAAAAACACACAAGTCTATCATAAGAAAGATTAACTAGAAGACAGGGCAGTTTTGTGGGGAACAAATTACCTTAATTGTCCTTCATGGTCTCTCGGGAGGCAATGATTCTTAGGTACCATGCATATTTTTAAATTGCTGGTTTTACTTATTTTGTTCTGCTTTTGCAATGATATTAATTCATTACGCAATAAATGTATTCATTCGTTCATTTATTCAGACTTGTTTCTTGTCCTCTCCCCCGGCGCTGATACACACTGGGCCGCTGAGGGCCAGACGCAGACAGGATTGTCCCTGTGCAGGAAGAGACACCTTTCTGCACAAAAACAATAATGTCAGGCTTTGTACTCTTCTTATCTGTGTGGTAGAATGCATCACACATAGGAAAAGGAAAACAAAATGTGGATAATAAAAGTTGTCTCTCCTTGTAATGGCTCCCCTGGGGAGGTGCAACACCTTTTTGCATTACCTGGGTCACAAAACCTTGGAAATCGAGAAATGTAACTAAACCCATGTGTGCTGCAGCTGAAAACCCACCACAATGCCCATGCTATGCCCCTCCTGCCTGACGCAGAGTAAGGCAGCACAGCAACGTGTGCGGCCTTGCCTCACTCCTCATCTCCAAGCCCAGGAAAAGACATGCAAAGTGGTCTCTTATGGCTTTGTAGAAATAGGTCTGCAGTTTGCACCGCTGGTGTGTCACAAAAAGTGAGGTAGCGGTGGTGGAAACTGCATCAACATATGCCCATGGGCTGGAACTACACATCATGCATGGACACCTGACCCCTATACAGCTTGACGTTAACAATGAGCACCACCTTGCACCATGAGGCCACTGTGTCTTCCATGGGCCCATAAACAAAAGTATGCACTGTTATGGAAATCAAAGGCATGTGCTTGTCTAAGGAGAATCAGTTGACCTGAGACGGTGGGTATGTGAAGGTACCTACACTCCGGTCTGTGGACTCCAATAATCCCTGGCTGATATCGCTGGTGTCATGAGGCAGAAGAATGAACAACTGTCCTGCCAAAGTGGCATCTTTGAGGTTGCCACACAGCTGGGAGCAATACGCAAGATCTTGGAGTCCATGGAGGAGAAGCAGGACACATACATCACCAAAATGGGTGCCCACCACTACAACCTTGGTGTTGTGCTGGCAAACCAGCAGGCCCTTCTCAGTGCAGTCCTACCTTACTTGTTGTCACAGAGAAATGCTGCTGCGGACTGGGGATCCACATCTTCAGTCCTTGATGTGTTTGTGCCTCCTTTGTCATCACCTCCAGCGTCTACAACACCCCCCTCACATAAAGCATCACACACATCAGAGGAGGACGATGTGGACTTGACCTCTAACCTAAAAATGCCCGGTAGCATTTCTCTGTGCCAAAATGCCAGTTCCTCCTTTGCCTAGTGCTGATGACTATGCCAGTAAACTGATAATGTCCTCAATTTGCTGTTCCACCTGAACCTACCCATTTGTGTACTGTCAATGTAGCCTATCTACCCTATTGGCAAGTTAATTATTCTCCTTCTCATTGAAACATTCCTCTCCGTCACATGCAGTGGATCACCCATTGACTCTGTTTGGACATTCAATGGCTAAAGAAACCTGTGTGGGGTTGTTGCAGCAAGAACTGTGCCCTTGATCCAACAAATTTTGCACATGTAAATAAATGCACTGAGTCAAAGCTGTTTCTCGTATGTCTGTAGGAGTATGGACTAAATAGAAACTGGTGGATTGTGTGAGGTAAAAACAAAAAATACTCCCCAAAGGGACAATGTGTTATCGTGCCATGGACAAAGCTCCACATGCTGAGGGAAATAGATCATGTGAAACCTATTTGTATGTAGACTAGCAAGTAGTCACTCACTGTCCCAAGCATGAAGTGCAACATGTAGCATGCAGTTAGTATTGATGATGAATTAAGGGCGGCACTGGTATGGAGTCTGTCCATGGATACAAGCCAACAAACTACACTGCTGTGACAAGCAAATGATGGACCGCTCAGTATGTAAGTGCCTGCCAATCAGTGTGTGACCACAGAGGTCCTAGATTAGTGACAATGGTTTTACATCACCACACCTTCAATGCATGTGGCATGACACACACACACTGAGCAACAACATAGGAATACTTTTTTGGGCCTGTCTCCCCTTTCACATTACGAGTGCCACTTACAAAGCACAAGTATGTTTGTCGATCTTAATGTTGTTCAATGCCCAACATGACAGATTCCTCTCCATAGGCATTCCACCAGGTCACACAAGTCTAAAAACACTGCTAGCAGGGGCAAATGCATGTAGTTATCATTACATAGGCAAATATGTAAAACCTACACAGTAAACATGAGGTAGATGTTTATATAGAATTCAAAGATATTTAATGTAGACATGAAACATAGCCTACATAATCTACACTACCTTAACTATAGAATACCTAATCTAAATTTTGCGTTCTTAACTATACTATCTTATCCTAAAAACATCGAAAACTACCTAATCTTAACTTAGAGTACGCTAAACATACAACACAACAGGTTAAACATCAACCCTAAACTCCCCTTAATCCACATATTCATACAGAAACAACAGACAGTCCACACATATAATCCCAAACAAATGTATGTTTTTATTTTTATTTTTTTATTTTTATAAAGCACATCAACCCCACCCAAAAAAACTAAACACCCTCAGACCAAAAAATTTTACCCACCCCACGTAAAGAGTTAAAACTACTATACCTGCACTATATCTACACTAACTAACCCTAAACGAAGCTATAGAAACAGTATTCTTAAAAACAACTATAAACATGAGGAAGGGCAGAAAGGGTCCCTGTGGCTCAATTATGGGGGCTAAGTCAGTCCACAGCCTACTGCAGATTCCGTAGTAACCGAATGGCTGTGTCCATCTTGTACTCAAGCCCACCTACCCGGAACTTGAGGTTGGACATGTCCTTTAACATCAGCTGCTCAAAAGGTAGAACCTGTCCTGAGGTCTGTGCCAGGGGCAATGCTGGTCCTGTGGACTGACTGGTGAAGATACTAGCAATAGGTTCGGGAGAACCACCCTGGTCCACTGCAACGTCCTGAGCTTTGCTTGCCTTGTCAGGTTAGTCCCTACGGTGTGAGGCACCATTTTCCAGCTGTCCCCTCTTCCAAAAATAATTTCCCCATTGCCTTGAATGCCTCGGCAACTAGCCAGATGTCGCGATACTGTTCTGCATGGTGGAGGTGGGCCCTCTTCTGCTTCGGGGTCATGATGTCTGTTTAAGCAGAATAAAAATCTGTCAGACAAAGGGTAACTTGGATCTACTTCAGTGGGAGGCATGGCCTGCCACGAACGGAGTAGACCATGAGCCTGAGTGCTCTGGCGAGTCTAGTCCTATCCGACCACATTCTGCTGATCATCGATCCCCCAACCAGGTATCCGAGAGGGCACATTTTTCCTACAATCAACGGGACACAGTGGCAGGCTGCCTACTGCCAACTAAGTGCAATCTCAGAACCAAATGAGATGGCTGAAGTGGCACACCTGTAATGGCGGCCTCGCAGCTTGTATGCTGCATGCCACAAACAAGAAAATGCAACCCCCACCCTTACCAGTGCTATGAATTGGCCTCATCTCTAATGGCACCCCCTGAAGCTGATTACCTTGCTCCCCTGTCCTGTGGGGCCGACTGTGGGGAGGCTTCCACAGTGGCTGCAAGCCCCCGGGGTGAGAGCTGCACGAGGAGCTTGAGAGACCTGGCTGCTGCAAAGGCGAACTGGGATCACCACGCAGATAGAGGCAGGCCCCAGCCATGAAAGCATGTGCATGGATTGTAATCAATGGTGGGGTACACGCAGGGCTACAGTGGACTATGGGCTGATTTCTTCCCTGCCTCACTGCATCTCAGAAACCACAGGTGACACCAATGCAGCCCAGGGATTTTACATTCTCTGAGGTGGGAGCTGCATGGGAGTGGGGAGGCCTGGCCACCTGGCCGCTGGAGAGGAGAGCTGGGACTGCTGGACAGCCAGAGGCAGGCTCCTGGACAGTGAAAGCCTGCGCCCCCACTGTAATCAACAGTTACATTGTGCCTACCACCCATTAGCATCAGGGGCTGTGGAGAGATTCATAATGATACACCAGAGACCGGCTAGGGTGAGCTCCTAAAGCAACTACTTGAGTTATTGCTGATCGTTGGGATCCCCGGCCAACTGGTTGACCCTCCATGGATCCTTGCCAGCATAAAGCCATGGGCAAATATTCCCGCAAATGACCACTTGACTTAGGAGCGTGATTGGACAGCGTGATGCAACAGGATACAACCCAATCTGACTCTGCAAGCCTCTCATTAAACCCAACATTTCAGGACATACTACAAGCCATCACTGCCTTGTGGGAGGCCCTGGAAATCTAAATAGACGCTCAGACCTAGGACACCTGTGCGATGACCATCGGCAACTTGCTGAACGGGTCACTACAACAGAGAGAACTAGCCAACATACCTCCAGCTCTGGCTGCCACCACTGTACAGCTAATCACCCTAGAATTGCAACTGAAAACCCTTGAGGCCGAAGCAGATAATGCTGAAAAACAATCATGGCGTAATAACATTTTCATTGTAGGTCTCTTGAATGCCTCAAAGGCAACAGCATGGTTTCCTTTTTAGAAAATTGGCTGCGCACAGAGGTGGCTCCAGTGGGCCTCTCGGCCTTTATTGCACTGAAGTAAACTCACAGTGTGCCATTGTGACGTCTACCTCCAGGAATGCCACCAAGAACAGTGGTGGCCCAGATATTGTGATACAAGGACCGCAACCACATCCTGAAACAAGCCAGGCTGTGAGGAACCCTCACTCTGGAAAACAGCAAAATAATGATCTTTCCTGATTTCCCCAGTGAGGTCCGGTGACAACGATCAGCCTTTGTAAAGGCAAAGAAATGGCTATGTGAACTTGGTGTGTCGTATTCCACAGAGTGCCTTGCCCGATTGAGAGAAATTACCTCCGGGGGTACCTGTTTTTCCCAAACTCCCCAGGAAGCATGGTCATGGATCGACCTGCAACCACGAGCAGGTCGCAGCACAGAACCCCAGGTGGACTCCCACGGTACCGCCATCACTCCCACAGGCGAAGATACCCGCAGAATTCATCAGTGCCAACGACTGCAAAGACACAAACAGAAAGGCAGAAGGTGATGGAGGCAGTGGCTTTTCCTAAGCAGCTCCAGTACTGGACCACCCACCCCGTCCCAGCAAGTAGAAGGGGATGACTCTGACTCCGATCACAGATCTTCCACCTCAGCGACATCAAGTGTCAACCTACCGGTTGTAACCCCCAGAACTGTGGATGACTTATTTTAAGTGCAACTCACTTTTATTGGGGGAGCCCAAGGAATGGAGGAAGGGACATTATACAATTGGTAAATTCTCAAAAGAGATAAAGTTTGATATATCCTGCAGTCCCCCTCTCCTCCTGTTATCTCTTTCCTTTGTGACGCCACAGAGACCAGTGGTGTCCCCCTCGCGGGCTGCAGTTGGATCAGCGGTCTGCATTTCTGGTGGCTGGTTGTGCCACGGCGTGGTCTGGAAGTCCTCTTTTGGGCTCTGGGTCACACTGCACTCATACAGTGTGACCCCCATAATTGTGCTCACCTGCTTTCTGTATTTCTTTTAATTTTCTTCTTGTCTTTTTCTTTTCCTTGTTTCCTTCCTTGGCCATATCTTCTCCTTTCCAGGAGTCTGTGCTTTCTTCCATGAATGCATTGCTCACCACCTTTTCTACTATGGCTATTTTTCCATTCACCTGTACGTGGCTTTTTCCAAACCAAGGTGGTGTCTTTAGCTCTTGCTGAATTTCACTTCCTGTTTGTCAGCATATAAGCACAGAAGGTCTTCTCTTCCTTGCGTTGCAAACACTTCCGTCCTGGTGGTGCTCCTCGCTCCTGTGTCCTGTGATTTGGAACTTTCCTGTTTTGCTCACAGTTTTCTTGTTCCTGATTTTTCTTTTGTTTTTATTTTTTTCCTTTTTCCTCTTTTCAGGAGTTCCTGTGATCTGAGTTTTTTTTCCCAATAGTGTTTTTTTTCCTATGGGACTCCTTCTGGAGGTTACGGCCTGCTAGGGGTTATACTGTCAGGAGCACCGTGGCTACTGGAAAGGGTCACACTTACCTTGGTCATTTGAGAACAAGAAAGAAACCAGGTGATGCCCTGAGACTGGCAGATTCCAGTGGTAAGAACCGTGCAAATCGTGACAGATTGCAACGGCAAAAGATTCCATGTTGTGCTGGAACCATTGAAGGACCTCCTGAAGATGTTGTGGAAACTGCACAGTCCATTCTTCATACCGTACAACAGGCCCAGGAGTTACAACAACTGCATGCTGAAAATACAGCACTGAGACTAGCTCTGGTTTCTTGGTCCATTGATATGCCTACTGTCTTCGCCTCAACACCATGTTATTCTGGAGATCTGAACAAATTAAAGGAATTCCTAGATTCCATAACAAATAATATTTTGCATTTCGACCCTCACAGTTTACCCAGGATAAGACCAAGGTTGGTTATTTGAACAGTGCCCTGTCTGGCCTAGCCCTAGCTTGGGCAAACCCCTCGGTAGCTGCCAATGCCTCGTTATTAAGCATCTATTCAGCCTTTCTTCAAGCCTTTAAACAGATGTTCGAACGACCTTGACTGGAGGCCGCTGCGGAACAAGCTTTAAGTGAAATACAACAAGGTATTCAGGATGTCCTAAATTAAACAACCCGTTTCAAACAACTAGCACCTGGAACCACTTGGGTTGAATGCACCTTTGTAACTCTCTTGTGTCAAGGACTACGAGATGAAATAAAGGATGAACTGGTGCATTCCACTCAGGTAGAATCTTTGAAAGAACTGATGGATCTGGCACTAAATACAGAGTACCGTTTACGAGAAGGAAACTGGAGAACCAAAAGGCCAGGTTGCAATCCCAGTCAGGAGCAATTCGCCCCTCCGTACGTCACCGTGATGAAAACCGATCAGAGAATCCGGCTTCTACAGAAGAAGAACTCATGCAAATAGATATTGTCCGTGGACCTTTGTCTGAAGCAGAGCGATAAAACAGACGAAGTAAGGCCTGTGTCTTTATTGGGGCAGTGTGGGTCATCTAATCTGAATGTGTCCTATTCTTCCTATCAGACCTTCGGGAAACACCAACTCCCATCCCTTGTGAGAAGGAAGGGGACGGGAGGTGTTGAGATACTTCTATCTGCTCTTCAAAAGAAGATACCACAGCTCTCTTTATATTATCAGTAATACTACAGTGAACTAATAACCAGGAAGAACAAGTATTCGCGTTATTGTATTGTGGAGCTAGTGGAATGTTTTTAGATGAGAAATGGGCTAAAGACAAAGGAATACCTTGTGTCCCTAAAGAGATATCAGAACATGTCCAAACAGTGGATGGCTCTCCTCTAACCTCTGGACCATTGGTTGATACAACTCCTACCCTTTGCTTGCAATTCAGAAGACATCAGGAATATGTTACTTTTGACTTGATATCTTCCCCTAACCATACTATGATTCTGGGTATTCGTTGGCTAACACAACATAATCCATATATTAATTGGGAGACATAGACTATATCGCTTTTATCCAAATTTTGTCAACTACATTGCTTTTCCACAGACTCCTGTTGGTCCCCTAAAGGTTCCATCATATCCTCCGAAGAAGCAAGTTGTACCATTAATATGATTCATGGAGAAGCCAGCTGCTATCAAGAATACTCTGGCGTGTTCCAGAAACCTATAAAACCTGTTTTGCTTCCTCATCAGGAATATGACTGTACTATTCCTTTGATACTTGGGGAAGTGGTTCCATTTGGAAGAATGTATTCATTGTCTGAGCAGGAAAAGAAGGTACTTAAGGAATACATAGATGAAAACATACAGAGTGGATTGATTGTTCCCTCTTCGTCACCTGCTGGGGCTCCTCATTTCTTCGTACCAAAGAAGACTAAAGATCTACATCCCTGTATTGAGAGTTGAATAAGATCACCATCAAGGCTAGGTATGCCCTGCCCCTTATTATGGATGTTTTAGAAGCAGTCCAAGGAGCCAAGATATTCACCAAGCCGGATCTGTGTGGTGCCTATCATCTTTTATGAATTAAGGAAGGTGACAAATGGAAAAATGCTTTCCGTACTCCGTTGGGCCATTTTGAATACCGCGTTATGCCTTTTGGTCTGACCAACGCACCTTCCATATTCCAAAGATTTATGGACTCTGTGTTCTCTGATCTTTTCAACCAAAGTGTTGTAATATATCGAGATGACATTCTGGAATATTCCTGTTGTCCCGAACTACTAAGCTTATTCGTCAGGTTTTAAAAGGACTCCAACAAAACAAGTTGTACTGTAAGCCTGAAAAGTGTGAGTTCAACAAGACCGAAGTTCAATATCTTGATTTCTGCATCAATCAAGCTGGCATCGCCATGACCCAGAAAAGGTACAAGACATTCTTGACTGGCCTTCTCCTGCTTCTATTAAGGAGACACAATGCTTTCTACAGTTATCTAATTTTTATAGACAATTTATAAAAGACTTTGCCCAACAACAAGGTCAATTAACCCAGACCACCAAGAAAGAAAACCTAAAGAAGGGTTTCATTTGGACATGAGATGCAGAAAAGGCTTTTCAGAATCTTTAAAGTGCCTTTACACAAGCCCCAATATTACATCATCCTGAAACTACTAAGATATTCATAGTGGTCACTGACGTATCGAGTAGAGCCATTAGAGCCATGTTACTACAAAAACAAGATGAGGATGGCTTGGAACATCCTGTCTTTTATATATCCCATCTGCTGTCAGATGCAGAACAAAACTATTCTGTGTTGGAAAGGGAACTGCTTGCTTTAAAGGCTGCCTGCAAAGAATGGAGGCATTTTCTAATCAGTTCTAAAGAGACATTTTAAGTCAGAACTGATCATCACAATCTACGACGCCTTTGCAGCTTTCAATGTATAAACAGTCGTCAAGCCAGATGGGCATTCTTTTTCACTCAATATGATTTTTTAGTTACATACATACCTAGGTCCCAAAGTGTTGTGGCAGATGCTTTATCCCACAAATATCCGGAAAGCACAATTACTTCTTCTCCACACATCATAGAACAATGTTGAATCATTGGAGTCATTCAGTAATTTCTTTACCGCGTAAAGAGAGCTTTAAGTCCTCTCTTACAAAAGAATCAGGAATACTACTATCATCAAGACACCTTGTTTCTGCCTACTAAGAATGTGCAAACAGAAGCCTTGCAAATGTGTCATGACTCCCCTATTGCTGGACACCGTGGAATTAAGAACACATAGGAACTGCTCCTTCGTTCCTTTTGGTGGCCAACGTTAAAGTCTCACGTTGAAACATATGTAAATTCTTTCCCAATCTGTACTCAAACTAAGATACCTCGAACTAAGCCAGCAGGTTTATTGATGCCCTTGCCTGTGCCATCTGTTCCATGGCATATGTTGTCCACAGATTTTCTGTTCTTTGCCATCTTCTGCAGGTCATCAGGTCATAATAGTAACTGTTGACTTGTTTGCCAAAATGACTAATTTTACAGCCTTAAAGAAATTATCCACCGCTAAGGAAATTAGTCAAATGTTTCTACAAGATATATTCTGCTTGCATGTCCTTCCTTAAATAATCATTTCTGATTGAGAACCCCAATATGTGTCCCATTTTTGGAGAGCTTCTTGTATATTTTTATACATAGATGTGGCTCTATCATCTGGATTCCATCCTCAGACCAATGGTCAAACAGAACGTCTTAATCAAGGACTACAACAATATCTACGCTGTTTTTGTAATGCAACTCAAAGCAATTGGTCCTTGTATCTACCATTGGCGGAGTTTTCCTTTAATAATACAGTCCACAGTGCAAAAAGGTCCACACCTTTTTTTTGAACTTATGGTTTCTATTCTACGGTTTTTCCTACTGTCACTCGTGAACACTCCACTGTTCCAGCAGCTACCTCAGTTGCTCGAAGCCTCCGCCATGAACAGGACCTGATACATACCAATCTCTTAGCTACAAAACATTATATGAAGGAAGTAGCTGATACTCAGCGTAGTCCTGCACCATCTTACCAGCCTGGGGATAAAGTATGGCTTTCTTCTAAGTTTCTGCCCTTTCGCTTATCCCAGAATAAGTTCAAGCCCCGTTACTATGGAGCTTTTAGAGTTCTGCATGTGTTGAATCCAGTCTCTGTTCGACTTCATCTACCAGTGACTTGGAGAGTTCATTCAGTTTTTCATATGTCTCATCTCAAAGCTTTTGTTCCTGATCCCTACCATAGACATGCATATTGTCCTCCTCCTCTTTTGGTTGATGGCCGTCCTGTGTATGAACTACAGGAGATTTGTGATTCCTGCATTTTTCGGAATCGTCTTCAGTTCTTGGTTCACTGGAAAGGATATATCAGTAGTGATTGTTCTTGGGAGGATGCTTCCTCTGTCCATGCTCCCCACTTGGTCTGCACATTTCTTCAGCATTTTCTGGACAAGCCTGGGGCTTCGGGGCGACCTTGTGTGACACTGTGGAGACCAGTGGCAATACCCCTTGGGGACACCTTGTGGCTCAGTTGCTTTTTGAGCCGCAAACTGCTTTTTGGGCCGCAACCTGCTTTTTGGGCTGCAGCGTGGTCTGGAAGTCCTCTTTTGAGCTCTAGATCATGCTGCGCTCATTCAGGACGCCCATAGTTTAGCTCACCTGCTTTCTGTATTTCTTTTTCTTTCTTCTTTTCTTTTTCTTTTCTTCTTTTCCTTCCTTGGCCATATCTTCTTCCCAGGAGTCCGTGTTTCCTTCCCTGCATGCATTGCTCACCACCTTTTCTACTATGGCTATTTTTCCATTCACCTGTATGTGGCTTTTCCCAATCCAAGATGGTGGTGTCTTTAGCTCTTTCTGCATGTCACTTCCTGTTTGTCAGTATATAAGCACAGAAGGTCTTCTCTTCCTTGCGTTGCAAACACTTCCGTCCTGGTGGTGCTCCTCACTCCTGTGTCCTGTGATTTGGACCTCTCCTGTTTTGCTCGCAGTTTTCTTGTTCCTGATTTCTCTTGTGTTTTTATTTTTTTTATTTTGCCTCTTTTGAGGAGTTCCTGTGATCCGAGTTTTTTTTCCCAATATTGTTTTTTTTTCCTCCGGGACTCCTTCTGGAGGTTACGGACTGATAGGCGTTATACTGTCAGCAGCACCGTGGCTAGGGTCACCCTTATCTTGGCCAATCCAGAACAAGCAAGAAACCAGGTGGTGCCCCGAGACTGGCAGATTACAGCGGTAAGAAGCGTGCAAATCATGACATCCTTAGCCTTCAAAGGTCGGATGGGTGCTTGGGCGGCTAACCTTGGGTACCACTATACTGCTTTCCCCCACAGAAGCACATTGCTTAGCTTAAATTGTTTTAAGGTTTGGAGGGGAGGGGTTCTACCTCTTATTCTTGGGAGAGGAAGTTGTGCGTTACTGTTTCATGTGATTGTTAACACAGTCTTTATCTCTCTGGGTCGGAAACTACCACCATGCATATTATATAGGAGAGCCAAAATAGTTTTTAGAATGAACCTACTACTATCATGGCAACCGATACAACCTATAAGATGATCTTTTGGAATGTCCGGGGCATATATGCCATGCCAAAACGATATAAATATTCTCCCACTTAAAGTGGCAGGGTGTCCATATTGCCCTGCTTTAGGAGAGACACCTAGTGGCCAGAGAGGGTGCTGCCCTTCAGCAATGATGGAGAGGGCAGGTCTTCTACACCTCCTTTGCCACCTTTGCTTGGGGTGTGTTGGTTTTGATTAGAGCAGGAGTGCCCTTTCAACATTACACCTCCGTCATAGAACCAAAGGGCAGGTATCTGGCCTTTGCAGGTAAGCTTAAGGGAAAGATATCAACATTGTAAATGTGTACAGACCTAATACTGATCAGCACATATTTTTGGCAAAGCTTTCAGCCTGGCTGACCCCCGTCTTTATGCGTGATTCGATTGTCGGTGGAATTTTAAGTGTGCTACTCACCCCTCCCTAGACCGCTCGTACCCCTTACTGCATGACTCCCTCACACACATGCATAGACCGAGAATTTACAGACTGGCAGCAGAGCTGGGTCCTAGCATACTCCTGGTATAACAGACATCCCCGATCTCAAGACTACTACTATTTCTATCCCTTGCATGAGATTCACATGTGCAACAACATCTGTTTATTCTCCACTGCTATTCAGACACTAGTGACAAATGTTGAATATCTTACCCACATTCTCTCAGATCACAATCTGGTCCTCATGCACTTAAACTTGCAAAGGTTGACTAAGATACCCACCTGGAGACTGAAGCCTGAGGCGTTGGACAAACCATTATTCCAAGACACAATCGGGGGACAAAAGACACTTTCTTTGCAGATAACGCAAGAACAGCCTCTCCCCACCAACTGGAGTGGGACGCCTTAAGGGGATTCGGTGGGGCTATTGCTTGTCAGAGTCGATGGGAATCTGGAGCACACTGTTCCAGGAGCTCAACGACACAGAGGATAAACTATGGAACATAGAACGACAATGCCCCCAACACCTGGAATTACAGGCCTTGCTCCTGGAGTCCAAGGAACATGTAGTGATACATACTGAGTAACTATGCTCATTTGACTATAGGGCCTATACAGAAAAAACTCATGCATAGAGCAACCTGGTTGGTTAATCCTACTAGTAAGGGCACAACCATAATGGAAATACTTTCTTCTACTGATGATATCCTCTATTCTCATTCTGCCATTAACAATTGTTTCATACAATATTATTGAGAACTATACATGAGTAGGTCCCAACATGATAGCACAGCAATTCAAGACCTTCTTGAGCCCATTCCCCTTCCATGAATTAAGGCCAAGGAGGCCAACAGCCTGGGGGCAGATATTACCACTTAGGAAATCATTGGAGTAATTAAAGGGCTTGCAAATGGCAAAACCCCGGCTCTGGCAGATTCCCAGCAAAATTCAATGCGGTTTACTCCTTGGAACTCGCCCATCAACTGGCAACTCTCTTCAAAGATGCCAAACGCTCTGAAGGCCTTCCAGAGACCACCAAGGAAACACTGGAGGTGCCACTCTTGAAACATTGGAAACAAGCAGCATATTTTAAGGCATACAGATTTTGCCACTACTAAATGCTAAATGTAGACTATGAAATACTGAACAAAGTCCTAGCCAACAGACTACTCCCACTTATGAAACAAATAATTCACAGTGACCAAGCAGACTTTATTTCTAGTCATAACACTGCTCTGAAAGTGAGGAGATTCATGTCACTCTTAGAAGCTACTACATATGAAAAGGAGAAAGCCGCTATTCTCAGCTGTGGACATAGGGAAGGCCTTTGATAGCGTTGAGTGGGACTACCTGTATTGGGTCATGCTCCATATGGAATTAGGGAGTGACTCTGTTGCCTGGACGCTACTCCTAAACTCGAACCCTACTGCCCCCGTGTCCGCACAGGCCAGATAATCTCAGATTACTAGGCAGTGGAGAGGGGGACTTGACAGGACCTTGCCTCTCTTTTTTGAGATAGCTATAGAGTAACTTGCGTGCATGGCCTGACCAGGCAACCGCTATGGAGACATCCAGGTGGGAAAGGATAGCCCTCTATGCCAATGACCTCTTGCTGTTCCTGGGTGACACCCAGAATGCTCTTATCAGTGCGAGATCATTGCTGGGGGACTATGGTACTTTCTCAGGCCCCAGAATCAATTGGCAAAATACTTGCTTATTCCCTACTAGACATGATGCTCAACCCCCCAAACAACCTAGATAATCTTATTTTGAAACCACGATGTCTTTCCTATTCAGGGGTCAAGGTCTATCATGACCCTTCAGATATTTTTTCGATGGGAACCTGGGGCTGGCTGTTAGAAAATTAAAGATCCACATAGATTTCTGGAAGACCCTGCCGCTGTCTGTGGCTGGGCGCATAACCCTCCTGAAGATGGTGGTGCTCCCCCACTTCTTATACCTTTTTGGAATGATTCCCCTGTGGATACATTGATCTTTTTTTACAGCGCTCAATAACCTACTAGGGCCCTTCATATGGGGTCAGGGTCACCGACAGGTGGCACTCTCCACACTTCAATGAGCGTCTTCTCAGGGAAGGCTGGCTTTGCCAGACTTCGAGTCTTGCTATCCGGTGGCCCAGCTCCAGCGGTATATCCATTGGCTCATAGGCAGCCAATCCCCTGGCAGGGAATTGGGCCCTTTAGTCCCCACTTACTAAAACGCTTCAGAGAATCGGTCCCACTCCTACACCAGATATGAGGGAATTTCTCGTTATCCAGAAATGTTGAGCCGGGACCCTGAGAAAGTCTCGTAATCAGACCCCTAACTCCCCGGACCTGCCACTCACCATGTTGACATCATTGCCACATGGAGGGGACTGGGTTGTCATTCTAGAATGGTCAAATGCCGGAATTACTAGGGTGGGACAACTGTTTTAGGATTCAACCCTCCTTCCCTTTGATGCACTCAGTGCTGACTTAGACCTTTCCCCAGGACATTTTCTGCTACATAGATCGGTGACAGCAGCCAACCGCCGCCATTGGAAAGCCGGTGGTCTTGAGTCTCACTCCCAACTCTGCTGCCGATGTTTTGCATTATCTGCTGGTAATTTAAAGGCAATTACATGTTTATAGATCATTGCAAACTGACGCACTGAGCCCACTTGATACCCTGCAGTCTCTCAAGTGGATAACAGTCTCCACTGGTTCTGGAGGGGCCTTGTGCCCAGAGTGCTTCATCCTGCCAAGGACTGAGGTAGTGGATGCCTAACTCCACTGGTTCTGGAGGGGGCCTGGTGCCCAGAGTGTTCATCCTGCCAAGGACTGAGGTAGTGGATGTATCTCTCCACTGGTTCTGGAGGGGGCCTTGTGCCCAGAGTGCTTCATCCTGCCAAGGACTGCGGTAGTGGATGCCTTACTCCACTGGTACTGGAGGGGGCCTGGTGCCCAGAGTGCTTCATCCTGCCAAGGACTGAGGTAGTGGATGTATCTCCTCACTGGTTCTGGAGGGGGCCTTGTGCCCAGAGTGCTTCATCCTGCCAAGGACTGAGGTAGTGGATGTATCTCTCCACTGGTTCTGGAGGGGGCCTGGTGCCCAGAGTGCTTCATCCTTCTCATGACAGACTCAGCAGTGTCAGTGCCCTTGGCGCTCCTGGGCCAGCAGTGCTTGTTGCGGCAGTGTCCTTGGCAGCGGTGCTTGTGGTGGCAGTGTCCTGTTCTGAGGTGCTTGTGGTGGCAGCGTCCTGTTCAGCGGTGCTTGTGGCTGCGGTGTCCTGTTCAGCGGTGCTTGTGGCGGCAGTGTCCTGTTCAGCGGTGCTTGTGGCGGCAGTGTCCTGTTCTGCGGTGCTTGTGGCAGCGGTGTCCTGTTCAGCGGTGCGTGTTGCGGCGGGGTCCTTGGCAGTGACTCAGCTGCTGGCGGTCCTGTCTGGCCCAGCGGGGCTGGTGCTGGTGGTCCTTTATGGCCCAGCGGGGCTGGTGCTGGCGGTCCCTATGGCCCAGCGGGGCTGGTGCTGGCCTGGGCATCTGGGCTGTTGCTGGTGGTGGCCTCCTGGGCTTGTTCTGGCGGTGGCCTACTGGGCAGCTGGGCTGGTGCTGGCGGTGGCCTCCTGGGCAGCAGGGATGATGGCGGTGGCCTCCTGGGCAGCTGGGCTGGTGCTGGCAGTGGCCTCCTGGGCAGCTGGGCTGCTGCTGGCAGTGGCCTACTGGGCAGCGGGATGATGGCGGTGGCCTCCTGGGCAGCGGGGATGATGGCGGTGGCCTCCTGGGCAGCAGGAATGATGGCGGTGGCCTCCTGAGCAGTGGGGAAGATGGCGGTCTTCTCCACCGTGCTGCTCTTCCAAGACTTTGCTGAGTTTCTTGTGCCCCTTCACCACCTTGGAAGGTGTCGCAGCTGACTCCACACTCCCACCTGTACCCCTGGGAGCAGCTTTGGTGGCTGGAGTCTTCCCCCTCTCCCGCCGGGCACTGGCCAACTTTTGATGCTTGACAGGTGGGGGACTTTCCGTGCTGTGGTTCCGTGCCACACTGGCTGCCCTGCTGTCCTGTGCACTCCAGATTCCGATCACTACAGGCACCACTGGTCCCGGAGATGTTGTGGCTGAGGTGCTAGGTTGGGACCTGGAGAGTCGGGCCCTAGGAGACTGACGGGGTGGGGGAGGTGAGGGAAAGAGGTCAAGGGTGGACAGGAAAAGTTTCTTGGGAACACTGGGATGGGTAGCTGGAGGGGTTTTGAGAGTGGAGGAAGAGGTTGTGGTTGTAGGAGGTGTTTGTTTGGTGACTTAGGGTGAAGGTGCATGCGCTGTAGGTTGTCGTGAGGTGGATGGCTGTTGGGTGGGTGTGTGGCTGCGTTTGTGTATCTTGGGAGGTGGCATCACAGACACACTGGGAGAGGTCACAGGGGATGTGTGAATGGTAGTGGGGGGTCTTCACGTGAGTGGGGTGTGGTGGTGTGTGTGCTGGTGATGGAAGTAGTGGCTGTTGCTGTAGTGCATGCAGGTGTGAGTGTAGACGAGACTGGGAGGGAGGAGGGAGATGAGGAGGAGGGGGACACAGGGGAGGCAGCGGTTGTTAGTGTGTCTGCATGTGTGTGATGCTTGCATGAGTGACTGTGGGATGTGTGGTGATTCTGTTTACCTGAGCTTCCCTTGTGTGTTGATGTGTGTGCATGCTGGTCTGATGGTGTGCTTGGGATAGGCTGAGGTACAGGGGATTGGGTCTGGGTGGAGGAAGTTGGAAGGGGAGGCTAGAGACAGGGACAATAGCTGCCATCAGTGCTGAGGCCAGAGTCTGAAAAGCTCGCTGAAGGGCCGCCTGACCAGAATGAATGCCCTCCAGGAATGCATTAGTTTGTTGCAACTGCCTTTCTACACCCTGGATGGCATTCAAAATGGTAGACTGCCCAATAGTGAGGGACCTGAGGAGGTCAATGGCCTCCTCACTGAGGGCAGCAGGGGTGACTGAGGCAGGGCCTGAGGTGCCTGGAGCGAAGGTGATGCCCACACGCCGGGGTGAGCGGGTACGGGGCAAAGGCTGAGGGGCTGCTGGGAGGGCGGTGCTGGTGCGGGGGTGGCGGCTGTACCTGTAGATGCAGGGGGCACAGATGTGGGCGCCACCACAAGGGAGCTCCCATCAGAGGACGAGTCCGTATCACTGGTGTCAGCTCCTGTCCCCGCCGTGGAGCTCCCTTCGCCTTCCGTTCCACTGGTGAATTCCGAGTCCGTAGTCTCGCCCTCTAGGGCCATGTGGGATGCAACTCCCTCCTGCTCCAGTGCCACTGCTCCTCCGCCTGATGATGCTAATGCACACAAGAACAGGGAGACCACAAAAATGGGGGGAACGACAGAAGAAAGACATGTTGAGTGCACGCATTACCGCTACCGTTGCGGACACGACAGACACAGAAGCCCCCTGCACTACGCAGCACACTTGGGGTCCACTGTTCAATCCCTGGGACATGGCCTACAAGGCTATGGCCGACATCTGCACACATGGATGTCACAGGAGCCTGACTAGGTGTACTTGGCACTGTACACAGGTGGGGTGGGGTGCCACAGGGTCTGCCAGAACAAGGGGACCTAACTAGCACACTCGCCCTGGCCTAGGGATACCCACAGCCCACCTCCCCCACCCAGACACCTCCACTGCACGCAAAATCAGCTGAATGAGACTGTACTCACCCCCTTGTGGCTGCTGTGATGCCCTCAAGCGCCCATCCAACTCCGGGTATGCCAACGCCAGGATCCTGAACATCAGGGGGGTCATGGTGCGACGGGCACCCCTCCCACGTTGGGAGGCCATCCCCAGCTGGGCCTCCGCCGTCTTCTTGCTCCAGCGGTGAATGTCCTCCCATCTCTTACGGCAGTGGGTGCTCCGTCTGTGATAGACCCCCAGGGTCCGGACGCCCTTGGCGATGGCACGCCAGATGTCCTTCTTCTGGTGGGTGCTGACCTACATGAATTGTACAGGGGAAAAAGAAAAGTTATTACCAACTGCACCGTCACAGTCATTGGCCCCCATCCCTACCCTTGCCATGTGGCACATGCACTCACTGTCCTTTCATGCACGCCTCAATCTCCCCTCGATCTTTCATCCACCCCACTCCACACAGGCATAGCCCAAACAGCATGCTCCCAGTGTACTTACCTGTTTGTCTGGAGGACCGTAGAGTAGCGTGTACTGGGGGAGGACCCCATCCACGAGTTTCTCCAACTCCTCCGATGTGAAGACAGGGGCCCTTTCCCCAGACGCACGAGCCATTGTCTCTTCCAGACTGAGGTCATAGCAGCACTTGCAGTGTAGGTCCTCTCCTGTCGAAGATCAGGTATCGAGTGATTGAACAGATAGAAAAGGGCGGTCACATCCACGGCGGTGCGTACCGTCACCGCCGGCGTACATCGTCATTGGCTCCTGGCACCCATAGGGTCCAATGTTAACCAATGCAGAATCGCGCCACGGTCTTCGACCGCCTACCGCGACGGTGTACAACGCCAGTGCAGTTACCTCACATCCTATTGTCCCACTTTACAGGTCAGGCAGCCGCCATTTCAGGGGCCCACATGGCTTAATTTTTAACTGCGTCACACATGCCTAGGCCTTGCCTCAACACTCATACAGGCCAAATTTCAGATTATGATTTGTGTTCTGTGTAAGCTGTGGGTACGTACCTCTGAGTTGGTTGACTCTATGCTCGCTGTTGTCCTTCATAGGCACCGTCCGCTGGGACATGTGAGGAGATGGCGGCATCCTCCGGTGTACAGACCGCTGGTGGACCTGTCTACAATGGAGGAAAGACATGTGATCATCACCTACAGGCTTGATCGTGCCACAATCCTGGAACTGTGTGCCCAGCTGGAGCCAGACCTAATGTCAGCTATCCGCCATCCCACAGGAATACCCCCTCTAGTGCAGGTGCTGTCAGTACTCCATATCCTTGCAAGTGGGTCATTTCAAACTACAGTGGCCATAGCATCAGGGATGTCCCAGCCTATGTTTTCCAATGTGTTGTCCAGAGTGCTGTCTACCCTGCTGAAACACATGCGGAGCTACATCGTTTTCCCTCAGGTGGAGGATTTGCCTACAGTTAAAAGTGACTTCTATGCCCTGGGACATATCCCCAACATCATAGGTGCCATTGATGGGACACATGTGGCTTTGGTACCCCCCCCCCCCCCCCACAGGAGTGAGCAGGTGTACAGAAACCGGAAGAGTTATCATTTGATGAATGTGCAGATGGTGTGTTTGGCAGACCAGTACATCTCCCATGTGAATGCCAAATTCCCTGGCTCAGTGCATGACGCTTACATCCTGTGGAATAGCAGCATCCCTTATGTGATGGGTCAACTCCAGAGGCACTGTGTGTGGCTATTAGGTGAGCACCTGGAAGCAAGTCAGTGGGAATGGTTGTCTGGGTCTGGAGATATCCCTACAGGTTAGTGTGTGTCTAACAGTTGTCCCTCGCCATTTGCAGGTGACTCTGGTTACCCCAACCTGTCATGGCTACTGACCTCAGTGAGGAATCCCAGGACAAGGGCAGAGGAACACTACAATGAGGCTCATGGGCGGACTCGGAGGATTGTAGAGATGACCTTCGGTTTCCTGAAGGCCAGGTTCAGGTGCCTCCATATGACAGGTGGATCCCTATTCTACTCACCAAAGAAGGTGTGCCAGATCATCGTGGCCTGCTGTATGCTTCACAACTTAGCTTTGCAACGACAGGTGCCTTTTCTGCAGGAGGATGGTCCAGATGGCGGTGATGTGGCAGCTGTGGAGCCTGTGGACAGTGAAGATGAGGAAGCAGAAGAAGAGGACATCGACAACAGGAACTCAGTTATCCTGCAATACTTCCACTGAGACACAGGTAAGAATACAAACCTGCCTACTACATGTACTTTAACACTACTACCTCTCTACTGTCTGTCGTTTTCACCCCGTGTATGGTCACTGAGTTGTCACTTTCACTTGGGTCCCACTGTGTGACATTTGCTTTGTTTCCTCAAGGACTAGAGCTGTGTGACATAGGTATGTTGACATTACAATTGAAAGAGCATTTTGACACTGTAATTGCTAATACACTATTTCGAAATCACAGACAGACTCCTGATTGTTTTGTGCTTTAAGGATGTTTATTTCAGTGCTCAATATTGGAGGGGGTTGTAAAATGGTGAGGGGTGATGGTGAAGTAATGTCCATGGCAGAGTCCAGTCTATTATTCTCACAGGTGCATTGCCCAAATGGGCATAGGAAGTGGAGCTGGGGCAGTTTGAGGATGGACAGGGTGACAAGGTGGGACAGAAGGATGACATTCAGGGTGGTCTCATTTCTTGGCAGGGGTCTTGGCATCATTCCCTTCTTTGTCCTGGATCTCAGGGACCATTTGCGGGTGGTTCTCCCTCTGCAGGGGGTGGGGTGCTGGTGTGGTGGTCCTGTGGCAGTGCCTCCTGTCCACTAGCGCCGGCGGAGGTGGTGGGCAGTTCATCGTCCAGGCTAGTGTCAGGGGCCCCTTGTTGTGTCACAGTGTCCCTCCTGGTGTTGAGTACTTCCTTCAGCACCCCTACGATTGTGCCGAGTGTGGAATTGATGTATTTGGGTTCCTCCCTGAAGACCAAATACTGTTCCTCCTGCAGGTGCTGGGTCTCCTGAAACTTGGCCAGTATCGTTGCCATCGTCTCCTGGGGATGGTGGTAGGCTCCCATGATGTTGGAGAGGGCCTCGTGGAGAGTGGGTTCCCTTGGCCTGTCCTCCCCCTGTCGCCCAGCAGCCCTCCCAGTTCCCCTGTGTTCCTGGGCCTCCGTCCCCTGGACCATGTGCCCACTGCCACTGCCCCCAGGTCCCTGTTGTTGTTGGGGTGGTGAGTTAGCCTGGGTTCCCTGTAGTGGTGGACAGACTGCTGATTGATGTGTCCTGGGGACAGAGGTATGGGCCCGCTGGGTGGGTGCTGTGCTGGTGTTTCCAGAGGGGGGAAGCTCTGTGGTGGCTTATGACTGTGTCAGGGGAACCGACTGTCCAGAGGTCCCCGATGGGCCTGGCTGGTCATCTAGATCCAGTTGGACAGAGCTGCTGTCATCACTGTGGGCCTCTTCTGTTGGTGGTGTGGACATGTGTGGACCCTCCTGTCCGGTGACGTTGGGTAGGGGTCCTGCAGGGGTATAAAGGGATGTTTATTACATCTGTGTGTGCCATGGTGAGCAATGGCTGGGTGACCGTGTGCTTGCATTCCTGTGTGGGACCTTGTGTTATGGTGGTTTAGGAGGGTGTGTGGGTATGTGCAGTGGCCATGCTTTGGTGATGGGTGTCCATGCTTTGTTGTTGCATGCAGGGCTTGGTGTTAGGATGTGTGGTTTGTGATGTTGGGACATTTGTGAGGAGCTGGAGTGATGGCGGTGAGGGTGAGGGTGAGGGTGGGGGTATGTGATAGCATGCAAGTAGGGTGGGGATGTAATAGGTAAGAGTTGACTTACCAAAGTCCATTCCTCCATCTACTCCTGCGAGGCCCTCAGGATGCAGAATCGCCAAGACCTGCTCCTCCCATGCTGTTAGTTGTGGGGGAGGAGGTGGGGGTCCGCCGCTAGTCCGCTGAATCGCAAGGTGGTGTCTTGAGACCACGGAACGCACCTTCCCCCGTAGGTCATTCCACCTCTTCCTGATGTCATCCTGATTTCCTTGGTGCTGTCGCACTGCGTTGACCCCGTCCACTATTCTGCGCCATAGCTCCATCTTCCTAGCTATGGAGGTGTGCTGCACCTGTGATCCGAATAGCTGTGGCTCTACCCGGACAATTTCCTCCACCATGACCCTGAGCTCCTCCTCAGAGAACCTGGGGTGTCTTTGCTGTGCCATTGGGTGGTGTGGGTGATGTGTGGGGAGGTGTGTGTAGTGATAAGTGGGGTGATATTTAGTGGTGTGTTGTGTGAGGTGCGTGGAAGTTATGTGGGTGATGGTATTGTGTGCCTGTGGATGCTTGGTAGTAGTTTGTAGTGTCTCTCTCTGGCCTTCTCTAGGTAATTTTGTCATAGGGGTTTGTGGGTGATGTGGGTGTGTGTTTTATATTGCAATGGGTGTGTGGGAGTGGTGTGTGTACCTGTATCAGGTGTGTGTGTTTCGAATTGTCCAATGTGGCTGTGTTTTGTAAGAGTCTGTGTATTTTGAGCGCAGCGGTGTGTACCGCCAATGGAATACCACTTTTGAAAGACCGCCGCGTGGATTTGTGTGTTGTGATAGTGTGGGCGTATTTCTGTTGGCGTGATGATGTAGGTTTTGTTTTCGCCAGTTTATCACTGACCTTTGGTGTGGCGGACTTGTGTGGGTGTCTGAATTTTGGCGGATTCCGAGCAGTGGGTCATAATGACCGTGGCGGAATTCCGCTGCCGCAGCGGTGTGTTGGCGGTCTTCTGCACGGCGGTAAACGGCTTTTGCCGCCAATGTTGTAAGGAGGGCCAGAATGCGATACAGGCACCTCTAATTGCATTTTAGATGGATAGGAATGACATCTTCCTGTTGTTTGTCAGAGTCATAGGGGGTCATTCCAACCCTGGCGGTCGGTGATAAAGCGGCGGCCAACCCGCCAACAGGCAGGCTGTCAAAAAAAAGGTATTCTGACCCTGGCGGGAACCGCCAACACAGACCGCCACTTTAACACTCCGACCTCCACGGCGGGACAGACAAACAGCGCGGCGGTCACCGCCAACAGGCAGGCGGCAGACAATGTACCGCCCACCCTATCACAACTCACCAATCCTCCACCTTTTCCGGGGCGGGAGCCCCGCCGATAAAAACACGGCGGAAACAGACTACGAACGGGAAAACGCTCACCTCTACACACTCCACGAGGAAGGAGGACAGCATGGAACCCGAATTAAACATCCTACCAGCTATTGTCTACCTGCTCATCTACCAGGAGTACGAACGCCGGCGCAGACGACAACGGTGAGTACTGCACCTACGACACAGGGTAGGGGGGAGGAGGAAAGCTTACAGGCACACACATGCGCCATACACCCACCCCACCTACACCCCAATGCAGAGCAACAAGTCAGAGTGACACCCCCCAAACCCACCGGAATAATGCAAAGACACAATTAAAATGATCTATAAAATATATGTATAAATAGCTCCACTGAAGGTATGGGAAATATGCTATATGAATGATACAAAATAAGGAATGAACATAGTCAAAAATATATACATAGGCAATAAGTCCTGCACATTCTGTCAAAGTTCCATAGTCCGTGGGCCAATGTGCACAAACACATGGGCAAAGCCCACACAGGAGACCAGATACCATTGGAGAGAACACTGCTGGGGCATCAGATGATAAAACTACAGGCACCTCAGGGGGAAGGGAAGGGGGGGCACCTCAGCCACATGAGTCCACGACGCCAGATCCACGAGGGGCCTCCATGCCCACTGTCCCATCCTGGGGAGTGCAAAGCCACAGTCTCACAAGTCTCTACAGTGGGTGGCTTGCCCACTGTGCCATCCTGGGGAGTGCAAAGCCACAGTCTCTCAAGTCTCTACAGTGGGTGGCTTGCCCACTGTTCCATCCTGGGAAGTGCCAAGCCACAGTCCATCAGATGGATTACCGACTCCACTGTTAATGGAGGAGGCATGGTGCCCAGAGTGCTTCGTGAAGCCCTGCTCGACACAGAACCGGCACTGTCAATGGGCCAGCGGTGCTTGAGACGGCGTTGCCCAGCGGAGCTGTGCTTGAAAGGAAGGGCCCAGCGGAGTGGTGCTTCAGATTAAGGGCCCAGCGGAGCGGTGCAGAGGCGGCGGGGCCCAGCGGAGCGGTGCAGAGACGGCGGGGCCCAGCGGAGCGGTGCTTGAGATGAAGGGCCCAGCGGAGCGGTGCTTGACAGGAAGGGCCCAGCGGAGCGGTGCAGAGACGGCGGGGCCCAGCGGAGCGGTGCTTGAGATGAAGGGCCCAGCGGAGCGGTGCTTGACAGGAAGGGCCCAGCGGAGTGGTGCAGAGACGGCGGGGCCCAGCGGAGCGGTGCAGAGACGGCGGGGCCCAGCGGAGCGGTGCAGAGACGGCGGGGCCCAGCGGAGTGGTGCTTGAGATGAAGGGCCCAGCGAAGCGGTACTTGAGATGAATGGCCCAGCGGAGCGGTGCATGAGATGAAGGGCCCAGCGGAGCGGTGCTTGACAGGAAGGGCCCAGCGGAGCGGTGCAGAGACGGCGGGGCCCAGCGGAGCGGTGCTTGACAGGAAGGGCCCAGCGGAGCGGTGCAGAGACGGCGGGGCCCAGCAGAGCGGTGCTTGAGATGAAGGGCCCAGCGGAGCGGTTCTTGTCACGGCGGGCCCCTGTTCAGCGGTTCTTGTCACGGCGGGACCCTGTTCAGCAGTGCTTCTCCCAGCGGGCCCCTGTTCAGCGGTTCTTGTCACGGCAGGCCCCTGTTCAGCGGTTCTTGTCACAGCGGGCCCCTGTTCAGCGGTTCTTGTCACGGCGGGCCCCTGTTCAGCGGTGCTTCTCCCGGTGGGCCCCTGTTCAGCGGTTCTTGTCACGGCGGGCCCCTGTTCAGCGGCTCTTGTCACAGCGGGCCCCTGTTCAGCGGTTCTTGTCACGGCGGGCCCCTGTTCAGCGGTTCTTGTCACGGCAGGCCCCTGTTCAGCGGTTCTTGTCACGGCGGGCCCCTGTTCAGCGTTGCTTCTCCCGGCGGGCCCCTGTTCAGCGGTTCTTGTCACGGCGGGCCCCTGTTCAGCGGCTCTTGTCACGGCGGACCCCTGTTCACCAGTTCTTGTCACGGCGGGCCCCTGTTCAGCGTTTCTTGACACGGCGGGCCCCTGTTCAGCGGTGCTTCTCCCGGCAGGCCCCTGTTCAGCGGTTCTTGCCACGGCGGGCCCCTGTTCAGCCGTTCTTGTCACGGCGGGCCCCTGTTCAGCGGTTCCTGTCACGGCGGGGCCCTGTTCAGCGGTGCTTCTCCCGGCGGGCCCCTGTTCAGCGGTGCTTCTCCCGGCAGGCCCCTGTTCAGCGGTTCTTGTCACGGCGAGCCCCTGTTCAGCGGTTCTTGTCACGGCGGGCCCCTGTTCAGCGGTTCCTGTCACGGCGGGGCCCTGTTCAGCGGTGCTTCTCCCGGCGGGCCCCTGTTCAGCGGTTCTTGTCAAGTGTTTCTAGGGAGCCAGACCTGGCCAAGACTTCCCGCTCAGTCGCCATCCGACCTTGCGGTCGCGGGGCCCTCCTGTGATGGAGTCCTGGGCCCGTGGGTGTCGTCCGTCACAACCGGAATGGGGCTGGTGGGGCCCTCCTGGGCAGCTCGCCTGCTGCCTGACTTCTCCACCCTGCTACCCTTGCCCTCCTTCGCTGAAGCTCTCTGGCCCTTGCCTCCCTTTGATGATGTGGCAGGTGACGGGGCAAGGCTACTGTCCTTGGTGGCAGCCGTCTCAGGCTTGTCGCGCCGGCCCTTCTTTTTTTTTGTCCTCTTCCCAGGGGGTGGGCTGGCTGTCCCCTTGCTGCTGGCCGATGTTCCTGCCATAGGAGCTGGTGGACTCCAATAGCCCTGCACTATGGTCACAGTAGATGCAGGGCTGGTGGTGGCTGAGGTGCTTTTTTTACTCTTACCAGATGGAGGGGGTGGGTCAGTGATTGGAACGAGCTCAAGGTTGGAAAGGAAAAGGACTTGGGAAGGACAGGGACGGGTAGATGTAGTGGGTATGGGAGTGGAGGAAGAGGATGTGGTTGTAGGAGAGTCAAGTGTGCTGTCTTTGGGTGCAGGTGCTTGTGACGGAGGCTGTCGTGAGGTGGATGGCTGTTGTGTGGGTGGCTGCCTGCGTTTCTGTGCTTTGGAAGAGGGGGTGACAGACACACTGGGAGAGGACACAGGGGACGTGTAAATGGCAGTGGGGGTGGTGACTGCACGTGTGCGGACTGTAATGGAGGGTGTGCTGGTGATGGAAGTACTGGCTGATGGTGGTGTGCATGCAGGTGTGAGTGGAGACATCACAGGGAGGGAGGAGGGAGATGAGGTGGTGGGGGACACAGAGGTGGTAGTGACTGTTGGCATGTCTGCATCTGGATGTTGCTTTGGTGAATGCTTGTGGGATCTGTGGTGCTTATGTCTGGATGAGCTGCCCTTGGGTGTAGAGGTGTGTGCAGGCTGGTCTGATGGTGTGGATGGGATAGGCAGAGGAACAGGAGACTGGGACTGGGTGGAGGGAGTCAGAAGAGGGAGGCTGGAGACAGGGACAATGGCTGTCGTCAGTGCTGAGGCCAGAGCGTTGAACGATCGCTGATGGGCAGCCTGACCCGAATGAATGCCCTCCAGGTATGCATTGCTCCGATGCACCTCCCTTTCTACACACTGGATGGCATTCAAAAGGGTAGACTGCCCAACAATGAGTGTCCTGAGGAGGTCAATGACCTCCTCACTGAGGGCAGAAGGGGTAACTGGGGCAGGGCCTGAGGTGCCTGGGGCGAAGGAGATGCCCGTCTTCCTGGGCGAGCGGGCACGGAGCGAAGGCTGAGGGGCTGCTGGGAGGGCGGGGCTGGTGCGCTGGGTGGCGGCTGTACCTGTTGTGGCGGTGGGCATGGATGTTGCCGCCACCGCTAGGGAGCTCCCTTCCGAGGACGTGTCGGTGTCGCCTCCACGGGTCCCCGTTGTGCAGCTCCACTCGCCCTCCGTCTCACTGGTGTACTCGGAGTCTGTTGTATGCCCCTCTGGGGCCATGTGAGATGCAGCTCCCTCGTGCGCTGATGCCACTTCTCCTCCGCCTGATGATGCTAATGCACACATGAACAGGAAGACAAAGAAAATGGGGGGGGGGAGAAATGAAGACAGGTTGAGTGCATGCATTGGCAACACCGTTGTCGGAGAGGACAGACACAGAAGCCCCCTGCACTAGGCCGCGCAATCGGGGTACACTACTCAGTTATTGTGACAAGGCCTACAGGTCTATGGACGACAAATGCACACATGGGTCAGGCCGGACCATGAATAGCTGTACTTGGCACCCTACAGAGGTGGATGCGGGGGCACAGGGCCGTGTCTAACGGAGGGGCCTAGCCTACAGAATGCGCCCTGGCCTAGAGATAGCCACAGCCCTCCTCCCCCACCCAGACACCTTCACTGCGCGCAAAGATAGCAGAATGTGCTGATACTCACCCCCTTGTGTCTGCTGTGATGTCCTCACGCGCCCATCCAAATCGGGGTAGGCCACCGCCAGGATCCGGGACATCAGGGGAGTCAATTGGTGGCTGGCACCCCTCCTACGTTGGGAGGCCATCCCCAGCAGAGACTCGGCGGTCTTTCTGGTCCCGCGGCGGATGTCCTCCCACCTCTTTCGGCAGTGGGTGCCCCGTCTGTTGTGGACCCCCAGGGCCCGGACGTCCTTGGCGATGGCACGCCAAATGTCGATCTTCTGATGGGCGCTGACCTATATGACATGTACAGGGTGGTAAAGGAAATCGCATCAGTTTTCTGCCTGGTCAATGTGAGTGGCCCCCCACTCCCCAACCTTGCCATGTGTCACATGCTCTCATCTTTCGTGCATTGCACTCCACATTCGCTCCCCTCCCCACCATCTTACATACACCCCACTCAACACAGGCATAGTCCATTCAACGTGCACCCTGTGTACTAACCTGTTGGTCTGGAGGACCGTAGAGTAGCGCATACTGGGGGAGGACCCCATCAACAAGTTTCTCCAATTCTTCGGAAGTGAAGGCAGGGGCCCTTTCCCCAGTCGCAGCAGCCATTGTATCTCCCAGACCGAAGTCACAGCAGCACTTGCAGTATAGGTCCTCTCCTGTGGATGATCAGGTCTTGAGTGATTAAGCAGTTAGAAAATGGCGGTCACACCCGCGGCGGTGCGTACCGCAGCAGTGCGTACCGCGACCGCCGGCGCACATCGTCATTGGCTCCTGAGACCCATAGGGTTCAATGTTAACCAATGCTGCTTTGCGCCGCGGTCTTCGACCGCCTACCGCCACGGTGTGCCACGCCAGCGCAGTGACCTCACATCCCACTGTCACACTTCACAGGTCAGGCAGCCGCCATTTCAAGGGCCCACATGGCATAATTTCTACTGCATCACACAGGCCTAGGCCTTGCATTGCCACTCATACAAGCCTTTCAATGCATAGCGATTCGTGTACTGTGCAAGCTGTGTGAACGAACCTGTGGGTTGCTTGACTCTGTGCTCCATGTTGTCCTTCCTAGGCACCGTCCGCTGGGACTTGCGAGGAGAAGGATGAATCCTCCCGTGTACCGACCGCTGGTGGACCTGTCGACAATGGAAGAACGACATATCATACTTACATACAGGCTTGACAGAGCAACTATACATGAACTATGTGCCCAGCTGGAGCCAGACCTGATGTCCCCCATCCGCCAACCCACAGGGATTCCCCCTCTGGTGCAGGTTCTGTCAGTACTCCATTTTTTGGCAAGTGGGTCTTTTCAGACAACAGTGGCCATATCATCTGGGATGTCTCAGCCTATGTTTTCTAAGGTTTTGTCCAGAGTGTTGTCTGCCCTGATGAAATACATGCGGAGTTACATTATTTTCCCTGAGGTGGGCGAATTGGCTACAGTGAAGGGTGATTTCTATGCCCTTGGACATATCCCCAACATCATTGGTGCCATTGATGGGACCCATGTGGCTTTGGTTCCCCCCAAAGAAAGTGAGCAGGTGTACAGAAACAGAAAAAGTTATCATTCGATGAATGTCGAGGTGGTCTGTTTGGCTGACCAGTACATCTCCCATGTAAATGCCAAGTTCCCTGGGTCAGTGCATGACGCGTATGTCATGCGGAATAGCAGCATCCCTTATGTGATGGAACAGCTACAGAGACACCGTGTGTGGCTAATTGGTGACTCTGGTTACCCCAACCTGTCATGGCTACTGACCCCAGTGAGGAATCCCCAGACCAGGGCAGAGGAACGGTACAATGAGGCCCATGGGCGAACTAGGAGGATCATAGAAAGGACCTTCGGGGTCCTGAAGGCCAGGTTCAGGTGCCTCCATATGACAGGTGGATCCCTAATGTACTCACCAAAGAAGGTGTGCCATATCATCGTGGCCTGCTGTATGCTTCACAATCTTGCTTTGCGACACCAGGTGCCTTTTCTGCAGGAGGATGGTCCAGATGGTGGTGTTGTAGCAGCTGTGGAGCCTGTGGAGAGTGAAGAGGAGGAAGACAACGGGGACGACACGGACAACAGGGATACAGTCATACAACAATATTTTCAGTAGCACACAGGTAAGAATCACCCACGCCATTTTACATTTACTTAAGGCCTCATGCGTCTCCACTGTCTGTGTTTACCCCAATGTCCTGTTAACTGATTTGTGACTTTCCCTTCCCTTTTCAGAGCTGTATGACCCACTGCCTGACTTCAGCTTTGTTTGCCCATGGACTAAAGCTTATTGAAATTGGTATGTTGTCATCACAAAGTAACTGGACATTATTGCACCGTTATGTGTAATACATTTGTTAAGAATACAAGCAGACTCCTGTTATTTTAAGTGCAATAAGTGATTTATTTTAAGTGCTACATATAGGTACATGATTGTAAAAGGGTGATGGGTGGGGGTGGAGTAATGTCCATGGCAGAGTCCAGTTCTCAGTCGCACAGGTGCATTGTCCATATGCCTGTGGAAGGATGGAGCAGGGGCAGTTAAAGGTTGGACAGGGTGACAATGTGGGACAGTGGGATGACATCAGGGGGTATCTTAGGCTGGCGGGGGTCTTGCAATCCTACTCTGTCTTCTTGTGAGATCTCAGGTTCCGCTTGTGGGGTGGTTCTTCTTCTGCAGGAGGTGGGGTTCTGGTGGCCTGTTGTTGTGTGGGGGCCTCCTGTCCACTAGCGCCGGCGGAGGTGGTAGGCTGTTCCTGGCCTGGGCTAGTGACAGGGGCCCTTTGGGGTGCCACATGGTCCCACAATGTGGTGACTATCTGGGTAAGGGCCACGACGATGGTCCCCATTGCGGAACCAATGTTCCTCAGTTCCTCTCGGAACCCCATGTACCGTTCCTCCTGCAGTGCCTGGATCTCCTGGAACCGGGCCAGTACCGTCGCCATCGTCTCCTGGGAGTGGTGGTAAGCTCCCATGATGGAGGAGAGGGCCTCTTGGAGAGTCGGTTCCCTGGGCCTGTCCCCCACCTGTCGCACAGCAGCCCTCCCAGTTCCCCTGTGTTCCTGGGCCTCTGTCCCCTGGACGGTGTGCCCACTACCACTGCCCCCAGGTCCCTGTTGTTGTTGGGGTGGTGGGTCAACCTGGGTGCCCTGTAGTGGTGGACACACCGCTGATTTACGTGTCCTGGAGACAGAGGCATGGGCCCGCTGGGTGGGAGCTGTGCTGGTGTTCCCAGAGGGGGTTGGGTCTGGTGTAGCCTGTGGCTGTCTGTGGGGAACCGACTGTCCAGAGGTCCCCGATGGGCCGGGCTGGTCATCTGGGTCCAGGGAGACAGAGCTGCTGTCATCGCTGGGGGCCTCTTCTGGGGGTGGGATGGACATCTCTGGACCCTCCGTGGCGGTGTGGTGGCGTTCGGGTCCTGCAGGGGTATAAAGGTATGTTTATTGCTTCTGTGTGTGGCATTTCGTGTGATGGGTGGGTGTCCGTGTACCCAAGTGCAGGCATTCCGTTGTGGGGGCTTTTGTGAGGGTGGCTTGTGGGGGTGATGTGTGTGTGCAGTGGGCATGCTTTGGTGATGGGTGTCCATGCTTTGTGGTCGCATGCAGGGCTTGGTGTTGCGATGGGTGGGTTGTGATGGTGAGCCTTTTGCTAGGAGTTGGTGTGATGGGGGTGGGGGTGAGGGTGGGGGTATGATTTGGCATGCAGGTGGGGTGGGGGTGGGAAGCAGTAGTGAAGATTTGACTTACCAGAGTCCATTCCTCCGCCTACTCCTGCGAGGCCCTCAGGATGCAGGATGTGCAAGACTTCCTCCTCCTATGCTGTAAATTCTGGGGGAATAGGTGGGGGTCCGCCGCCAGTCTTCTGCACCGCAATGTTGTGCCTTGATACCATGGAACGCACCTTCCCCCGTAGGTCGTTCCAGCGCTTCCTGATGTCCTCCCGATTGCGTGGATGCTGTCCCACCGCGTTGACCCTGTCCACTATCCTTTGCCATAGCTCCATCTTCCTGGCAATTGTGGTGTGTTGCACCTGTGCCCCGAAGAGCTGGGGCTCTACACGGACTATTTCCTCCACCATGACCCTCAGTTCGGCGTCAGTGAACCTGGGGTGTCTTTGGGGTGCCATGGGGTGGTGTGGATGAGGTGTGGGGTGGCGTTTGTGGGGATGAGTGTGGTGCGTGTGGTGGTGTGTGGTGTTTGGTGCGTGGAATCTGTGTTGGTGATGGTGTTGTGTGCCTCTGTGTTGTGGGATTGTCTATTCTGTGCTCTCTCTCTAGCCTTCGTCAATAATTTCGGGTCGTAGGGGTTTGTGGGTGATGTGGGTGTGTGTTTTATATTGTGTTGGGTGTGTGGGAGTGGTGTTAGTATGTGTATCAGGTGTGCGTGTTTCAAACTGACCAATGTGGCTGAGTTTTCTATGTGTGTGTGTATTTTGTGTACCGCCAATGGAATACCGCGTTTGAAAGACCGCCGCGTGGATTTGTGGGTCGGAATGGTATGGGCGTATTTCTGTTGGCGTGACGGTGGAGGTTTGGTCATCGCCATTTTTTCGCTGACCTTTGGTGTGGCGGACTTTTGTGGTTGTCGGGTTTTTGGCGGTTTGCAGGTTGCGGGTCAGAATGACCGTGGCGGTTTATCGCGGCCGCGGCGGTGTTATGGCTGCCTTCTGACCGGCGGTAGGCGCCTTTTACCGCCGAGGTCAGAATGACCACCATAAACATGCTGTTAGGTTCTTTCAACCTTTTTAGTCAGGTGTTGTAAAATAAATCAAGGGGGTCTATTCACAAAGGTAAATTGACATGTGAGTAAATCCACATTTGTAAATTTATTATTACACTTTGTTGGTAGTAAATTACTACTTTTGGCTTTTCACCATTTCCTGGTGTAAATTTACTACAAAGTACAGATTTACATGTCTTCACTGCTGGAAACAGGATACAGAGATAACTTTAGAAGTGTAAAGAAACTAAAGCCAAAAAAGAACCAAAACAGCAGTAAATGTAATCCAACTGGAGTTAACTTTAGGAGTTTAAAGAAACTAAAGGCAAAAAAGACCCAAAACAGCAGTAAGTGTAATCCAACTGGGACCTGGAGTAGGTCCACTGTCATACATGTCCAACCACTGACACTGTGACACACCCTCATAGAAAATAATAGAGGCAGGAACTTAGAAGAGACCCCCCCATGGGTAATAATGTTCAAATATATTAACACACTTTGACATTTTGAAAACATACACAAATTTAATTTAATTAAATAAATATATATATATAAATTTAAAAAGTCTTATAGTAAAATATTGTAATATTTTATGGCAGATACATGTTGACCCCTAAGCTATAGTCAGGGACTTTTTTTTCTGCTTCACTTTATTGTTTTTAATCCTGTTCCTAGTAAATAAGAATAACGTTTTAGGGCCTGACCAGGTGACAGTGTTAGTCTCACTGCGATTCACATTTCTACACTTTGCACAGCCCACCTGCACCTTTTACTCACATAGGGTAGGACAAAAAACATCCAAGAGCTCCTCCCTTTTTTAAGAGTTATAGCCCACAGCTTCTTATTGTGTTGTGAGGCAGAACCGTATCATAAAGGATGCCCCCTGAAGGTGCGCGTGGGTTCTCATCCTTAAAAAAGCTCTTTCTTCTTTTTTATCTGTCAGAAACATTGACAAATATTTTGTCCTATTTATGTGGTGGTTTAAAATGAGCCAGATGCCAGCATATGTAATACTGCCATCAGCTTGACCTGCAGAGGGATATTGGAGGACCTCTGTGATGTTGTTTGCAGCCTTGGTGCAATCTGGTATAGGAGCTGGACAATGGACTCCCTCCTGAGCCTATAGTAGGTGATGAGCTCCTCCTCCCTGAGGTCAATGAGGTAGTCCTTTGCTGCTATATCTGCTGCCTGGGTTGCCGATGCTTAGAAATTTTCATGCATTTTGGAGTCTGCATGTCATTTGCCATCGATGTGTCACTTTCCCAAAATCTTGTAAATATGGATGCACCAATTCTGGGTAGGATTTTAAGTTGGAACACCCACCTTGCATATGATTAACATGACCTGATGCAGCCGGTAGTTGCGCAAGTAAAGATTGTCACAGGACAGGGAAAAGTGACACATTTCACTGAATGCATCACTTTGCAAATATGGAGCAGTAAATGCTTCATCGCTGCATCAAAAATAATGACACAGTGGCAGTGTAAGCTCCTAGTAAATATGGCCTGTACTTTCTTAGAGGTTTAGATGGTCCATCTGCAGACACAGGTGAAGGCTCGTCCTCGTATCCAAAAGGGTCAATTAAAAGATGAGTGTGGACTGTAAAATGCAGGATTTGGTGTTTAAAAATCCAGGCCTTATTCTTTAGTATGCCTTGTGCACTGTACAAATGGTTCCAAATTTGATATTGTTTTCCATCAGAAAGAGGAGGAGTGTGATGAGCACAGTACACCTGTGAGATCTGCTGTTTTATAATCAATCTAGTTGCTGAGATGTTTCTGCAGGCATTGGAGCTGATGTAGCATGGTCTTTGGCAATGCCAACTAGAGACCACTACATTATTTCTGCCTGGGAGAGGCCATGGAACTTCCTATGAGGAAATGCCTTGATTTTCACAGGAGCAGTAGAATATGCCATGTGATTTTCAGTTACGAGTGACATAGCTTCACTAGAGTACCTACTTCTGCTCTAAAGAACAGGTCCTCTTCCAGCAAAAACCTTAGGTTTCAAAAACCTGGAATTGGTTTCAGAAAGGCAGCCAACAACTCAGGCCAGAAATCTCAAGTCTAAATCGAGTGATTATTAGAGATTAGGACAGCTATCTTTTGTCAGCTAAATAATGGAGAGTACATCTAGGTTGCTACCCTCTTACGATACAACTCCTGTTTATAAGCTACGACATGGGTTGAAGGGTCAATATGTTGCAGTATCTGAGTCAATATATGTTGAAAATAGAAGTATTATCCAGAAACTAACTTAGCTAAAAGATCACACAGATATTAAACAGAATTAGGCTCATAATTGTGGCACTCCAAGGGTCAGGCTTCATTGAACCCCGAGCTAAAAGCCTCTTATTAGCCAGGTAAAAGGTAACACTCCAATATCCTGCCAACCCTGCTTGTCACCATTGGATGAGATGACAATACAGTGTGATGGCTAGGGATTTTAACACCATTGAAAGTTTCCAGAGCTTCTCAAACTAAATCTGGGAAGGAGGGCAAGTAGAAATACAATTTGAAACAACAATTTTGAAGAATTCTTTCTCCATGTTCTGGTGGAATTATCTCAAAATAGAATGCACTACAGGCACTTCTAATTGCATTTTAGATGGACAGGAAAGACATATTCCTGTTGTTTGTCAGAGTCATAAACATGCTGTTAGGTTCTTTCAACCTTTTTAGTCAGGTGTTGTAAAATAAATCAAGGGGGTCTACTCACAAAGGTAAATTGACATGTGGGTAAATCCACATTTGTAAATTTATTATTGTCATTTTTGGTAGTAAATTTACTACTTTTGACTATTCACCATTTCCTAGTGTAAATTTACTACAAAGTACAGATTTACATGTCTTCACCGCTGGAAATAGGATACAGAGATAACTTTAGGAGTGTAAAGAAACTAAAGGCACAAAAGAACCAAAACAGCAGTAAATGTAATCCAACCGGAGTTAACTTTAGGAGTGTAAAGAAACTAAAGGCAAAAAAGACCAAAAACAACAGTAAGTGTAATCCAACTGGGATCTGGAGTAGGTCCACTGTCATACATGTCCAACCACTGACACTGTGACACACCCCCATAGAGAATAATGGAGGCAGGAGCTTAAAAGAGACCCCCATGGGTAATAATGTTCAAATACATTAACACACTTTGACATTTTGAAAACATACACAAATTTAATTTAATGTTAAAAAATTAAATACATTTAAAAATTCTTATAGTAAAATATTGTAATATTTCAGGGCAGAAACATGTTGACCCGTAAGATATAGTCAGGGACTTTTTTTCTGCTTCACTTTATTGTTTTTAATCCTGTCCCTAGTAAACAAGAATAACGTTTTAGGGTCTGACCAGGTGACAGTTTTAGTCTCACTGCGATTCACATTTCGACACTTTGCACAGGCCACCTGCACCTTTTACTCACATAGTATAGGACAAAAAACATCCAAGAGCTCCTCCCTTTTTAAGAGTTATAGCCCACAGCTTCTTATTGTGTTGTGAGGTAGAACCGTATCATAAAGGATGCCCCCTGAGGGAGCGTGTGGGTTCTCATCCTTAAGAAAGCTCTTCTTTTTTATCTGTCAGAAACATTGACTATTAGCACTCCCTCAACATTTTGATCTAGATCAAGATTGTTACACCCAGGTACATTGTTATGCTTGTTACTTCCTTGTGAGTCTGCAGTAGTTAGTCTGTAAACACTCCTTGACCTTTTCAGGTGTTATTG
Source organism: Pleurodeles waltl (assembly GCF_031143425.1). Classification (NCBI taxonomy): domain Eukaryota; kingdom Metazoa; phylum Chordata; class Amphibia; order Caudata; family Salamandridae; genus Pleurodeles; species Pleurodeles waltl. The sequence goes on from NC_090449.1 coordinate 722,851,121, forward strand.
CCATTTAATAAACCACTTTGAAGTTCATGATTTGGCATATTAAACAAATGCAAACACTGTTGCAGCAAATGTTTGGCTCCACAATATATTCTGTTAAACCTGCCCTTCCTTTTTTACAGTACCACAAATTATAACAGTAGACACCACCTTAGTACAGCGCAAATGCAAATTAAAGTATACTCTTTTATTGCTCTGATTGCAAATGCCCTCACCCAATCTCCGTTCTCTCCATACCACCCATTCTGCATAACACTCCCTACTCTCTAATTTTTATATATCAAAAGATTTGTCATAATTGAATGGCAAAAACTAATGAATTCACACTTAATAAGTGGCAAAGATTAGCACAGTCAGAAAGAATTTTGCAAAAATGACATTTAATGTTAGAAAAGGTGTGGTCGAACAAGAGATAGATCCATGTGACTAAATGAGGGTGTAGGTGAATGCTGTTGTTGCTAAGGAAGAATGTGATGAATGAGGCAACGAGAGAGAACATGGTGTAACTCCAGTTATTCCATATTTGGACTAGCATTTAAGAATTATTTATGTACACCATGAAGCCTCGTCCATCTCAAAATACATTTCAAAGGCAGTGTTTCATGTAGCAAATGTAGACTAAGAATAAAAATTTTCCTTAACTTTCTAGCTGTGTCTGTTTGGTTTGATTTTTGTGCTTTACTGTTGTAAAGAGTTGCACAGTATTTTCTGCTGAGATGAAAACTGCCTATTGGGATATTAAAAATAGCTGTTCTGCAATCTTGTTTTGCAATAACACTACACTGGTATGTCCTGCATTCCATAGTTCTCTCATTGAAAGAATATATTTTCCACAAAGTCCCTGGGTACTTGGCTATATGTTGTCAGCTGCACCCATTTTCCAGTTTATTCCTCTAACATGTCTGGCACATTTAAACTGGTCAGCTAGTAATTGTTAATGTTACTGGGAGAGAAAATGCACCTGAAAGGCTCTCTGTGCCTGGGGGGGGGGTGACATATGTACATATGCAAGATTTTAATCTATTTGCAATGCTTTTATAACATATGCATTAAACCAAAGGACACTATAGAACCCAGGAAACATCAAGGAAAAGACAACCGAAGGGTTAAAGTTATTAGGCAGCAAACACATGGAGAAAGAGGGCTTCCTCGTAAGATGTCGGTTTCTTTGAAAAGAAGCAGAGGAAGGGAATTCCAAAAGTTAGATTTTAATTCTTAATAGGAGCAATATGAAACTGTGCTGTGAGGCTGAACTTAGAGGTCTGGTGGACAGTTTTATGGGCTCCAGGGCTACGCCCTCTTTGTTTTCTGGATCTTGTTTATTATACCAAGAGTGAATAATCCCAGCCATGCCCTCGGGGCCCTAGCAAACATCTGTGCCTCTTCACCCATGGCACGCTAAAGCATCACTGCTAAAGGTAGCCATCAACTCTGTAGATTTAAGCCCTGCAGTAATGACGGCTACGCACCAACCAGCCTGCCATCCCACCCTTTTCCAACTTGTCACAGAGTTGGGAAAGGGTACGTGGAAGAGCAGAGACTGAAAACTTGAATACGTAACTGCAGGTTCATGGTTTCAGTTTCATGCTGCTCTGGTGTTAGAAGCAGAAAGAAGCTGTGTGACTGACTGCCCCATGGTTAAATGAAACCAGGAGTTCAAACTGAACCTGTACATGCAGCTGTGTAAATAATGACGCTTTTAAATGTTCTGGGCGTATAGGAGAGAGTGTATCTCTAGCAGACAGAACATTTGTATGTCTGAGAATGCCTATGTGTGTCTGTGAATCAGAGATAAACTGAGTGAGTCAAAATATGTGAGAATGAGTGGGAATAAGAGAGAATGACTGAGACTCAGTGAGAATGAATGAGGCTGAGTGGGACTAAGCAAGTCAGAGTGAGATTGAGTGAGTGAGAAGGTGTGGGACTGAGTGAGACGTAGTGATTAAAATGGGTGGGACTGAGTTAGTCTAATATTGTCAGAGTGAGATTGATTAAGAATGAATGAGAATGAATGTGACTTGAGTGAGAATGAGTGAGAGTGAGTAAGTCAAAGTAAGATTGACTGAATCTGAATGAGTGAGAATGAGTGGGGCTGAGTGAGACAGAGTGAATCAGAGTAAGATCGACTAAGAGCGAGACTGAGTGTGTCAGAGTGAGACTGAGTAAGTCAGAATGAGTCAGAATAAGACTGAGTTAGACTGTATAAGAATAAGGGGGTCATTATGACCCCGGCAGATGGCTGTAAAATGGAGAAAAGTACTACCAACAGGCTGGCGGTACTTTTCCCCATAATACGACATTGGCGGTTTGGCTCAAGCCAAACTGCCATTATACCATTCCGTCTGTCACGGTGGTTACAGCCAATGGACTGGAGACTTGAGTCTCCAGCCAGGCACTGTCACTAGGCCGCCCGTGGGATTATGACCCCGCCTACCACCAAGGTTTTCATGGCCTCCTTACCGCTATGAAAACCATGGCGGTAGGCACTATCAGTGACAGGGAATCCCTTCCCTGTCACTGATAGGGGACTTCACCGCCCCCCCTCCCCCTCCCCAGATTACCCCCAACCCCCTCCCTCTCCAGACCCAACTCCCAACATACACGCACCTTCACGCACCATTGTACACACTCATATACATACTCATACCCACATTCACCCATGCATGCATACATCCATTCACACACACATCCACACTCACTGAAATACATACAAGCACACACGCATTCACACAACACAACATACACGCACTCACACATCCATACATAGACACACATACAACACGCAAAACACACCCATATTCACGCACACAGAAACATTCACACACCACTCCCCCCCCACACACACAACACCCCCCACCCCATTCCCTGTCGGAGCACCCGGCTTACCTGATTTCAGGGGGTCCTCTGGCAGGAGACAGGATGGGGCGCTGCTGCCAGCAGCAGCGTCCAATAGCAGAACACCGCCAGGCCGTTTCATGTGTCATGATACGGTCTGTGGTGGTGTACTGGTGTGGTGCTGCTGCTGGCAGCTGCGCCACTTCAATGCCATCCGCTGCCATGGCCGCAGCCAGAATTCCGCCATCCTTCTGGCGGAATTCCAGCTACGGTCATAGTTTGGCAGACGGCTGGTAGCCGTGGCGACAGTCTTGTGGCAGCCATCGCCCGGCGGCAGGTGGTTTTTAGCGCCAATGTTATAATGAGGGCCTAAGTGACTCATAGTAAGATTGCATGAGAATGAGTGGGAGTGAGAGAACAAGTGAAAAGGAGAGAGTTTGAGTGAGTCAGGGTGAAAATGAGTTAATCAGGATGAGTGAGAATTAGTGGGACTGAGTGGCTCACAGTGAGAATGAGTGAAACAGCTGTGTAAAAATTTCTGATGCATCTGTTGGCACTAAATTCACACATTGTTGGAGTAGCGTCCTTAAACTGACCTAACTCCAGCAATGCGAGGAGTCTCCCATTGGAAAAAGCTCCACCTCAATTTTACACCTGCTCTTAGGAGGCAGTAAAGCTTTGATTCAGTGAAGTGGCAGAATGATGCTGTGAAATGTTGTAAATTTCACTCCGTCAGTTCTGAGTGACTTTTCCCATGGTAAAGCCTACCCTGCATATATTATACCAAGCGCAGGTATAATGTGACGCCGGGCTTTACAAACTGACGCATTAGGCCCAATGTGCCAGTTTGTAAATATGGAGCAGTGTAGTGCACTGCTAGCGCCACTGCTGTGTAAAAAAAAACTGACACAGCAGTGGCGCAAAGGGCTTGTAAATGAGACCCTGAGTGAGCCAAAGTGAGCAAAAGTGAGTGCCAGTGTGATCAAGAGTTAGTAAATATGAGTGAAGTAGACTGAGTGACATGTTTCATCACAGCATGAACTTGAGTATAGAAATATATAGGAATAGGGGAGGCAAACACTCCAATCTTCTCCCAGTGGAGGCATAAAAATATACGGTGCCTAGGGTTGGGGGTTGCAATCCAGTGCCAGCATGGGCAAGCCATGCACCTCATTCTGTTTTCCACTTTTCCTTCCTGATGGCCTGGTTAACTTTCTGATCCCACTAAGATGATAGTTAAGGGGTAAACAACCCATTCTGCCCATGCAGGGGAGCTGAAAGCCCACCATAATACCATGGACAAGAAGTGAGAAAAGGAATGTAGTACAGCTCTGGGCTATCTCGGCATCGGGCCCCACTTCCAATCACTAGACAGCAGAATTGGCTTGTGTCCGCCAAGGTACCGCCGTGAAATGACCGCACCGCGGTCAAAAGACCGCGGCGGCCATTTAAACATTTCCTCTGGGCCGGCGGGCGCTCTCCGAAAGAGCGCCCGCCGGCCCAGAGGAAATGCCCCTGCAACGAGGACGCCGGCTCAGAATTGAGCCGGCGTAGTTGCAGGGGTGCGACGGGTGCAGTTGCACCCGTCGCGTATTTCAGTGTCTGCAAGGCAGACACTGAAATACTTTGCGGGGCCCTCTTACGGGGGCCCCTGCCGTGCCCATGCCATTGGCATGGGCACGGCAGGGGCCCCCAGGGGCCCCGCGGCACCCCCTACCGCCATCCTGTTCATGGCGGGTTTCCCGCCATGAACAGGATGGCGGTAGGGGCTGTCAGAATCCTCATGGCGGCGGAGCGCGCTCCGCCGCCATGAAGGATTCCCCCGAGCAGCGGTAAGTCGGCGGGAGCCCGCCGACTTGCCGCTTCTGACCGCGGCTGAACCGCCGCGGTCAGAATGCTCGTGGGAGCACCGCCAGCCTGTTGGCGGTGCTCCCGTGGTCGTGGCCCTGGCGGCCACCGGCCGCCAGGGTCAGAATGACCCCCTATGTGTCAAAAAACATTATTGTTCATATATTTATGTGACTAAAGTCTTGGACTTCCAGACGATGGACAGAGTCTTACCACTGTGCGTTCCCAAACTTCTGCTCAGAATAAAACCTCCATCAATGTGTGGCTGGACCTAAAACAGGCCATAAGAGCAGACCAAAACTGTTGCCATGTGAAGATCACATTGTCAATACAATGCCTTCACACAGTTAAAGTTTTGACCGGTTCCCTTAGTAGGTGTTAAAATCACCCACACAAGTTGGGTATTGTTTTGATAGGCAGAAGTGTGGGAACACAGAGTGTTAATACATTTATTGCAATTGCTGAAGATTTCAGAACTTTCCCTCACATAAATGTTCGGGCATTTTGTGATTTTAGCCAGAAAACTGTGGCCGCTTGTTAACGCAAAAGCGGCGCAAATTTACAATTGTATTTTGTAAGTTTGTGCTGATTTTGCGTTAAAAAATGACGCAAATGCAGGGCTAAACAAGTATAAATATGGGCCTATGTTTCCAGAGAATTCAGGGTAGGAAATGTAGTGTAATCCACTCACGCCACACCACCCAAACCTTGCTGTGTGTTCAATTGTCAGAAATGTCTTGGTAGGTTTCTCTTGGTGCCTGACAAGTCCGGACTCAGGAGTGGCAGACACCCAAATCACCAGAAGGATTGAAATTAAGATAAACACTTTAATATTTCCATAATGTATTTTGGGGCCTTTCCTGGCACAGGTGATAGGCCCACCCACACAAGTGGAGTACTATTTTTATAAGAAATGTGGACATGCTGGTAATCTACAGATTAAGTAACTCTCCCTGAAATAACACTTGAGAAAATTCAGTGATGTAGCCAAAGAATGAAAAGGTAAGAAAAATTTGAGGTATCCAGGCAAGTCTCACTTCCCTTGATCCTTCTTGGTGTCTAGTTTTTAGAAATGTCTATGGATGGTATATTTCTGTGGGTATTGGATGACCTCATGTCCGCGTTTCACGTTTACCCATATCCCCAGAATAACTGAAATTAATGTGAAATTTTTGATGTTTCACCATTTCATTTTGTTGTCATTTCTGTTGTGAGTGTAAGGCTCACCCACAAAAGTGGGGTAAATTTTTATCAGGAAAAGTGTGCGAATGCTGGATGGTAGGAACTTTTTTTAATTACCACAGGTTCTGGCACTTTATCTCACAGTAACAAAAAGGAAATTCTGTTACTTTAGCCATAGTTTGACATTTGCAATATATTCTGTGTAAGAAAACATAGAGAAAACATAGATGAATCTATGCAAGTTACATCACCCTGGACTTTCCTGGGCATCCCTGGGTGTCTTGATTTCACAAATGCCTTGGGTTTCTAGGTTTCCATGGGTGCTGACTGACAGAGACCCCAAGTTTAGCAACTACTCACATCACCCGAATGAGGATTAAAATTCAATGGAAAATATTGATGTATCTATGTTGCATTTTGGGGTCTTTTCGTTCGCAGCCAGCAGGCCCTCCTACACATGCGGGGTGCCTATTTCTTTGGGAAATGTAGGAATGATGGGTGGTACGACATTTGTAAACTCTTGCAGGTTCTGGATTTATTTATTTTGTAAAAGAGAGAAACGTATATGATTCAAAGTTTAATGTTATAAGGGGATTCTGGGATACAAAATTAGTGGGATCTGAACATGCCATACCACCCCCGGGTTAATTTTTGGAAATAGTTTTGGTGTTGGTCGACTCTTAGCCCAAATACCATAACTACTCACATCTCAGGAAAGATTGAATTTCCAAGAAAGAATCATGACATCGCCAAGATGCATTTTGGGGCTTTTCAGACACAGGTAACAGGTCCAACCACAAACGTAAATGACAATGTTGGGTGGTAGGACTTGTGTTCATCCTTAAAGAGTCCAGAGATTTCACCCATATAAGTCAGAGGAAAACCTGTTATTTTAGCCAAAGAGTGATGTTTGCATGGTATTCTGAGTGGTGGGGTCCATTCAAGGCACATCACTGTGGACTTATTCAGAAGTATTCAGAATTGGATGGGGTTGGTAAATATCCCTGGGTACTGGTCGATCAGGGGCGAAAATCCCACAGCTACCCATATGCATTGAAGGATTGAAACTCCTAAGAGTAATCTGGATATCTCCATATTGTATTTTGGGGCCTTTGGTCTCATGGGTGATAGGCTCACCAATACTGTTGGTATCAAAAGAACTGCAAGAACAAACAATAGTCAAAAAAGTCTTATTATTTATTGAATTTTTCTCAACGTCTGGCTTTCAAATGCAGTGTGCAGGAAAGAACACATTTTGCAACAACAGACTCAGAATCACAGGATATGATTGGTAACCCTAAGTTCACATTTATACACATAACCACTATTCCTAAACTCAGATTTTTGGCCACATTTATAAAACACATATCTTTCCTTCATACCAATTTTCCATTTAGCAGATTTTACCTTATGAAATGATGCATGGTTGATATGCAAATACAAATCATTATAAGCTAAAGTTTGGTTGATGGCACTTGGTACTGAGTGTTTTTGTTCAATCACAAACACTATGGGCCTCATTACGACCCTGGCATCGCGGTGGCCACCATTTACAACCACGGCAGACCACCAACACTGCCAGATTGAATCTACATGATTGTCTGACGGTCTGGAGGTGCTGACGGTAGTTGCAATCCGTCAGGAGAGCGCTGCAAGCAGCGCCGCCCTGTGGATTATGACCCCCCCCCTCTCTGCCAGTGGTCTCAAGCAGTAACACTGCCATGAAAAGTCTGGCGGAGACGGGGTGCAGGGTGCCCCAGGTGGGCCCCTGCACTGCCCAGGAATTTGGCATGGACAGTGCGGGGGCCCCATCGCAATGTTCACTGTCTGCTTTGCTAGTGCACCCTACGCACTACAGCAATGCCACCAGCTCTACTATGAGCAAGAGACAATGCTGTTGGTCGTTTTCCACCCGCTGACCCAGCGGGAAATTCGTAATGGCCCCGGCGGGGAAGTTGCCACACTGGCGGCAACCTACCAGTTGGGACTTTGGCAGATGGGCTTTTCCATCCACCAAAGTCATAATCAGGGCCATAGGGTCTCATTGCGATCCTGATCGTCCAATGCCCTGATTTGCAGGCAGTGAACATTGCGACGGGTGCTGGTACATCCTACGCACTACAGCATTGCCGCTGGCTCTATTATGAGCCGGAGACAATGCTGTAGGCCGTTGCTCACTGGGCTGGTGTGCGGAAACTGTGTTTCCGCCCTTTGACTCAGCAAGAAACTCGTAATGACCCTGGCGGGGAGGCTGGGGGGGCAACCTACCTGTCAGGACTTCAGCGGATGGGCTTTTCCGTCTGCCGAAGTCATAATCAGGGCCTATGTCTCACTGTAACTGAAAGAATTTGACAGACATAACAGTATATTACCTACGTACAATGCCAATGGTGCAAAACAATTACATTTTAAAACATTGGCAGCAACTTCTATTTTTCCTGCTTACTTTTATTAGTTTTTGATAAAATTGATTAATGGTTTTGGGAAAACCAAGCACGATCTACACTTATAACCGATCAGTGAATTCTGAATTTAATATATTTTTCTGTAATGCACAGATTCCTTGGTTCTGTTCACTCTCTGGTTTCATATCTCTTTTCCCAAAAACTCCATGGAGGTATAAATCACATCAATGGGAAATTGTGACTAAAATTTTTAAAAAATGTTTAAAAAGTACTTTTGTATACCTCTACCTGTTCCTGAAAGCTTAAAATTGGTAAATCTTGGCACAGCATAAATTTGTTGATTTTAGTTTTAGATAAAAACACACTTTCTTGCACATTACATTTTCCCCATTTTTCCAAAACACCAAATTCTTTTCTATACTTTGCCTTTTTCATTTGTTCCCTCTGGGCAATCCACAAACCATGAAGACCTTTAAAATCCCAACATGTGAAATAAAAAGGGTTAGCAGTGAAATGATAAATATATTTAGCTTTACTGTGATATCTTTAATGCACATTATTGTATGCTTTTATGTGAAGTTGTGTTTTGTTAGTTGTTATCTTTTGATATGTATTTTTTTTCTTTTTTATGGCGTTAAGGCTTTTATGCAGGTTTGGGCGGATAGTGTTATATTTGTACATTGATTTAAAATTATCTTAAAGCTGTATTTGCTTTTTTACATGAATATTTTTTGGTAATCAATACTTTTTATTAGGGGTTATAGTTTTTATTATGAGAGTAGTGTTTTTATGCTAGCTTACTTTGTTGAGTGTTCAGTTTTAATTATTGTCTTTTTTAGTTTTTCTTTTTTAATTGAGTTTGGGTTAATTTAGTTTATAGTAACATAATTAGCTTTTTATTAAAAAAATTCTTAATATTTTTCATAATTATGGGGGGTTCTCATTTTTATGTTACTTATAGTATTGGATTTAGCTTTTTAATGAAAGTTGTAGTATTTCTGAAAGTTCAATAGAAAAAAACATTTAATTTACTGAATTAGAATAGTGTATTTTCCTTGCCACTGTTATACCTGTTCCCTAATGTTTGTTGGACTAGAGTAAGCACAATAAATGTAACCCTTCCATATGTTGAATCCTTGGATGTTAAGTTAGACTAATATATTTTACCACCCCACTGCCATAAATTATAAACTTTCTTCAATGTTTATTAGAGCGCAGTTCGTAGGGTAAATCTAACCTCTTCAAATTATGCACTGTGTTCAATTTTGGGGGGTTGGAGTTAGAATAGTATATTTGTCCCCCACCCCAAATTATTTATGTCTCCTACTATTTGTTGGTTTGGAGTTAGAATAATAAATGTGATGCCTCAAAATGGAAAACACTCTTAAATGTTTAGAGGGTCTGGAGGATGATTAGTATATCCCCCATGTATATACTATTTCCAGTGTTTGTTGGTGTTAAAATAGTAAATCTACATCCCTACCCAACTCTAAATAATCACTTTTTCAATTTCAGGGGGGATCGGAGACGTAATTGAATTACCGAAGATAAGTAGCTAACTCTTCAATGGATACTTCTACTGCAGATTCCTCAACTTTAGCATAGATACCAAAGCAGTGTACCTTAAGGGTCGATGGTCTGTGCAGTGGTTCAGAATAGAAGGTCTGCAGCACCAAGTGGGAAAAATGTAATTCCCACCGGATCTGGCTGTCAAGGCAATAGTGCTTCATGGACATGTATATTGACACCCACGTAGCAGCATAACAGACGTCAAGTGCAGGAACTCCATGTGCCAATGTAGTGGTGGCAGCCTTAGCAGAATGATCTCTCAGACCTTCTGATTGTTTGCTATTTACAAAGGTATTTTATGAGTGGTATCTTACATCTGCAATGTCTCCGCACATAAAAAGATAGGACAGGACTGCGGAGTCTCCGCACAGAAAAAGGTAGGACAACCCTATCTTTTTATTTGCAGGGACTCCACAGTAGTAAATTTACTATTCGTAAAATACCTTTGTGAATAGCAAACAATTGTAAACTTACACAGAAGTGTATGTTTACTTTTGTTGTCAGGCCCTATGTAGGATGTGAGTTGGACTGGAAGTAGAATTGTGAATCAAAACCTACCAAATAATGCACTCATTGCAATGTTTGGGGGTTTGAAGTTAGCATAGAACATTTTCATCCATTATCAATATATACACTTTCATTCCAATTGATTTACTTGAGTTAGAGTACTAATTTTAGTCACCTAATAATGTAATTATTACATTTTAAATTGTAAGAATGTTTATTTCATTTGTGTATATATGCAAGTGATTTCAGTGTTTGATTTAGTTAAATTCATTGTTTGTACATGTTTTTTTCTTCATAGTAGAAAATGAAATGTTTCTTAATATTATATTTAGTAGCACAGTTTTATTTGAATAAACTAAAAGTCACAAGTAAAACAGAAGTGTTCTATACATATTTTTAATATAATAATCTCGCAACAACTGTTTTATTCATTAATTACATTAATAATTACATTTGAACTAGTCCATCCACCCACATTATACTATGCTCCACACCTCAGCTGACATCAGGTGGCATCCTCCAAAGAGCAATCCAGCTCTCTACCATCCATCTGTTAGGTAGGTCTGTAACCATCAGACATGTAGGGGGAAATTATGAGTTTGGCAGTTCTAAGACCGCCATGTTGGCGGTGGTGGTCGTACTGGCAACAGACTGGTGGAGAAGACCGCAAAATTATGATCATGGCAGTCTTCACAACAGAATACAGCCAATTCACCGCCGGCACCGCCAGTGCGCTCAGGCCACCACGGATGACAGGGGGTACTTGCAGGCTGGCGGAGACATGTTTCCACTGGACAGATTACGAAGTTGCACACCAACAAGGTTTCCACTGCGATTGCTCTACCACGGAAACCCTGACGGAAACCAACAATATAAATGGAGACACTCACCTTCAGGAAGCCATACCTGTTTGGAGCCACCATGTAACCTGAATTAGACGTCTTCCTGCTGCTCCTGCTCGCCCATCGACTTCGGAACCAGTGACAACGGCAGCAACCGTGAGTACAGCCACTTACCTGTGACTGCCGCATAATGCCAAGGTCACAACGCAGACACAACAAACACATCTGGTACGGGTGGCGATGACAACACATTCCAAATAACAAATGCCAACACAAGCAATACACACAATATCAACATAAATGAATGTCCCAAACACATACATGCCCAACAAATCATATCCAGCTATCACGGTGGGACAAATGCAAAGCACACACCCACACAATCAGCCCAGACACAAATGGTAGCACAACCACCACACACACAAAACACACTCACACACAAAAGAAAGCAGGCAAGACCATAACAGCCATGAGGAATGAAAGAGAGGACAAATAATGTAATGTGGGAAACAACAACTGCTTGGCCCAGATGTATGGGAATATATAAATAAATAATACAATTAATAAATAACTAGGTACACTACATAAAAGCCCTTAGGCCAGTCCAACAACAAAAGTGCAACATGCACAGATGGCATGTCTGACTGCCCTACTTGACCCCTGACTGCTAAATTACCTCCATGGGTAGAGGCATAAAGGAGGCAGGCAGGCACCTCAGGGATTAGGTGAGGGGTGGAGGGGGGTGGCTTAGGTTTGGGAGGGGGGTCTTTGGGCTTGGGCTTGGGAGGGGGGCTTTCGGTCGACTTCTTGGTGGAGCAGGGGCATGAGTACTAGCGGTGGGCAGGGGAGAACTTGGAGGTGGTAGGGCTGGATTTGGGCAGAGAAAGTGATCTCTTGGGGTTCACACAGGGTGGGCGAGGAGTGGTGAAAAGGGACAACTCCGTGAGGAAAAAGTTCGTCCACACAAGGGACCGTCATGGCAAAAGTGTTTGAGTGTTTGGGAGTGGAGGGAGAGGGAGTGCTTGTAAGGGGTGTCTTGGTGGATATTTTGGGTGCATGTGTGTGTTAGGAATGCTTGTGTGGTGGGTGTCTGCTGTGTGGGCGTTTGTGTCTTGGGAGGAGTGGGGTGGAGGAGCTGGGAGTTTCCATGCTGGATTGGTGACTGTCTGTTGGGGTGGGGACTGCAGGCATGGCCGATGTGCCTCATGTGGGTGTGTCTGTGGTTGTGGTGTCTGCGGATGTGGTGACTGGGGTGGATGTCTGCCGGTCTGCTATTGTGCTGACTGTGGGTAGGATAGAAGTCGTGGCTGTATTGGTGAATGTTAGTGTTGTCTGCAGGTATGACTGGTGTGGTGTCTGTGAAGGTAGAGGTGGTGGGGGAGTTGGTGAAGGTTTCGGGGTGTTGGTGTGTCTGCAGGTGGATGTTGTTTGTGTGCATGCCAGTGGTGGGTCTTGTGGTGCTTGTGTTTGTTTGCGGAACCCTTTGCTGGATGCATAATTGTCTGTCAATATACTCTGGCTGGGATGGGAAAGGGGGTGTGGGATTGGGAAGAGGAAGCTGGAGGGGGGGACGGAAGACAAAGGGTGACTGGCAGCCATTAGTGTGGAGACCATAGCCTGAAAGGATCTGTGTGGGCCAGCCAGTGCACCATGAATGCCCTCCAGGAACGCGTTGCTCTGTTGGACTTGAGTTGCAAGTCCCTGGATGACATTCTCAACGGTCCACTAACCCACAGAGATGGGCCTCAGGATGTCAATGGCCTCCTCACTGAGGGCAGCACGGCTGACTAGGGTAGGGGCAGAGGTGCCTGTGATAAAGGAGACGTCCACCCTCCTGTGTGAGCAGGCGCAGACAACTGGGTGGGAAGCTACAAGAAGGCAATGGCAGTAAGGAGAGTGGTGGACAAAGATGGTCCTGGGGTGGTCCCATATGGGTCAGCCACCTCCAGAGAGTATCCACTGGAGGAGGATTTTAAAGATGATGTTGGGGAAGATCCGGTCTCCCCCGTGGCACTCCCCTCGCCCTCCTGAGCACTGGGCCCCTCGCTGTCGCTGGTCAGATCACCCCAGGGCTGTGGCCAGCAGCATCCCCACTCGTCAGTGCCCCATCTCCTTTGCCTGCTGATGCTGATGCACACAAATAGAGAGAGAGGAAGGGAGAGACAAAGAGGGAGAGAAAGGGTTATCATATTCCTTACATATACACATGTAAACATGCACAACTGTAGGTAAAAATCTCCTGGCTAGGCTATCTCTGTTGGCATTACACATATCCTACATCATGTCACAACATGTTACAACTATCCACCCCTTTATGTCATCCCTCACACCCACATCAGATACCAAGTCACAGCATGACTGGAGTAATCCCATTGAACACCTGTAAATCCGTCAGCGTGCTACTTATGCCCTGGCAAAAGTAGGTATATCAAGCATATTCCAGATCATATCTCTTCATACTCCTATCACCAATTGGAAGAGCAGATGACTGATCACAACACATCATGCATGTCCTGAAAATAACACCTGACCAGTCCATATCAATTATTAATGTCTCTTGTTAGTGTAGACTACCCTATTCACAGACCACACAGCACCTGCCATACATATCACATGGCTGGCTGATCCCTTATACATATATGGCAACATGGGTACCTGAACAGATGAAGCCAGAACAAGTGGGACTCCCATACAGGTATCAACTGATGTGAAGAATACATGTCTGGAGTACAGGCATGGCATGAAATTCACTCATTCACAGAAGACTATCTGCCGACACAAAACACAGATACACCAAATCACTGTATAACTGCATGTGCAGCTACAATGGCCTATATAATACACATGAAACATCCATAGGCAATCAGTGAGCGCAGTGTCACAACAACTACACTTCAGGCAGCCACAACTGACATCATAGGGAACCTACCATTCCACCAGACATGCAGTTACAGTTCCAGGACTTGACAACATGAGTAAACCAACATCACTCACACCATACCTGACATGGGAGTACCTCTAACTAATTCCAGACTAAACAAATTGCACATGGAAATGACATGTACGCAAAAAGTACACATGGACCGTCAAGACTGCCAGTGCACATACAATGTTTCCAATTACAACAAATATCTCCTTTAGAAATAGTGGTACAACAAAACGATTACTTCAGGATCACATAAGTGATGCAATACATAATTCTCACTAGACTGGACACATCAGCTAGGCCAAGGGCAGCAAAATTGTCCCACTTCATATTTTGTGCCCCAAGTAACCATTGAGACATGATGTAGTCAGTATATTACCAAGGTTGCTAAGGAATTGGCAGGGCATTGCCACACATAGCATTGAGATAGAAAATTGTGAAAGGCTAGCTCTGCCAAGGCATTTACCTCCTCTCGAACCAACCCATAAGCTCCAGCTCTTCTTGTGTGAAGGCAAGGGCCCTACACCTGTGGGACGTGGCATAATGACCCCCAGAGGCAGTACAGAATAGCTCACATAGTGGAGGTCTTGCTAGCAACAGTGTAAGGAGTCAAGTGAGAAAGACTGCAGAAATGGAGCTGGAGAAGCTGTTGGAGGAGGTCCTACCCCTGTATGAGCAGCTATATGGGGCACCAGAGGTATAGGTAAGTCCAATGCCCCAGCCATCAGTGATTGGTGTTATGTGTGATGGTGTGTCGGCCATGTAAACAGTAGTTGGAGTAAATGCATGCATGTGGCATACCTTACAGGCATGTGTGCTGAGAGGATGGTCATGTGTGCTCACTTGCTCTTACAGTTGCCTTAACAGCAGGGATGTCTCCGCCTATGTTCAGTCTGGTGTTCAGGGATGTACTGTGTGCTTTCTTGAAACACCTGGATAGCTACATCAGGTTTCCCCGAAGAGCAGATATCACCTATGTGAAGGCTGACTTTTATCAGCTGGGACAGATTCCTAATGTGGTAGGAGCCATTGATGGCACCCTTGTATCCCTGGTCTCTCCCAGTGTCAAGGAACAGGTGCAAAGGAACAGGAAGAACTACCACTCTATCAGCATGCAGGTGTTGTGTCTGGCAGACCAGAACATCTCCCAAGTGACAACCAAGTTCCCTGGATCCGGGCATGACTCCTACATTATGTGGAACAGCAATGTCCCACACATGATGGCACGACTACACACAGAGAGGGCGTGGCTGTTTATATGTAATGTTTCCTGTCATCACAATCTGCCCACTCGCTAAACCTCCAATTTAAATTTGTCTTCTATTGTGTTCACAGGTGACTGGCTATCCAAACCTTCCTTGGCTGTTGACATCTGTGAGGTACCCAGCCACACCAGGGGAACTCCGTTTCAGTGAGGCCAAGGGGAGGACAAGGCGTGTAATCAAGCAAACTTTCGGCCTCCTGAAGGCAAGATTCAGGTTCTTGGACCTATCTGGACGTGCCCTCCTCTACTCACCCCACAAGTTTTGCCAAATCATTGTTTCCTGCTGCATGCTCCACAATCTAGCCTTGAGGTGTAGGATACCGTTACTAGCTGATGAAGGTGAGGCAGCTCTACCTGTGGCTGAACATGGTGATATGGAAAGTGATGAAGAGCCAGAGGAAGAAGGGGCAGCTCACTGTAGACTGAGCTCATCAATCCGTACTTCCAATACAGGTATGTGAATTGGGCCTTTTGAAGTCTTGTCTGTGCACAATCAGAAGTGGATAGCTGACATTTCACCTCCTGACTTTTAGCATATGTGATGTTGTTATGATGGCCAATGCCTATGTGTGAGTTGTGGAAGCAGACAGATAGAATGTAAGGTGTACAGTATTAGTGGTTCACCTCTAACATAAGTTGTTGCAGATAATTTGTGGTTCACCTCTAACATGTGCTGTTGCAACTGATTCCAACATTCACTTCTCTCATGTACTGACCAGTTTGGAGCTGTTTTTCTTGCATTCTCCTATTCCCATCTCCTCCCACCCCCTGGATGTGGTAATAATCTATGGTTTTGCTACCTAAGGTTTGAGGTATACATTGTCAGTAGTCAATGGCAATTGTATACAGTTCTGGGAGGTGTACATGACAAATAGCCTGTTAAATGGATCTTGTGAAGGGCCTGAGCCTGGTGCTGTATAGGTCCAATCTGAGTGTCCACAAATTAGAGTTAAACTACAATAGGCATGCAGTTGAGTACCTGTATGTGTGCTTACTGTGTCATCATGCCTTCCATCCTGATTGTACTCTCTGTCTAGCTCTAATTGCAGATGGCTCAACCGACTATAACCTGGTGTTACTGTGGACTTCAAGCTCACTCTGACATCTGTCCAGTGACATTACTATTGTTATGTGTGTCCTTCTGAGGTAGCCTCCTTCTGATGGCAATTGCACTGTCAATTTGAATCAGAGGGGCATTACCAGACCACAGTTGGGTAGAAGGACAATTGTTATTGTATCATTAAACACACAGATACAGTAGCTGTGTCCATAAGTGATGTATTATGCACTTAAGTTTTGCGACAAATGAAATATATGTGAACAACATGTGAACAACATAACAAACAGGTGATGAATAGAGTCATGGCAGATGGATTGATCAGTGTCCTTCTACTATTGCAAAATGGATTTATGTCCCTGAAAAGTCAACAGGGTATACCAGTGGCACACACGGGTGACAAAGCAGGAGAGGTTCACTTCCTGGCAGTGGGTTTGGTCTTGGCATCTACTTCAGCCAGATGTTTGGATGGACATTCACGTTTGGGGGGGGTTCTTCAGCTACAGAGGGAGGAGTGTCTGAGGCTTGGGATTCCCCTGGCAGTGCCTCCATTCCACTAGCTGCCGCTGTTGCAGAGGGGGCAGATGTCAAGTTGCTGGTGGAAGGGGCCTGATGGTGAGTTGTAAAACCACGCAGGGTGCCGGACATGTCCCTCAGCACCCCTGCTATAGAGGCCAAGGTGACATTGTGTGCCTGCCACTGCTGCATGACCTCCTGGTGGTATTCCCTCTGCAGCCTTTGATTTTCCCACAACATGGTGATGATCTTGCCCATCCTATGCTGGGATGTTTGCAGTCGGGGCTCACGCTAATTGAAAGGGGCGGTGAGGGGCGGCACGCACGCGCAAGGGTAAGAATTGAATTAAATACAAAATATATTTTTTTTAAATCACTTACATCCGCTCTCATGCTGTGCTGCTCCTCTGCCTCCTCCCATCTCGCTGCAGGCAGGCACAGGCTCCCAGCATGCCCTGTACCAATCCTAACGTTGTTTAGAGCAGCATCAGGATTGGCTGGGAACGCCCAGCCAGGGTGCTCCCAGGCAGACTGGACTGGAAGCAGGCTCTCTCCAGCCCAGCAATTGTGGGGGGCGACGCTCCTCCGCCCCTATGGAGGAGCGACCCCTGGACATGTGGTATGCTCCCAGGAGTTGGGAGATGGTATCCTGGTCAGTGGAGTCCCTTGTGTGCCCCATCTGGTAGACCACAGCATCCCTCCCACGCCCCCAGGTGCTGTGCCCCTGGCACAGTGTGCCCACTCCCAGTGTTAGGAGGACCATTGTTGTCTGGGGTGTGAAGGTCCGACTCAGGTCTCTGCACTCTGTGGCACATAATAGATTGTGCAGTCCTTGGGGCACAGGTTTGGGAGTGCTTGCTTAGCTGTGATGTCAGAGCAACAGGGGTGGGGGGGGATTGATATGAGCAGGGTGAGGCTGGGAGTCATCGACTGACCAGGTGTCCCGGATGGGCCAGGTAGGTCATCATTCTGCAGACATCCAGGCGAGTTGTCCTTATTGGGGCCTTCACCCTGAGGAGGGCTGGCAGTGCCTGGTATTCTCTCCATGGTGGCAATGGAAGTGTTACCTGTGGATGGAGTGAGACACAGAGCACAGTCAAGAAAGTGTGTTTGGTTCCCTCTTTGTGAGATGCAGACAGTGGCTTACCATGATTCCCTGCAATGACATTGACAGATGTTGCACTGCATGGCTTGGTAGAACCTACAAGTCCGTGACAGGAGTACCATACTCCATGTTAGGTGCTCTCATCAATGACTTGTACATATGGCACTGCTGATGGGTTCTGTTACTATCTGTTCTTGACATGACAATTCGACTCTGCTACCTAGTGAGTAGTCAGGTGGGGTAGTTGACACACAAAATGGCTGCACATTGCACTTTGATGTCCCATTGGGGACACAGTATGTGGGTATGCAAGGGTCAGATTCCTGTCTCTGGATCTTGTGCATGTGCATGGAGTCTGGCATCTTACTTTTCAACCCATGGTCAGTCCATTACAGGCTTAGGGATATGAATCAGTGTCCATTTGGTATAGTCACTGAGCTGTAGCTGTGTTTTGCCTTGCTTGACATTGTGATGTGCCGTTGCATTGCTGTCATTGCCACGTACTGGTCCTCAGTCGTACATTCTAGTTGGTGTAGGTAGTACAATAGTCATGCATCATGAAATGTGACGTGATGTGTAGATTGCAGGTTTTCGCATTAATGGGTTGGTGCATTGTGGGAGTAGTAGTGATAGGATTAGCATGTGGTATTTGTGCCCTTGCCAAGGGCTATGTGGCCAGTAGGGCTGTGTGGGGTGGTGGCATGCAGGAGAGTGGCATTGGGTAATTGGCAGGTAGGTGTAAAGGGACATTCAGTGAATTGGGGGTACTTGGGTGGTGAGGAAGCTTGCAGGCTGCAACAATTGTGTGACATTGATGTTGTGGGTACTTATCAGACTCTGGTCCCCCAGGTATTCCAGCTAGGCCCGCAGGATGCAGTATATCCAAGACCTTCTCCTCCCAAGATGTGAACTGTGGGGGAGGAGGTGGGGGCCCACCACCTGTCTTCTGCACAGCTATCTGGTGCCTGGATGCCATGAAATGCACCTTCCCCTGTTGGTTGTTCCACCTCTTCCTGATGTCATCCCTTGTGCGTGGATGGCTGTCCACTGAGTTGACCCTCTCTACTTTTCTTTGCCACAACTCCATTTTCCTGCCAACTGCTGATTGCTGGACCTGTGCTCCAAACAGTTGTGGCTCTACCCTGACAATTTCATCAACCATGACCCTGAACTCATCGTCTGTGAATCGTGGGTGCTTTTGTGGGGACATGGTTGTGATTGTGTTGATGGTGTGGGGGGGTGTTGTGTATGAAAGGATGCAGAGTTTGGTGATTGGTGATGTGTGGGTGGTGCGTTGTGAGATGTGGTCAGTTGTTGTGGAATGTGTGTGCTCGCTATGTGTGTATTGTGTATGTTTAGCTGGTGTGTGATGAGTGTGATGTGTGTGTGCCTATTGTGTTAGGGTGCTCTCTCTGTGTATGTGCCTGCTCTCTGTTTCTCAGTATTGCAGTTTTGTCGCAAAGGATTGTGGGTTGCGTGGTGGTGTGTTCTATAGTGATGTGTGTAGGTGTGTCGGTGTGTGGATGTGTATCAGGTGTGGGGTATTCAAACTGTCCAATGTGGTGTTGTGTTGTGTCCATGGTGGGTTCTGACCACGGCGGCTCCCACCTCCAATGTTTTTCCACCATGGAAGAACCGCTGTGGTGATTTGGGGGACATAATCTGGTGGGCGGATTTGTGTTGGGCTGGCTGAGCTGGTGGTGGAACCGCCTCTTTCCCGCCCTACAGTGTCCTGGTGGTTCCGGCATTTTGGCTGATTTTTGGTGATCTTCAAGGTGTGGGTCATAATACGAGGGTCAGATGACCGCCAACATGGCGGTCTTTTGGCACCCGCCACTGTGGTGGTCTTGCCAAAAGACCGCCAAACTCGTAATGTAGGCCCCTAGTGCTGTAAGGGCCTGATTTAGAGTTTGGAGAAGTGGGTTATTCTGTCAAAAATGTGAAGGATGTCCCGTCAGCATTATTACAATTCCATTATAGCGGATGGAACTTGTAATACGACAGACGGGATATCTGCCACGTAGACTAACCCCCCTCGCCAAACTCTAAATCAGGTCCTAAGTCTTTTTTGTCGTCATTTGGCATTTCTACCTAATTCATACTCTTTGATCCTTTTCTTCATGTGAAAAGAATATGCATCTCTCTTGTGTACATTTATCTGCAAGCATAGCATCTGTGTCACGTCTCAGAGTTGTTCTCAGTCTGAATCAAATACACTTCAACTTTTCCATTACTCTTCACTCCAGCTGCTGGATTAAGGGAGACATATCCATCACTAGGTTTGACGACACAGGTTCAGCAGCTGACATTGAGGGGTATGTCTACAAAGTGAGCATCTGTGGTAGTAGCAGGTGAAATGGCATCATATTTCATTTTTTAGGTCTGTGTATTGATTAACCTCATAGGGTTAATTAATCTATTATGGAAGTGTGATTAAGTGAAACTTGTTGCTGACAACTAACGTGAAAGAAGTCTGAAACAAAAAATAATCAATAATGTCTGACTTTCAACTTACTTGGCCTTCTCTTGTACTTTTTGGGGAACAACAGAATGACCCTAATGTTATACCGTCCAAAAGTGGAGGACGGTGGGCAATCCCAGGAGAGAATCCTATCCTGATACAAGCTACCATCTCTGTGGCCTCCAGAATTAAATGCTATGAAGACATTGTTGGCTCAACACAGGATGACACCTCCAATACCGCCTCAAGACTGGAGAGAAGTCTTCCTCTTAGGGCTATCCAAAGGATTGTAAAACCTACGTTATCAGTTAAATAGCTACCGATTCTGAACCCACAATGCAAGAGTCTCCCCGCAGCAGCTCTTAACCAACAGGCACTTCAATTGACCATCCTGGTCACTCCTTCCACATGTGTTACTTCAATCTTTTCTGAAACTTCTGAAAGAGAACAATGCTGTTGAGGATGAACTCTGTCCATTCACCAACGGCCACAATTCATCCTCCCAGATGTCAACCCTTTCCATGAAGGACATCTGCTGACGTTCTCTTTTGGTTATGCATGCAGGAGAGGGATGGGAGATGGGCAAATACTCTCCTCTGTGATGAGCAGTTTTTCTCACCACAGACCCCTGTGACAGGGGATATAAGTGACATGTGGGTGACCCGGTGAAATACTGAAAACCACTAGGAAGGGCTCTTTAGGGTAAGTGAGAGACAGACATGTGTCTTGACGAACATTGACTACTGTCACTAAAATAGAGCAGAGTTGCACTGGGAACATATTCCTTTGTTGAAGGAGGACGATACAAAGTAAAATACATTGGGTAGGCAGGTGATAAAGGTCACAAGTGCCACTATAAATCTACAGCATTAAGGCATATGCAAGATTCCACTGAGGTACAACACCAACATTTAAGGACCACACCACAAACATGCACATCACCTCTCATTCCACAACCCCACTCCCAACCTTCAATTGGCCCACAAGGGCAAGTACATCCCTTATGAAATTTCAAACCATATGACTGAACACCTCATTAATTTACTCTCATGTAAATTTCACAACTTTATATGAGCCATAATATTATGATGTAAATAATTCAACTTTGTACACTTATGTAAGCAAAAAAAATAAATCACCTATCATCCACTGATGTGTGTTCCTAAATGTGCATAGCATACAATTTGATTATGTGAGTTGAATTTAGCAATGTGTTTGCTACAAACTGTGGACATTGACATTTGTCAGTACTGAAATATAACTGTATATATCATCATCTACAGCCAAATATTGATAATGATTATCAATACATCCAGGGAAGTGTTTAAAATATAGTTTTATTTAAATTGCAAAGAAATAAAAAAAATCATTTAAAATTGCAAAAGGAAAATTGTTTGGAAGTGGGCAAAAAAACAAAAAAGGTGCCCGATTCTAGGAAAGAAAATAAACTTGGAGGGTGGGCAGGCAACAAAAAATCATGTCAGGAACACCAAGGAACTAGTCTATTTACATATCAAAATGGGCAGAATATTAAAAATGCTAGGGGTTGGCATATCTCATGTAATTTGCTAAAATATAACAAAATTACCCGAGATTACACGGAATTATGCGAGAAGTGTAACTCAGCATTAGGTTCCATTTTCTTAGTGTAAAATTTACCCAAGGATGTATTTTGTGCAAAGAGGATTGTGCTAAATGCGACAGAGCACAAACTGACGTAGACAGCTGACACTTGTGCTCTCTTCCTGTGCTCTTGTGATAGGTATGTTTGCCCCATATTACTCACAATTTTGGGAGCAGGTGTAATTGTATGATTTTCAGTAATTTTTCATCACAAGAGTACTGCAAAATCATTGAAGTTGTTTTGATTACTCCGGTGTAATTAAAATATCCCCCGACCTAGTAAATGCCCAACACAAACAGTCCAGAAAAATTCTAAGGGTCCAAAGAAAAGTGACTGTTAAAATCAGAAGTTTAAAGTCCAACCAAGAAAATGTATACCGCAAACTACTCTGGGTTGGGACAAACGTTCCCGGCCCTCTTTTTCTCAGTCTTCAGAACCTGAAAAAGCTCCACCTCAGGGCCAAAGAAAAAAAACATCTGAGTTAAAGAAGACACTGGGAATGGCTGGGAAACAGCTAAGGGATATGTAGTGGAAAACACAAGAAAAGGAGGGTCAGAGGTGTGGGTCACCAGATGAGTTAATAAGCATACAATTCAGGAGGTCATGTGGCTGCAAAGTTCCCAATGATGGCCAGCTTGTGCTCTCTGGATTCCTTCAACAATCCCTTCATCGGCTTCACACCCTCAGAAAGTGCCTGCTAATCAGTCAGCTGGTCCATGGCCTCCTGGAAAGCAACTATGGTAGCAAGCTGTTGAGCTTGGTGGAGAAAACGCATGAGGGCTCAGGTTGTAAGCAGTGAATGCCACACTCAGCTGCTGATCTTCCTGACAGGTACTTCTATCAACAGGAGGAGTAGCAGCTGAGGGTGCAGCAGGGGGCTATGCTGTAGGGGCCTTTAGAGTGATAGGGGGGTGGCTTCATGTCTCGATGATGCAGAGGCCTGCTCTAGGACACCATTGATGATACTTCTTCTGTGCCAGGAAGGACACCATCTTCTGACTCCTCCTGGCAAATGTTCAGCTGCACCATCCCCTCAGTGCTCTCAACAGGCTATGCCTACTGTATTTTCAATGTAGAGTAAGTGACTCTCTGGGCAGCACTCACACTGCTGGTGAAAGATCTTCCCTCTTCTTCATTCATATTTCATAAAAACATCTCACATGCCTTTTGCCAATACATTTTCGCAACATCTGACACTTTCTCAAAGCCAAGTGGGCTCTATCATGGATTAATCAATAAGTAGTATTCTTCAAATCACAATATTGTGGATTTTATCAAATAGTCTGTAAACTGGCCTTTTAAACTCCCCTGTCTTTTGTCATCCATCTGTCGCAAAACATGTGTCGGCAAAGGCCATAGGAGAAGTGTGACGGTTTATGCAATAGGAATGAGATATGATATAATATAAAAATGTGTCTAAAGATTGTGATCTGAAGTAGAAATGACTACATATGATTATTTTGAAAATATAAAACAATGGATATAATTATTATTGAACTGATCAGACTTTTGATTTGATGTAGAGCCTTAATACATTTGAAATACATTGGAATGTGTCTCAATTGGAATATTTGTAAATAGTGACAGTAAATGTATTTGTTACATGTTTGTGTAGTTATTTCTAATGTTAACATTAAGCAAATAAATAGGCACTAACCTAAATGTGACTTGTAGATGCTTCTGCGGTGCAGATTAATGTGTACCATTCTTCCCAGGCAGGTTTGGCACCAGATTTGATTGTTTGTGGCATCTTCTATTTATAGCCCTCACTAATTAATTGAAATGTTCTATTTGTTATCCATTGTAGTTTTGAATACAATTGGTTCAGTAATTAATTTTGAATTTGTTGGCCTTTGTTTACATAGTCAGATTTTACTCTTTGATTAATATATTTTTTAAAGTAAGTACTTTATTATTAAGGTTTTTGGATAATGCACTTATTCATGTTGTTTTTCTTATTTTGTGATATATTTTATCCATAGTTTTGTTCCAGATATTTATGATGTTATTTATCTCATTACATTATGTTTTTGGAAACATATATTTCAGTATTCTGTATTTTTTCATTTGATATTATTGTTTTTATGAAATTATTGGAGTCAACACTTTTGGTCAATATTGTATTTTACGTAGG
Source organism: Pleurodeles waltl (assembly GCF_031143425.1). Taxonomy (NCBI): domain Eukaryota; kingdom Metazoa; phylum Chordata; class Amphibia; order Caudata; family Salamandridae; genus Pleurodeles; species Pleurodeles waltl. The sequence goes on from NC_090449.1 coordinate 722,875,392, forward strand.
TTGAGGTAAAACTCGTATTAAGTATTAAGATAGTCTATATTAAGGCCAAGATATTTGTGTGTCACAATGTTTTGTAGCCAATATTGTGACAACTAACTGGTGCCAGAGTTTCAGGTTTCTTACAACCAGTCAGCAGGATCTTGGTTCTGGTACCATTCATGGAGAGCCAAATGCCTGTTCTCCATTTTTGTATGTATTTGATGCAATCATGATTTTTCTAGCATTTCTAGGTTTTTTAGTACATCTGTTTCCTAGTTCTTTCGAATCCTAATTTTTATGTGTCATTACTAAATTTATGACAATCAACAGGCCTGTGAGGCATGCTGGATGGGGAGTCAAGTAGGTGATAAAGAGAGAAAGCGAAAGCTAGATTTCTTGAGTCACCTTGCAAGTTATACAAGAGGTTTTCAATGGAAAAGAGTAGAATTTTATCTCATGGATGAGGCGTTAGAAAAATAGGAACACAACACATGTCAGCCCATGTGGTCTCCAGTCTGGAAAGGAGAACTTTGTGGTCAACCATGTTGAAGGAAATAGACGGGTCTATGAGAATCTAGACACAGCTTTGATCATTGTACCTGGTGGAATAGCGTTATTCCCTAATGTTCATTATGGCAATGTTGGTATCTCATCAAAGTAAGAAGCCCAAATTACAGTCATTGAGAAGACTGTTTCTTTCAAAATGCACAGGGAGAGGTGGATAGAGTTAGTCCTGACATCTTTGGTATGGTCTCTCCTAAAAAGTCACCTTCACTCCTCTGGATTTGGTGAATTTGGTTTTGTTGGTTTTAGGACTTGGCACACTTTACCACTACTAACCTATGCTAAAGTGGATATGCTCACTCCTCTAAACATGGTACAATTGCCTTACATCCAATTGGCACATTTAATGTCCTTATTAGTCCCTAGTAAAGTAATATTATATGTACCCAGGGCCTGTAAATTAGATGCTACTAGTGGGCCTGAAGTACTTATAGTGCTACTTACTTAAGTAGCCTTTTTAAACATGTCTCAGGTCTGTCGTTGCAGCCTGTGTGCAGTTTTAAACTATCATTCAACCTGGCAAAAGTAAACTGATTTGCCAGACCTAAAACCTCCTTTTTAATACATATGTCACCTCAAGGGTAGGCAATAAACAGCCAATAGAGAAGGATGCATTCTATTTAAAAAGTTGGACATGTACTTTTAAGTTTTACATGTCCAGGTAATGAAAAACTCTAACATTTGCTTTTTACCACTGCCAGACCTACCTCTTCCATAGGATACCATAAAGTTGTCTTATTACATTTAATAAGTGATAACTTTTGTTTGGGAACAGGTAGAAATGTTGTGTGTGGTATCTAAGGAATTCTAATTTAAAATCTTTTTTAGTGGTAAAGTCAGATTTCAAGTCACAATTCTGATAATGCTCTTTAAAAAACTGCCATTTTCTTGTCCTAATCAGTTGTAGCACATTTCCTCTGTCACATGAGTAGATATAGTTGGCAGTTGGCCTTTGTGTATTCCTCCCAGAAATGAATACAAATGGAGGCTGGGTGTTGGTGGAATGGGCTATCCTAACCAGATAGGAGGGGCGGAGCTGAAACCTACCACACTTGTACTTCAAAGGAGCTGCCTCAGCACACACACAAAGAACTTCACACTAGCTTTTTGTGACTCCAGACATCCGTGGACCAGGGCAGGGATGAAGGAAATTTCAAAAACAGATGTGGGAGGAAGTCTAGAAGTTTCTCCTACTTCAAAGCTTGCACCAGAAATAAATACTGGACCCTCATACAAACTCTTTAATACACTCCTGCACAGAAGATGGACTGAACTACTGCCGGACAGCTGCCCTGTTAACTGAGGCCTGAACTGGTGTCTGAGAAAGAAGACTAGACCTGTTTCCTTCATCCCAGGCTACCTGAAGTGACTCCAAACGTCAGCTGACTGACCTCCTGTTCAGAGCTACAGGGACATAACAAGCTCCAGAGGACTCCCTGCAACTGCCCAGCTGACCTGCTGTAGCTGGACCTACCTAGACCCGCAACTGGACCTGTGTGAGCCCTGCTGGCCTCTGTAATAGTGAGTCTCTGATCTGCAAGTGGTGCCTCTCCAAGTTCTTGTCCCTTGGCTGGTATCAGAGTGTACTCTTCTGAACACAAAGGAGAAATCCTAAAGTTTTGGGTTCTAAGGACTGGAAACAGGCCCTTTCAAACCAAGATGTAGTTGTTCACTATGACTGTCAACGTGACGCTCCCGTAGACCTGACTCTTCGCGCTACACCGACCATTAGCGATGACGGGCATCATGAGACCTCCATTTCATTCTAATCATCAACAGCTAGTGGTGAAAGCCAACTTGAAGCTCCAGCAAAGAAAGCCTGTGATGCAACACAGGATCTTCGTGCAACAATGATGACGTCCGCAATGCTAAGCCCACTCTTCGTGCAATGGCAATGATCATCAGTGATGCTCTCCCCACTCCTCAGGGCCTCCTCCACAGCAAACTGGACTCTTCACGCCAGACTTTGAGAAGGTGACTCTTTCAGTGGGACTACACTGGTCCCTGTATCTGGCCTGTGCTCCATTGAGATTGGGCTGAACTCATGACATTCACCTGCAATCATGCGAACACATAACCACAAGTGGCACTTTAGCTTTTAGGTGCTATATTTACCTTAATTCTATGAAATTATATACCTTTGGTTCTACTTCTACTGATTGGATTTTTGTTGTGATGGTGTCAAACAATTTAGTATGTTTTACTCCATTTTTTCAGAATTGGCGTGGGATTTTCCCTGTTGTGTTTTTACTTTATTACTGTTTGTATAGTGCATAAATACTTTACGCTGCCTGTAAGTTAAACCTGACTGCTTTTCTGCCAAGCTACCAGAGGGTTAAGCATAGGTTATTTTAGTGACTTTTTGTGGTTCACCCTGACAAGGACTGTGGCCGTTGCTTGAGTAGGGATTCATTCACTCCCCTCAACCAACAACCCAATTTCTCACAGATAGTAACTACAGATTGTTTAAGTTTCTTCTTCATTATGCTTGCCAGTGAGTCTGCATTGATGAATGTTGATATTTGGGACTATGGCAAATTGACCAATTTGAATGGTTTTTGCTTTGTAGGGGTATAAACGGGTGGTGACAGGTTTGAGTTTATTGGTGATCTAGTTGATAGTGCTTGCTGGTTGTTAGAGAAGAGGAACTCTGGGTTGTGCTTAGACTTGTGGAGGAATTAATGTTTTCCAGTGAGGCATAAGAAGATTTCATGTTACCTGGAGTTTGGCAGTTTGTTATGTTATACGGTTCTCAAAGAAATGCTCTGAACATTATGTTTCAGGGCTAGATGAAGAGGTTGTGATCATAGCTTGGTAAATTTGGTAGTGTTATTTCCAGGAGTCGTAAGATTCAGCTACACCAGCTTAGAAGAAGGATTTGTTTTGCTTTGACTATGAATGTTTTCTAATCTATCAGAATCTTGCTGAAATGGCGATTGTTTATTTTTTTTAAACTTTATTTCTATATCTCATGAATTGATACATCACATGGCTGTCCAAAGAGGGCTTCCCAGTGCTAAAATGTGCAAATCAGAAAAGGCACCTTCAGCAGAATAAGATAACCAAGTATTGATCTTCTTTCGAAAAAGCTGTAGGGAAGTGGTAGATCTTACCCCGGAAGGTAAATCATTCCATAATTTAGGGCCTAAATATTTGAAAGACTGACCCTCCACATAGCCAGATTCACCTGTGGAATACCTACAAGTCCTAAACTACAGGAACGTAAAGGGTGGTTGGAAATATATTGGGTGACCACCCTGTTTAGAAGGTATGGAGCATTCTGATGCATAGCACTGTAATGAAGCACAACACTTTAAATTTGACCTGCTTTTCAAAGTTCAACCAGCGAAGTTTATGTAAGTAGGTAGAAACAGAGACATACCGAGAGACAAGGCATAAAGTCTGGCAGCGGCATTCTGCACAATTTGCAGCCTATTCAAGAGATACTTTGGGACACCCAGTTGTAAAACATTTCTGTAGTCGAATCGTGATGTAATTAATGCATGCACAACAATTTTTTGAGTGGAGCCAGGGAGAAGCCTCGGATTTTATGCAGATGTTTGAGGAGTCCGAAACAAGTGGCAAACACCTTATTAATCTGAGAGTCCATCCTGAGATTGCTGTCCAAGCAAAAGGCCAGGTCTTTTACCATCCGGTTAGGAGCAGGGACAGAGCCTAATTCCTCAGGCCGATTGAGGGTTTTTTTCTACTGCCAAAACCTCTGTTTTGTTACCATTTCATTTTAAAAAAATGTCTTTCATCCACTTGTCCACAGCCGTAAAACAGGGACTTACAGCTGCTCCATAGTTACCCAATTATCCTGCTCAGATGAGGATAAAGTGAAAATAATTTGGGTGTCATCAGCATAAGAAAGACAAGGTGATGCAGAACACCTATACAATGTATGCTAATGGCTGAACATACATATTGAAAAGCATAAGACTCAGGGAAGAGCCCTGACAGTCTCCAAATGGCATGTGTCAAACAGAGGAGGAGAAGAATTGGAGTTCATCTGAAAAGTACGATCCTGTAAAAAAGAGCAAAACCATTGTGGGGCAGACCCCCTGATACCACCAAATGGCTGAGAAGAGTGGAATGTGACGCAGTGTCAAACGCTGCACTTAAATCCAGGAGGATCAGTGCAGTGGTTCCCTTCATATCAAGGATTGCTCGGAGATGTTCAGTGACCCCCGCAGAGCTGACTGTACTATGGTTGGAACAAAAGCCAAACTTAGAACCTTGGAGAAAATTATTGAGTTCCAGGTCAGAGGAAATCTGAAAGTTAATGTTTTTCCAGCAGTTTTGTTAGAGCTAGAAGAAGTGAAATAGGCCAAAAATATTCTGATTTTGACACATCTAGAGTGGCGTTTTTTCAGAAGCAAGACAACCATGGTGTGCTTCCAAGAAGCAGGAACCAAGGCTTGACACATGAACAAATTAAGAAGCTCCATACAAATTGGAGAACAAGCTTTCTTGCTGTGTTTTACTATCCACCAGGGTGCAAGGTCAGATGGTGACCCTGATCTGGTGGAATTCAGTAAAAGCTAAAAACTTTGTGGGTAAAAGTAGATCAAAAGACTCAAAGATCACAGCAGAACCCTTTCTTTTCCAAAGCCACAAAAGTGCAATCTCACATTTGCGGGGGCATCGAAAGAAGCAGAAATATCTGCTACCTTATCAATTTGTGCATTACTAAGACTTCTATTTCAAGTTTGCCTAGTCAAAGACAGAAATGGGTATAAGTACTGGACCTCTGATCCTCACATAGTTAGAATCCTTCTGCACTGAGGACCTTCTCCCACAAAGAAGAGCTGGATGCTGTAGGAGGGATTGCCACTCTGCCTGTTGCTTTGCTGTGCAGCCTGCTGCTTGCTGCTTCTGTCCTGGGAGTGAAAGGAATGCACTTGGCTTTATACAGCTTGCTGTCAAAGGTTCTCCAAGGAATTGGAGTGAGTTTGTCTCCTGCTAAGAAGTCTCAGGGACATCAAAGACTTCATTTGCCAGCACCTAGGCTCTTTTGGTGAGAGTCCTGACTTACCAAGTGGTGCCAAATCCAGTCCCTGGGCCCATGGAAGTGAGTCCTATTGCAGCCAAGATGAAAACCACACATCGACTCCAGAGCGACTTCAGAACCGGTGCTGCTGTTCAACTCTGTGCCACTGCCTGTACCGGAGCCATGTCCCCTGTGGAGTGCAAAGACTGTGATTGATGCGCAGGCCCAACACTGCTGCATCGCCTCTGATGTCCTGCCACAGTGTGAGTCCCGAGTGCCGCGTCACCGACACCCATGACACCCGACTCCGCTGCAGCACCTGGGTCCCATGATGTGATTGCAATACCTCAAAGTTGATGCTTTGCATATTGACCTGCTGGATTCATCGACACCGCTGGGTCATAAGGAACCGATGTCTCGCCACTGACACTGCATCACCTCCCCTTCAACCGTAAGGAACTGACGCCTCACCTTCTCTGCTTAGCAGTATGTAACTGACACCTTACCTCTCTTAAAGCAGTAAGGAACCCACGCCCCACCGGCTCCAGTGACACCTCATCTCCCTGACTCTGTGCAATGTCTTTGCTTCCTCATTGTTTTTCAAGGTACTGTACCTGGGGTCCATGCCACTCAGTGACCAGCCCACACTTTCTCAAGGATGTCGTCGGACTATGAGAACGACTCCTTCAAGACGCCATGATAGCCCCAGTTGGAGCTGTTGTGTTTCTAGGTACCATTCTAAGATTTAATCTTTGAAAAGTTGAATCTTTACTTGTGTATGTTGGATTTTAGTCGATTTGGTCTGTTTTACACAGATAAATATTGGCTATTTTTCCTAACTGGTGTGGAGTGCTTTTGTAGTGTTTTCACTGTGTTACTGTGTGTGTGCGTGTGTGTGTACAAATGCTTTGCACATTGCCTCTGAGATAAGCCTGACAGCTTGTGCCAAGCAACCAAGGGTAGCTGTGTGGCTCTCTTACCCAGACTAGAGTGATGGTCCCTAACTGGACAGGGTGCAAACCACTACCAACTAGAGACCCATTTCTAACAGTTTGAGGTGATGGCATTTGCAAATAAGGATCTCCATGTTACAGCTGAACCTGGTGGCCAGTAAACACGGGATCCTGTGACAGTCAAATTATTAGATATCTTAATCAAAAAAGTATGTCTTCACAGTTAGGGATATTATATATTACTATAACACAGCTAAAGTGTTGCTTAGAAATAATTGCAAGATCTCCTCCTGCTTTACACTGCTGGTTACAGAAGTTTATTCCGTAGCTGACTAGGAGGGCTTGAGCAACATTAGGCATAGAGAACTCAGTAAGTGAAGTCTCTGTAAGGAAGACAGCATCTAGATTGTAGTCAAGAATAAGATTAAATACGTCAAAATTATGTTTAGCGAGGGAACGGCAGTTGAGGCAAGAGGTATCTGGAACAACCTTGAAATCGTCAGCCTCCCCACAATCCGGAGTACATGCGTAGCTCCATTATGCACATTGCAGCTCTCCTTAGATAGACGCATCTTATGGCGGCTCTGTGGATACGTCATGTGCACTGCTGCCTGAGATACTTGATTGTGCCAGATGGAATTAGCATGCCTGGCTACTGTCCCATTCTGGAGTGATGATTTGATATCTGTGCCTGATGGGGTCAATGTTCCACAATATTACTTAAAACCGCTGCCCATTTATCTTACTAGAAACAGAAAATGCTCTATCACAATGACTGTGAGTGGATGGCTGAATCACTCTCTGCCCAGGTGAGTACCTGCTCTTTTTTATCTAATGGAAAGCGCTGCTGGAAATGATAATTGCTGTTCTTAACAGATGGTTCAGAGGTAGTTACTAGAGAGTGGGTTAAACTATATTATATTCTAGCAACCAAGCATTCTTGCAAGACTGTAGTTCTAGGAGGGGGAGTAAGTTGTGCTGAACTGGATCTGTTAAAATAACCAGGATTTGGTGGAAGTGCAAGGAACATCGACTACAATGCAATACATTTTCCTTGGCGCTTATTAGGGCTGGTTTGTTCCAAAATAGCTCCTGCCTCCACTCCCAATGGCGTTCCACCAAAACTGTCAGCATCTGCTAAAATTTCTCTCTCCATGTTCCTCGGGTTTTAGGATTGTTTGCTAAAGCATTTCCGTCGCTTTTGTTTTCCTCTGTTGTCATCTCTGTCACAAGTTTATCACGGCTCCTTGCTTGATGCTCCCAGACCTCACAATATAAATTGAACTCAACACACCCAGAAGTGTTAGTGAAAGAAAAGAAAAACACTTTAGGTTTGCCTCTGGCACAGTGTATGTTCAACTGCTGTAATATTTTATCACAAGAATTAGAGGGGATGCGGATGTTACTAATTTGTTGACTTTCGAGTTGAGTTTACACGTGTGTAATTATCGCTGTTTCAAAAATGAAAAATCAAAATACTTTAACTGGACCCACATAGGGCTGGAAGGAATAATGGAAGTGTTTGCACATATATATTAGTCTAACAGAAATGCTTAACAAGATTACTGAGGCCAGGGTGTGTTTTAACGCAGTAGTTCTAAACCAGGTTTAGGGCATGTGCTGTAAGAGCAAACCCAGAAGGAAATGCAGGAGAGGAAACCACACAGAAAGACAAACATTGGAAGATTTGAGAGATAAATAAAACAGGAAGACATGGCAGAAAGGAAACAACAAGGATGTTATTGCTAGTGGATACAAACAGAAGCTAAAAATGGAACTAAACTTAAGAGATTCCCTAAGAAAAGGTTTTATGTACACAGGAAGAGCAGACAATAAGAAAACTGGAAACCTTCTGCTTGTGTACACAGTCCCTGAAACAATAGAGGGCGTGTTGGTGCAGGCAGTGGTAGTATGCATGTCATTAGCATGTTTCATAAATTAAGGGTATTTTGTTTGTGCAAGGATTGGTAGCAATAATTTAATTGGCATGTTTTGTAAATTAAAGTTGCAGCTTTTTTAATATGTATTTTAGACCACAGTTCAGGCATAGGAAAACAGTGTTTCTATCCAAAGGTGATAAAAGTGATAAAAATAACATATTGGTTTAACATAGTAAGGATCTGAGGGGACGATAATTCATGGTTTCAGGGGTAAGGGGGATGATGTGCATATTATTGGCAGGGTTAGATAAAAGAAGAATGCAGGTACTTTGTAGAAAACAGATCTCAGAACCCAACAGCAAAGGGTAATGCATGGTAATATTATTATCTGTAATGCAGTCTTCCTTAAAGTCCCATAGCAGTCCAGACTGCATTGCAGTAAGTTGGTCCTTTAGTAACATGACTGACAACTCAGTGCAGTTATAAAGCAGACGAGGAAACACCCAGCACACGGGCCCTAAAAACCTACAAACAGTACCAGCATTCAGGGGGATTAATGTCTCACTTAGCTATGGAAACAAGCAGCAGTCCTGCGACCAGACATGAGGTAAGGGCTTTATTTATTTAAAGTGGCACGCCAGGCATAGCTGTGGCATGTTCTTTTAAGTGGGCTAAATCAAATTGCTCTGTGACTTGTTGAGTGAAATTGAGGAGTCGTTTAGTCACTTAGGAAACCTTTTCGACTGAACCAGGCACTTCACGTCTGCGGTGAGTCATGCGACAGTGTATTTCACTTCGTAATCCTCTCATGTCAGTAGAGTAGGAAACATTTCGCTTTTGCAGAAGCAGGCAGGAAATATGTACATCAAGAGGGGAAGTTCTGGTGACGTTTGAGTTTCTTCTTGTTTGGAAAGCAGTCTTCAGCCACAGACATATTCCAGCGGGCTTTGGTCTTAAGAAAAAAGTTTATCTTTGGAATGCCGCCCCCTAGCCCCACTTCCTCTCATTTACTGTGGAAAAAGGAGGTTTGGGATGTGGCCAAGAACAGCCATTGCCTGTGTTGTTCATGTCTATTTTCTGCAATTGTTCTTTTTTCCATGTTTCCCGCGTTATTTTTTTTCATTATAAGGGTGTTTTTGGAATTGATTGCACGTTTGATATCTTCTTTTACGAAGAGGAGAACAGGTACCAGGTTCCTGCTTTAGTTGATTTTGCTTGGTTGCTTGATGTTGGATTAATGGGTGCTTTAGGCTGGCCGGTGCCAAAACCCTTGTACCGCAATAGAGGACACAGAGTGCAATATGGGTAGACAAACATAGGCATTCGGGTGCTATGACAAGAAGGTAGAATCAGTTGCGATAAGGTGCCTGTGAACCAAAGAGTAGTCAGTGAGAGAGGAGAATTTACAGAAACGTATGCAGTGGAAGAGAGCACTATATGCAATAGACATCACAACCTTTGTTGAAAATTACAGTTGTATGGTGTAATTAGAGGAGGGTCTAATATCAATCAATCAATCAATCAATCAATTTGTAAAGCACACTACATACCCGTGAGGGTTTCAATGCGCTGGAGGGGGGGGAGGCTGCTGCTACTGCTCGAAGAGCCAAGTCTTGAGGAGTTTTCTGAAGGAAAGAAGGTCCTGGGTATGTCGTAGATCCGGCGGGAGGGTGTTCCAGGTCTTGGCGGCGAGGTACGAGAATGATCTGCCGCCGTAAGATTTGCGTCGGATGCGGGGGATGGAGGCGAGGGCGAGGTTAGCGGAGCGGAGATGCCGGGTGGGGGTGTAGAAGCTGAGTCTGTTGTTCAGGTATGATGGTCCGGTGTTGTGGAGTGCCTTGTGTGCGTGGGTGAGGAGCTTGAAGGTGATCCTCTTGTTGACGGCGATATGACGGAGGTGATATGTAGACTACTATGCCTGTTTTGTTACAAAAACACTTGCTGTCTTTTAATCTTTGCTCATGATCTGTAGTAACATGTTGTTTACACCAACATCCTCACATAGAGACACAATATAGCTATCTTACATGAACCGCGAATGGAATCTGATAACTCACCTATGTGCATTAATACCGATCTGCAAATGTAGGAGGATTGGACTATGGGATCCCACGGGGAATGAAAACCTGAGCAGACGTTCTGACTTCTTCATGCTTCCCCTGAGTGGGGTTTTACAAAGAAACTAATTTAAGGTTCTGTCTAACTAGGCCTGGGTGAATTTTGCACAATTTCCTTCTCCAAAATTATGCAAAATGGCCAAAGAATATAAGGCGAAATTACAAATTATTATGCAAAATGCCAGTCTGGCATTTTGCGTTTTTTAGCACAAAATTCATCCTTGAGTCCATTGCGAACATGAGGATGCATTTTGCACTAAAAAATGTTAAAATCAGTTGACGTGATCAACAGCCATCCCAGTTCTGTGCATTCACATCTTCCCCACGCTCTCACAGTAGGATTTTTACCCGAGCAAAATCTCAATTACGTGGTTTAACATACCCTCGATCATTTTATGTAACAAACATAATGTAAAATGCCAGAAATTATGCAAGATTACCCCTTTATATAGAACGATCACCCAGAGCTATTCCTACCTTCCAGTCCTTGTTGGTAAGCTACAGGCCAAGGACAGGAAATCCAACACATCTGGTATCATATTCTCAGACAACACTTCCTGAAAATGTATGCGAACTAAGTAATTCGTTTTGCTTGTCTGCAGTCTCAAGGAACTAAGGCCCATATTTGTACTTTTTTGCACTGTTGAGTGAGAAATGATCAGCATGCCACAAAAAGCACTATGTTACTTAGAAAAGAGGCAATTGTAAATAAAGGTGTACTACAACTGTACTTCTAATATACAAACAGCTCTTGATTTATTTCAGGTGGCAGTGTTATAGGGTCCAATGGTTTCCCGCTATGTCAAAGCAGAATTGCAAACCACAGTTTTAAAAATGGCATTGGGCATAAAGTGATTATAGCACTAAGTTACTTTGACCACTAATCTGATGGCTCTAGAGCTCATTACGAGATATAATGCCTTAATTATACAGCCTGAGATATAATACCTTAATTACACAGACTGTTAGGGAAACGGATGGCAATAATTTAGAGCGTAATATTGTTTTTGACCCTGTACAGGAGTGATATCTGTTGAAAAAGCTTGGTGTTGGAACAATCATTACCAGATAGCTTGTGTTCTCTCTCAAGGAGGAGCCGTCTTATTTCAGATTATAATAATTTCAGTATGGCAGAAAGAATATAGTTGTCATTCTCTGATTAATAATCATAAAGTTTTGTCCAATTTCTGGGTCACTGAAGCTTGTCTTTCATTTAACTGATTGCAATACATCACTCACCCACTCACTGAGGCACTAACCGCAGGGCATCACTGCCAATGTACTCCGGCTCTTTCTGAGACATAGGCAGTACAAACACGGAAGTATTTAAAAGTGTGATTAGAACTTGTATTCATTAAAAATTAATGTTCAGCACTCATAAATTATAAAGAATTAAAGTGATGAATGCATTAGACTTACCGATGACTTAATCACCATGGGCGTTTAGGATCTCATTTCAAAGATGTTCAGGGAGAAACTGAATACATTTAATATTGAAGCCCAGGCAAACACAATTGAATAAGGTGTTTTCTTACTGTGTCTTACTGTGATTTTTAAAGTGAAAGAATAATTAATTTTTGCAAATAAAATCATAATTATACCAGGAGTAAGACCTTTTTTGATTCCAGTCTCAGCTAATACGTTCAGTACTTGTCCAATGCACAACTGCGCTCAAAGGTTCATTCACATCTTTTTGAATGCCACCAGGCATTTGAGGGAGTTATGTAATTCCAAGCCGCCCTAGAACGACAGAGTGCAGAGACTGTGCAATTACAGTTCACTGACCCATTCCAGTATGAATAGTTGCCAGATACAAAAAGGCAAATCAGGCAACCATATTTGCAAAACATTAGTCATGGCACTCCAGCCCAAATAAGAAGCTGACTGCCCTTATATGAAACTCCACAAGATTCTTGCAGAATTCTGCAAGGTAGGGTGCCAAAACAGAAAAAAACACTACCTCAAGACATGAATTGATTTCAGTATTTAAAATATAGAAGATTACTTTAAAGAGAGTACAGCTTCCCCTGAAACATGTTTCAATCACCCTAAACCATCATTTAATACTATCAATTCACTTGCAGAAAAAGAACTCCACAAAATATCTATAGTGAGAAGCATATCAGGATCACCTTCAGAATTAGCAGCTCCAAAAATCTTTAAAGATATATTTTACTCAACCTGCTCAGGAGATGTAGGTGGAAGCTTACTCAACAAGTAAATGGAAGTAGGTTCTTTCATGCCTCAGAAAGAAAACCCCCAACCTATTGAACCCAGCAAACTATTGATGAATATCTAATGGCCTGTTCTTAAGTAAAATAATTGAAAGAGCAGTCTTTACCAAATTCTCCCAGTTTATATGACTTGTGGTCAGACCGGCATTCCAGATATAGATGAGGTAGAAGCACAGAGTCAGCCCTCATATCCATTTGGAATTACCTAAACCTCACAGTAGACAAGAATGGAGCTGGCTCCCTATTCTTTCTGGACCTATTCAGCAATTATTGACACCTTCAACTGCCACAAGTTTCTACAAAGACTCCATGATCTCAAAATATGTGAAAATGCTCTAAAATGGATTGCCTCTTATCTCAAAGAGAGAAAAAGCTTGGAATATCTACCAACTTTTTCGTCAGCCCCTCCCAACTAACAGTGCAACGTCCCTCAGAAGGACCTCCTTACCGGACCTGATTACATCATTCCACCTCACCTGTTGCAACTATGTGGATGATGCAAAAACCATTCAAAAAATCGGTAGCCTGCAAGACCTCTACAAATCAAAACTTGATGATTGCCTTCTTGCATAGAATGCATATATAATGATTAACTACATGAAGTTAAACACCACAAAGACTGGGATGATGACCTGAGGACAATGGTAAAATAACAGTTTGCCGCCATATTTCTCAAGAAACCTGACGTCCATGCAACAACATCAAGAGAGGTAAGAAACCTATGGGCGACCATGGGTTCAGACCTATTCTTGATACTGCAAGACAACAAGGACACAAAGGTCAGCTACTACACAATGAAAACAGTGCAGTGCATCTTTCCCTACCTTGGACGGCAATAAAAGCTACACATAATATTTACACTAATAATCTCCAGCATGACTATGCCAATAATCTATAACTTGCTATCCTCAGTTTCATCATACACAAAATACAACTAGTCCAAAACACTGCTGCAAAACTCCTTCTCTAACTCCTCCCAAAACGATGCATAATTCCAGTCCTGAAAAACACTCTACAGGCTACTAAAAGCTAAACAAGCAATGTTCAAGGTACTTGGGGGCATATTTATACCCCATTCGTGCCGACTTTGCGTCATTTTTTTACGCAAATTCAGAGCAAAACTAACTCCATATTTATATTTTGGCGTTAGACCACTCTAACGCCAAAATATTGGAGTCTGCACCATTTTTCAGATGTGTGAACCTACCTTGTGTCAATGAGATGCAAGGTAGGCTTTCCCATCTAAAAAATGGTGCTAATCCCATAGCCCCATATTTATCACCCCGTGCTAAAATGACGCATGGGTGGGAGGAGGGGCTAAATAATGGTGCAAAGCTTGCTTTGCACCATTATTTAACACCTGGGTTAGACAAGGCATTAAGGGACCTGTGGAGCCGTTTCCATGGTTAAACACCATAGAATGGGTCCACAGGTGCCATCCTCAAGCCCCAGGAACACCCCCACCAGAGGGACACCAGAGGATGGGGGACACCAGAGGATGGGGGACCCCATCCCAGGTAAGTAGGGTAAGTACAGGTAAGTAATTTGTTTTTAATTAAAGTGCTATCGGGGGCCCAACTTGGGGCCCCCTGCATGGCACAGGGTGCAATGGCTATGCCCAGGGGACACTGGGCCCCTGTGCCGGCCACTGGGGTGGTCAGCATAACTCCTGTCTTTTCTAAGACAGGAGTCATGTAGTATGAATGGTTTTGCACCAAAAATTACTCTAGGCTGGTTAGAGTAATCTTTTTTGCCTCTAACCAGCCTAGTGTCTTTTTTTGGTGCAAACCTCCCTTCTCCTATACTGTCAGCCCCATCCGGCTAACGTCATTTTTTTTACACAAGCCAACCCTTTCCACCGGCAACCCGGTGCTAAACTTTTTGGTGCAAAACTGCGTTAGTGCAGTTTTTCACCAAAAAGTATAAATATGCCCCTCGGTGTTGTCCACAGAGCCTCCCAAGAAAAATTACCACTATACCTATAAGTTAAATTCAAGCAATACAAACATAAATGAACACTGCACTTCAGGTCTGCACCACAGGTCATAATATGGCCTTACTATAAGAAACTCACAGGAGTACCTCTTCCACAGTACAAACAACCAAGCTCTGAAACTCACTACCAGTCAAGTTTCAAAGCAATCAGGAGAATTTACACTTTAGAAGAGATGTAAAAACAAGATAATTACAGCAACCCATGCCCTGGGATAAAACCCAGAAGAATAATTGCTCCTTCAAGGACAATCCATTGACTGCTTATCTGCTTGTGTCTCTTCTATGTGCCTCCAACGTAGCTTACATGTCTCCTATCTTGAGAAGGTGTTGTTCAGAGCTAGAAATCCTAGGGGGCTGGAGTACTAAGTTTGAAGCTAACCCCTCACCAACCCTGACGGAAAAAGAGAATTTCCAAAAATAAGGATTCTGTCTGTTGTGAGTGTATGATGGTCAAGCATATATGGGAGTCTGTTTTTAACTATACTAGGAGGTCTAACCACTGAGCATTATGCCAGGAGGGTGATATATTGATTCACATTGCTATATAATATCCTGGCTGGTTATAACTTCCCTGAAAGTTGTGTGCTGGTCAGGCTGTTTGATATATGTGGACTGTAGATTAAACACTGATCCTTGTAAAAGGTAGCTATAAATCTGGCTTTAAACCTATTCATCCCCTGAAAGGGTAGATAAAGACTAGAGTGGTATATGATATGTCCAGGATGGTACACCGGTGCACCTGCATATTTATTTGTAAAAGAAAGCCTGATGGTACTGTCTTAGTTTGCTATAAACCATTAAATTGCCTTGGCTTTATAACACATTCTTTACATATAATGACAATATTGCCTGGCATATCAACAGGGACAAGACAGAGGCAATGATAATTGGAAGAGGAATATGTCAATTTGTGATCTTTGGCCCTTGACCTAAATGTTTGTATAAGAGATATTTTTGTCTAGAAGTTATCTTGCCAATAATTTAAAGGAGAAATCATGTCACTCTTTTTCTGCCAAAGACTCTTACTAGTTTCAAAGAGTCTGACAAGTTTTGACAAAACGTTTGGCAGCTATGCCCCTGTTTCCCTACTAAGAATTACAAACTAATTATATCTGCGTGTCGTATTTTACATTTACTTACTAGAACATACAAGGACTAAGAATATCCTTTGATGAAAAAGGTGCAACAACAGACTGTTGAACAGACATAAAATCCCCAAATCATCATCTAGTATGAGTGAGCAATGGTGCATTAACTCAACAAATACACGAGAAGTGGAAGGACACACCCTCAAAAAGCACTAAAAAGAGTAATATTAATCAGTGTCATAAAAACAGTACAAAAGCAAACTACTGGGAAAATAGTTGTTGACATGCATAGATTAAAAGTGTGTTTGTACTCACCAAGCATGTACATATAGCATCTCATTGTGACTCACTCATTCTATACCAACAAGATAGTCCAAATGAGACAGTCCAAACGGGGCAATATCCTAATCTTCAGGGACCTTATAGTAAGAACAGGCATAGACTATGACCTCATTTAGAGAAGTATTATTATCTATACACCACCAACAAACAAAGAATCAGTGCGGATCCTCAAAATCATGGTAATAAAAATAAAGTTTTGGCAATCACCAGAACTCTTCATTCTCAATGGCAGAACTAGAGGAGCCTCATTGAGGGAATTTCCAAACTCTTCCCAATTTGGCAAGAGTGGAGCAGAATCTTAGATCCCTGCAGTACCTTGGGGCTAGAAGTATCACCACTACATTCATCACTAGCGTTCAGACCTACCTATATGAGTAGAACCAAAATAACCACTATTTGAGTAAGTTTGCCATATATAAGAAGGGCCCCAACCATCAAGGGTTGTATCATGAAAACAACGCTGGTGTAGCACAGAGCCAAGTACCTCTGTTTTTTGCTTTTCTCAGAATTAATGCATCAACTTTTTATAGAAGAAGTTGGAAACAGAGGGAGGCAATCGCGCCTCTCTAATTATGAAGGTTTGCTGTTTATTTTGTATACATTACCTCTTAGAAATTCTGAGTAATGTATATGAACTTTAGGCAACTCAAACATAAAGAAAAAGGTGCTCAGCCTTGCATACAGCCAGCACTGCTGTTCATGACAGGGCCCCAAATATCAAGCACAACCCCCAAACTAAAGGACTGATGGAATACTTATTGCACAGACCATTAGGAACAAGCCCTCATCAATGCATTTATTAAAAGATAATTGGAAGTGTTCTAATTGTAAGACTACATTTAAAACACACGCCAATACAAAAAGCCTTTAATGATGTCAGAAGCATCCTAATGAAAGCTGCCTGTCTTTTAATAACCACAGCAGAACTGCACAGTAATAGAAAGAAGAAACCGAGGAAGACCTAGGCCCTAGCTGGCGGATAAATTCTTATATTACATTAACAGGTCAAACCTACCAATATTTATCAGGTAAATAAAATGCCCATAAAAAATGTTGGGCAATATGGATTTAAGCGCATCAATAATTGAAGTCAGTATGTTATTCCCCATTCGAGGGACAGTACTCATAATAGGGCTATCATTGCACTCAATAAACAAAGCATCCACACAGTAGTGTTATTTCTCAGTTGCCATAACTATTGCATAAAATACACGACAACTCTTAAAGAAGGTCCTAGCTTGACTCTCACTAATGACAAAACTGTCTAACAAACACAAAGACAGAGATTTAAAATGGTAAGACAAACATGTATTGAAAACAAAGCAAGGCTGAGTACGTTAAGAAGATGATATGGGACTTATAAAAAGGTGCCACTTATTTTCGTCCTAATATACTGCCTCAAGGTGAAGAAAAACAAATTAATACATTAACTATTGTTCTCTACAAGGTACTAACTCCACAAAGTTGAAAGATGAACTCAAGTTCTGTGTTCTCTTCACAGAAGAAAAAGAGATTGCAGATAATGTCATATAAAACCTGCCAGCTTGTGACACCATCAGAGACCCACAGACTTGTCTGTAAAACTATGCTGCAGTACTTATGAACATGCAAACTGTAAGGACTATTTGTAAACCAATAAGTCATGCCAATAAAGCATTACTGAAAAGAAAATTCAGTTGAGGCCAAGAGAGAGAAGAAGAAAGCTAGTGAAAGAAGATAATAAACCAAGAGAAAATGGAGCACAAAAGAATGAGAAAAATTGAAACATGAAAGGGTAGTAGAAGGAGGAAGAGAAAAATAGGAAGGAGGAGAAAGAGGGAGAATGAGAAAGACAAACACCTTGAATAAGAATAAGTAGAGTTAAGAGGGAACATGAGCAAGAAGAGAGGAAGAGAAAGAAAGAAGGAGAATAATGAACAATCAAATTCCAGATGCATCTAATGAAAAATAGCAAACAATTCCTCTAGCTCAAACAAAACCTTACAGACCTGAGAACATAAGACCGCAAATACATTGTTATCCCAAAGTCTCTCCATACCAGAAACCCCAAATGTAATCATCCATATGGATACAACCCTGAATGGAATGTTAAAAAACTAATATACAAGAACTACATGTTAGCAGAATTTGTGTCTACAATGAAAATTCCTGAAATCCTGCAACTAGTTTCACATTCAAGGATCGGCACTCATAGACAAGTGCTAATGTTGGCAGGAGAGATTGCTTGGGTACAAAATGAGTGCACTTCTTCAACAAAGTGATCTGTGCATGTGCATAAAATATAATATACATTAGCATACAGTGCCCCAAGATTGATAATAGTGGTGCAGCGGAGAAATGGCTGCTACATTTGACATCACAATGAAAGTATAATGTGCGAAATTTTGACAGACTAATTGTGAAGTGGTGCATTTGAAGTCCATATCAAGGTACAATCACTGTAGTGTAGAAGAAATGTGTGTGGTATAACCATAATAATTGAAATGTAACTATTGATTATGATTTTACATTAATTCTGATATTAATAGAGTGTTTAGCTTCAAAACGATCATGAATTTCATTACAGATGTGTACTAAATGTTATATGCTAATGTTGAGAAATGTAGTTCTCCATAAGTTTACTGATATGTATTAACAAGTTATTTGGTTTTGCATTTACTGTAACATGAAGTTCAAATGAAAATTACTACTGAAAATTCATAACAGCAACGTTTATATGTTCTGTTTAACATGAATAAAGAGTGCTATTCCAGTCCTGTATTTACCATGCCATGCTATGCCCACCAGGCCCAAGCCTCTACAATGTGGGAAATTGTTTTCCATTTGTGCCAGTGTGTCATTTCTTTCTGGTGCCTTTCACACAAAAAGTTGTTTGGAAGTCGATGTGCTATTGTTTTACTCATACAGACCCTTAGAAAGTAACCTTGAAGACAGTACACAGAGCGACCGAGAATGTGAAGACTAGCCCTATTCTTATTATTGCATAGTCATGCAGGACACCAAGGATGGATACCTTCCCAGGACTGTCTTGTGGACTCTTAAGCACGTTGCAGATGACTGTTGTGTGATGTAAGGAGTTCTGATAATTAAATCGTCCGACGCTCAGGCATTAGCAATGGACAAATCATTGTTTACTTTGGTCTATTTAATTGAGGTCAGTTGGTTGGAGAGAGGAGATTCCCTTGGACTTTGAAAGATATCGACCTCCTTGCCTCACACTTCCACAATGCTTGCTGAGAGAACTTATATTTTCTTTGAGCCATGAGAAGACCCTTGACCGAGTTTCTGATATGCTGACACCTACTCTTTTTACTTCTCTTCTACCTACTTTCGACCTATCGTATGTAGTTTCTTTTTTCACCATATGTCCTTTTCCAGGTTCCCATCTGTCTTGTTTTTGCTTTTTAACTTTTGTCCTCGTGTACTGTGAATAAGGAGAATTCCCATGAGCCCTAGCCAGTTTAGTTAGAGGATTTCTATTTGCAATAATGTGTAAATGATTAGGACAAAGCCTATTCTCTAAACATCAAGTCTTCTTGTTGTTATTCTCCAATGCAGTCATGTGGCGATTCTGTACCTTTACAGCCTGTTTTTGAATATTGTTTACATTAACCTGAGTATTAACTTGCAATAAAGGCCTTTATCTCTATTTCTGAATTGGGTTTCATTATGTGGACAAGTTGGTCATACTGTAAATTGATTGTTTGGTTGATGGCATGCAGAATTGATCTTACCCCTTGTTAGGGCAAAAATATTTGTCGATCTCGTTTGAGAGCATACCGAAATGCTTCATCAAATCATACATCTTCTACAATGAACATGTGATCCACTGTAAGTGCAGTAAAAAAGGCAGCAGGTTCTCATGCAGCAGAAAAGGCAGCAGGTTTCTTGTCAGCTTGTGACACCATTAAGACTCGAAAATCCATGTTTGAAATCATTGAAGTACCTATGCATTTTTGGTGCCTTTGCAACGTGTCACTGTTGTTCATACATATCGGACAATACTAAATTAGTTAGAGGTTTGATTAACAATTTAACAAAAGATAAAACAGAACTAAAAGAATTAACTTAAACTGTCTGGGAGAAAGCTGGCAAAGGAATTGCTTCAGTGGGAAATTGGTTTGGCAACTTGGGAGATGATATTATATTAAAATGAGTCAAATGGATTTCGATTATTATATTTTGTCTAATTGGAATTTGGGGAATATATAAAGTATTTTGAATAATTAGAAGAAGAAGATTTGAAAAGAATCAGAGGAGGGTAGATATTCAAATGGAAAGGTTTATGGGAGAAATTCAAGGAGAAATAATATTTATAAAAAGGTGAAAGACTCAAGATTCTAAAGTTTGAAATGAAATAAATAAATTTATTTTTTAAGTGTTTGTGTAATGACATATATAGTCATCAGAGGAGGGATTATGGAAACAGAGGTTTTACTGATAAATTGTTGAGTCTTTATGTAATTATACTTACAGATTAATGTGTGAATTAATTAGATAACAATACGAAAATGTGACTGACCGAATGGCCACCATATTATATAAGGCCTATATTTTCTCCATGCTAACTTAAGCTGATTAAATTATTCTGTCTCTGTGTTTCTTAACTAAAACAAATGGTAGAAATAAATGTGTATTTAGTGGCCTCTGCTGGACTGAAGTAGAAGCAGATGCAAGGTCATTGTGTGATGCAAGCTGTATAAAATGTTTCTAATGTGTTCTGTCGCTTGAATGACTTCATTGTTTAAAGATATGTCTCTAACTTGTATGTCTTTCCTCGAGGGTAAAGAGATGATGAAGTAACATATTTTGTAAGTTCTTCTTGTGACTTCGTATTTCAGTGGAGTGAAAACAAAGGATCCACGATGAGGTGGAAGAAGAGGAAGTCTAGGATATAAAATATATTGGTTTAGATTTCGTCAATGGAATAACAGTAAATAGAAGAGCTTGGAGTAAACTAATTGTATAATTTTGATATCAGTTAATGTTCTGATTGGTCATAGCTTTCTCACCTTGTGCTTTATCCAATCATTTTCATTTAACAAGTTTAATTAGGTGGTCAGTCATTGTTCGGGGATCATTCCTGGAGTCATTCTTCTTTGGGATTCTCGTGTATCCCGAGACCTAGAGATTCTATTGCTTTATGAAGAAACGTGTGCTTAAATGGTTTAGTGTATCTTATAGATCAATATTCGAAACCTACCCCTGTCCTTATTCCTGTTCCTATCCTGATGTTGGTGCCTGATGTTGCTGTCCCACTGACGAAGTAGACGTTTTTGCTGACTACTGTAGCATTTTGGTAATGTTTAATTGCGAACTGTCATTTGTCTTTTATTTTTCCGGTACCAGCTGCAATTGCTAATTTACTGCTGCATATTTTTGATAGCACCCTAGCTGGATGTTTTCTAAATTTGTGTAACTAAAACTTTTACATGGAGCGCCCAACATGTTAATGCTAATTAGTGGTGAGATGTTACATGCTCACGAAGTGTCTTTGATATTTCTTGTCTTATCATTATTCAGATGTATTCAATTTCTCTTGCTCAGATTCTATTGCTATGGTTTTGTGTTATAACCATTGAGTTGATTTGTCTTTTTGCGTTGATCAAACTCAGATATATCCGGCATTCAAATCAGCCTTTGTTGTTCCCCTATATGTATCAATTGTGTTTGAGAATTATTTTCGTGACTTTAGCATTGTTAATATAGGGAAATAAATTGTCAACTTCTTAATAAACTGGCGCGGTTATTGAGGGTGAACTGTTTTCTATATGTTATTTGTGATGTTTATGATGTATTATGAATAACATCCCCTCAAAACAGATTCGGTTTGGTCCATCGACCTAGTGTGTGAAATCCACTAATCTGTCTAAAATATAGGACTCGGAAGCCACCAGTGGGCCTTTACCCCCAACACCGGTCATACACCAACCGACAAGACAGTTTAGTTTGATTGGAAGAAGTATTTATTTTGATATATACTTTCAATAAAATTCATAGAAACAATTTATGCAAGTCAACATATGCACATTACTCAAATAAAACATTTCACTGCAAACTTAATATATGTACTGTTATAGACGATACTTTTTCATTTGTAACCATTAATTATTTTGACAGGATCCCTTCCTGTCCTGAACCTCCTTTGGACCACACAGGGACTGGTCGTCACCTGTATCCTTAGGGGGGGCGGTACCCCTGCTTCCTCTGTTCCTTGCCCCCATGCTCAGGGTTCTGCCCCCTCTCCAAACACCAATCAACCAAGGGGTGTAACGGGGCGGCCCAGGGCATGAGCCCCGTGACCAGCCCAGTGATCTGGGCTCCCTACCCCCAAACAGGTGTGTCCATCCGCAGGTTGGTCCAGGACTTCAGGATCCTATCTCTGTTGTTATACCGGGGCCCCACCCTTGGGGTCCCCTCTGTTGCTTCCGGTTACTTTATTCTCTCTTAATCCAAGCCTAATACTAACGAGAGGGTGGGTGGGAATCGATAACAGGCCCGTCCGCTCGGGCCACCGCGCAAGGAAGAAGAAGGCTGAGCCTTCTGGGGGGGGGCTCTTTTATGCCCCCCCCACTGGTGCGCGGCGGCCCAAACCAGTCCGGCACTGCCGCCGACCCCGAAGTTCCCAAAACATTGTACTTCCACTCGCGCGCCTCGCGAGGCGCGCAAGCGGAAGCCCGTAGGCCATCCCACGCGCAACTAGTGCGAGGGCCAGGACCCGGCGTCCCCAACCCCTAAAGGGCCGCGCTCCCCCCATGTTGGGGGGGCACCTTTCCATAGGACTCGGAAGCCGCCAGTGGGCCTTTACCCCCAACACCGGTCATACACCAACCGACAAGACAGTTTAGTTTGATTGGAAGAAGTATTTATTTTGATATATCCTTTCAATAAAATTCATAGAAACAATTTATGCAAGTCAACATATGCACATTACTCAAATAAAACATTTCACTGCAAACTTAATATATGTACTGTTATAGACGATACTTTTTCATTTGTAACCATAAATTATTTTGACAGGATCCCTTCCTGTCCTGAACCTCCTTTGGACCACACAGGGACTGGTCGTCACCTGTATCCTTAGGGGGGGCGGTACCCCTGCTTCCTCTGTTCCTTGCCCCCATGCTCAGGGTTCCGCCCCCTCTCCAAACACCAATCAACCAAGGGGTGTACCGGGGCAGCCCAGGGCATGAGCCCTGTGACCAGCCCAGTGATCTGGGCTCCTTACCCCCAAACAGGTGTGTCCATCCGGAGGTTGGTCCAGGACTTCAGGATCCTATCTCTGTTGTTATACCGGGGCCCCACCCTTGGGGTCTCCTCTGTTGCTTCCGGTTACTTTACACTCTCTTTCTCCGCCACGAGGGCGACCAGGGCCCCAGGGTCCTTCGCCCTCCCCACCAGAAAACAAACACTTAGCGAAGAACCACATGTCTGCCATGAATTGGTCAGTACCTGCATCGGATAAATGAACCAAATCACTATGAAACATTTCAGGTACTTTAAATTGTCTATGAGGGATGTTCCACAAATGGCCTGGACCAGGGCAAAGCTTTGACATCTCCGCGTTAAGTCGCCTAACTGACACATTGATTGTCCTCGGTTTGATTCCTAGGCCCCATTTTTTCCACGGCACCATGTGAGGCCAGGCGATGGCTGCATTAGGTAATTGCTTAGCAAGCTTCGTAATTTCTAAGAATATTGCCTCTCTGAGGGCTTTACGTCCTAAATGTACCAGGTCGTTGCCCTCAAGGTGAATGATGATGAGGTCCGGTGATTGGAGCCCTGCACATCCACGAGCCAAATCTACTAGCTGCTGCAGCTGTTTAATTCCTTTGCTGCCAACCCCGCACCACCTGAAGGCCAAGTCTAAGCTTGTCGCCGGATTCGGTTTACGGAGCTGCTGCAACCGGTACGCCGCCCGACGAACGAATGAATGCCCCAGTACCCAAACCACACACGGAGCCATCTACTGTAATAAAGGGAAAAATGTGTGAGAAATGATAAAGATTTTTAGAAAACACACATAACCACAGATTAGACCAGCTCTGGCCTAACGTAATGTTTATAACAGTTGGATGACCATCTGCCAATGGCCTTAACCTCAGAGATGGGCAAGCCTGCCCCCGCTGCTAACGTAGGCACGCCAATCCTGAACGAGTGAGGGGAGTAACCCAGCGGTTCTACGCCCGCTGCCTTTAGTGTCAATTTCATTACCTCTGAAAATTGGTAGCGCGACAGACAGTCCCCATTTGTGTGTATGAATAGCGCCGTTGATTTTTCTAAAGGGCGCACCTTTAGGTATGCATCTAGGTTGGCTACGGGACAGATAAGAGACCCATGCGCTGCCCGAAGAGCAATCTTCACCCCTTTTCCTAACTGATCAGTCTTTGACTTGCGCAGCAGTATGGTGGTAGAGTTATTATTGATTACCACATCTGGCCACTGGAGACCCCCCGCATGGTCGTTCTTGGATGTACCTAACATTTCCCCAATACGGAAGGCCCCATAGAAGGCCACAGAAAAGGCTGATGTAAATAAGGTAGTCTCAAACGGGGATGATGTAACTACAGTAACTGCGCCCTGCAATTTTTCTAATAATTGGGGGGTTATAGGCCGCCTGGAGTCTACCCTGGGACCATCTGCTCTCGACCAGCGCCTGCTTAATATTAAAGGCATAGAGTTCAGAGTCTTGCCCCCTTAGCTTGGCGAAAAAACGGATGGCTGACAAGTTGGCCTTGGCGCACGACACAGGTTTACCATTGCTCTGTAAATGTTGCATAAAGGCACAGATTGCTTCGGATGAAAACCAATCTAAAGAGTTCACTGATTTCAAAAACAGTCTATAATGCAAGAAGGCCCTTTCGTATGCCCCCTTCGTTCGTGTCGCCAAAGATGACCCTACTAGGGCTGACAGTGAGGGACACCAATCCTCCACAGTGATGTTGGGAACTCTGTCCTCCTCTCCGACGCCTGTGGGTGGAACCTCTGAAAATCCTGCATTAATGATCGAGACAAGGCATCAGCCGCATTGTTATTAACCCCAGGAACATGTTTCGCCCGGAATGTGATGTTGAGTTTCAAACATTGCAGCACCAAATACTTAAGTAGTCTCAGCACCCATCTGCAGCTAGCTTTTTGTCTATTGATAGACTCAACGACTGCCATGTTGTCTGACCAAAATACTACTGACTTGTTTCTCAATGTGTCATCCCAGACAGATACAGCTACAATGATGGGAAATAGTTCTAAGAATGCTATATTTTTGGTGAGACCCAACTCAACCCAATTAGCTGGCCAATCCGCCCTGCACCAGGCAGAACGTAGGATATCCCCGAAGCCCACGCTGCCTGCAGCGTCCGTGAATAGGCCGAGAGAAGGGCTGTCCACAGGGGGATGAGGCCAGATTACCGCCCCGTTGAAGTTTTGTAGGAATGCCTCCCAAACTCTCAAATCGTCCTTTACTTCAGCAGACAGCCTGGTGTGGTGGTCTTTTTCGGTCAACCCTGCCATAGACCTGGCTATGGATCTAGAAAAAGGACGGGCCATGGGAATGATCTTCAGGGCGAAATTCAATTGACCCACCAGGACTTGCAATTGGTGCAGGATGACCTTGGTAAGGGATAAGACAGTTCTGATGGACCCCTTAGAAACCTGAAGCTTGTCCAGAGGAAGGCGGCACTCCCCCGCGACGGTGTCAATTTCGATGCCCAGAAAAGTGATGCATGTGGAGGGGCCTTCTGTTTTTTCTT
Source organism: Pleurodeles waltl (assembly GCF_031143425.1). Taxonomy (NCBI): domain Eukaryota; kingdom Metazoa; phylum Chordata; class Amphibia; order Caudata; family Salamandridae; genus Pleurodeles; species Pleurodeles waltl. Next base: position 722,901,286 of record NC_090449.1, read on the forward strand.
GGGCTATTGGGACCCCGAATTCCCTGAACATGGTTGTCAGAGACTGCAGGGCCCAAAGGCATTTTTTAGACTCAGGGGGGGCCAAAACTAGGAAATCATCCAAATAATGTATCACATTTGCATGACCTGTATGCCTGGTGAAAATCCACTGTAAAGCAGAACTGAAATGTTCGAAATAACTGCAGGACACACTGCACCCCATGGGCATACACTTGTCATAAAAATAGTCCCAGTTAAATTGGAATCCCAAAAGATGGTAATCTTCAGGGTGGACTGGCAAAAGCCGAAAAGCTGCCTCAATATCTGTTTTTGCTAAGAGCGCCCCACGCCCCAGACCCCTCAGCAACACCAGTGCCTGGTCTACGGTAGCATAACGCACTGAACATAGGGTCGGGTCTATCGCCTCATTTACTGACGCGCCATGAGGAGCTGAGAGATTATGGATCAATCTGAACTGGCCCGGCTCTTTTTTGGGTACTACTCCTAATGGGGAACAAACTAAATTAGTTGTGGGGGGAGAAGGGAAGGGGCCAGCCAGTCTCCCTAGTGTGCATTCTTTAGCAATTTTTCTAGCCACCACGCCAGGGGTTCTCACGGCAGACAGAAGATTTCTGCAATGACCTAAGGGGGGGACCTGGGATGCTGGAATTCTAAAGCCCTGCGAAAAACCTTTAATCAGTAGTTCAGCTGAAGCCTTAACTGGATAAACCTTCAGCCAAGGCAACATAACCTCTAAATGAATGGGAGAAGGCAAGGAGGAACTAGGTACTGGACTTACTCCCCTCCTTAGCTTTGTCCTTCGGTTTCTTAAGGCATTTAAATTTGGGGTGAGAGGGATGCCCACAAAATGCACAGGAGTGCCTGAATTTGCACGCCCCAGGGGGGCGTGAACATACTTTCCTGTTAAACGCCCAGCAAGACCCTTTTTTGTCATTTGAATACTGTGCTCGAAAGGGCTGCTTGCTAGGTAATTTGTTGTTCACGCACACCAACCAAACATTTACTTCAGTCTGGTCCCAACCAATTGCTGGATCCTCTACCTTTGCCCACCTGAAATCACGGTCATACTCCAGCCAAGCGTTTCCTCCATACATATGGTGGGCTTTTAAAATTTTGTTCGCATAAAATATCATTGACATACCAATTTCAGGCTTCTTTTCCAGCATGACCGACATAAACACATTAAAACCGAATAACCAATTCGTAATATTCTCTTCTATCTTTGTTTTTTTATCTGTAAATGATGAAGCTTTTGCATCTTTATCCTTTGATTCTATTTCCCTTTTCTTAGCCCTTACTAGGCTAAAAATGTCAACAAAATCCCCTTTCCATATTTTCTCTTTGATTTCAGAAGCCACATGTGCGGCTAACTTCCCTGGCCTAGATAACAATGTGTCTGAACCCGTCCCCTCAGCTGAAGCCGGTTTTTTAATGATGCTAACACCCTGTTCCATAACCTTACCATGTTCTTTTTCAACTGGAGGAGTCTGAGACAGCGAGCCCGGTGCCTGGATGACACAGGGGCTTGAGGTCGTCACCTGCAATGAAGGAACATTACGCGCTGCTACCAATGCCTCAACCTGGCGCTTAAGTTCGAGTACCGTATTCTGCAATGGGTCACTAGCCCCTGGGGTCGTGGGGGGTGGTGTTGGCATTGGCACAGTGATATTGGCCAACATCTGGGATACTGACAACAACGTTTGAGTTGTCGGGTCCTGGGATGCCCCTGGTTGGGCCATTGCCGCCTGCCCCTGCTCTGTGGTTGTGCTAGCTCCTGGTGCCACTCCCTGCACGATGGGTAATACTTGTGTGGGTAATCCTTGGTTGGTGCTGCTAATGCTGCTACAGAACGCCGTATGTCAGCTAGCATAGCTTCCACACCTCCCGCCGTACCTGGAAAAGGCGTCGCCCCCCCCGGACGAGGCCCAGCAATTTCCTCAGAAGGTGCAGCCGCTGCGATACTGGGGGCCACCACGGTGACTAACTCAATCATAGGAGGAGGAGGGGCGGGGACTGTTTGAAGCGTAGGTTGTTGGACTACTGCCCTCCCCCGGTCTGTTTTTTATTCCTATGTTTAACTGGAGGAAATGCTGTAGGTGGGGCTACATGCGTACGGTGCGGGCGGGAAGTGCCTTCCCCACGTCATCTCCATCTGAAGGGGCAGCCTCCCCATCTGAATCCCCGCCCCCAATTTTGCTAGGACAAATTTCAATAGTTGGGCAAGCTCAGGATCTGTGCCCTTCCTCTTACCCACCCTCACCCTATTAGATGCCATAATGTAAATGCCAGGTAAACAAGGTATAAGCAGTGGTAGGTAGCCTGCTAAAATTAATTATCCTGAAAGAAATAGTTTTGTTAACACAATGCCCACAGTACGTTTGAAAAAACACAGCGGCTGACAGAACTATAACACTGTCCCCGCAATACAGCTTAATCAAGTTCAATTGGCGACAATAATACCAACATGATACAAGTGACAACAATCATAACATGGGAATAAGCACAACCATAAAGCAATACCATAAAACCACTTAGTTCTAATCATGAAGCCAAGTGAAGGAGGTGGAGCGCACAAACACAATTGCTCTGAAAAAACGGAGCCCCGACCACGTGCTCCAGCACCCAATCTAATTTTTAAAATTTGAGCGGAAACCCCTAGGAGGAGAGAGCGCGCACAGCCTTGGCCCCAACCTGCGCCTACTCCCTTTAATGTATATTTTTCAACCCAAAATTAAACAGGGGGGGAGCCCCTAGCAGGTGATAGCGCGCACAGAACAACCTCCTAAAAAACGGAGTTAGCCTCTGTGCGCTCACTCACCTCGCTACCTCTGTAGAAATGCCCAAACACAGCCGCTCGTTCGAACAAGGTCGCTCCCCTGCGCTTCAAAAATTACAGTCCGATCCTCCCGCCTGCCCAGGAACCGCCGCTCGATCCTACAAGGTCGCTCCCCTGCGCTTCAAAATTACGAGTCCAATCCTCCCGCACTGCTCCGGAACCGCCGCTCGTCAAATCCAGTATCCAAATCGATAACAGGCCCGTCCGCTCGGGCCACCGCGCAAGGAAGAAGAAGGCTGAGCCTTCTGGGGGGGCGCTTTTATGCCCCCCCACTGGTGCACAGCGGCCCAAACCGGTCCGTCACTGCTGCTGACCCCGACGTTCCCAAAACGTCGTACTTCCGCTCGCGCGCCTCGTAGGCCAGCCCGCGCACAACTAGTGCGAGGGCCAGGCCCCAGCGTCCCCGACCCCTAAGGGGCCGCGCTCCCCCCATGTTGCCTTTCCATAGCTAGGGTTTGTCCACGTCAGCACAGTACCTTTACATTTACAGTGCCTTTGCATCTGCAAACTATAAAACATGCCAAAAACTCATTGATGAATTAAACTGAATTGAGAGCGAGAGCGAATGAGACTTGGAAAGTTAGAAGAGATGAGAGGAGAAGAGAAAAAGACTGAGAGAGAGAATTGCATGCCCTGATAAAATAGACGCAATAGCTCTCTGGACTAATGGAGCTTTGGCCCTCATTATAAGAGGCCCGATATTTTGGAGTGAATGTTTATCGCATCTGATAAAATCCAACCCTGCTTAGGCACAATACACTGAGTGGGAAAAATAACAACCAATTACGAGTTGTACGGGAATAACCTACAGATGTTGGTGCTTACTGCACCAGAATCCATTTGTTCTAGTAAATACCGGGCATTTACCCCTCCATGTCTGCAGGCTTGACCTGCTGATATTTATCACAAAACTCATACTTGCAATGAGTGCGATAGCATGTTATTTATAACTCTTCGAAATGACAGAAGTATATAATGGTATATGCAACAATAAGTTATTAGTATAGCTCTTATTTTTCTTTATGTAGGAGGGTCAAAGCAGAATCCTAGGAAGGGAAGAGATGAACATCACGAAAGCTTCTATACGTTTGCGAAGTTCACCATCATTTTCCGGTTTTTTAATTAAGTAAAATCTGTATTAAAACTTAATTTTAAGAAATCTTGTTTCAAATTACCTTATTGACAAATGAGTGTTCATTAAACATGGAAAAAACGCAAACAGGATAAAAATGTGTCAAAGGAAGAGATTAGTTCCAACGTGCACAATAGTTAAAACATTGTTATTCAGTTAAAGCATTGCTAATCAACCATTCACTCAGACTAAAAGCCTTAGACATTTGCATAGTTGCCTTCCAGCGTGTTTTAACACATTTTACTTATCTATTAACATCATTGTGTACGCATAACAATGGCGTTACTTAATCACTATACAGTGTTAAATAGTTAACCGGGCAAGCACGTTCTTGGTTAACAGAAACCCTGGTACTTGGGGCAGACCCACCCTGTTTAACAGCAAAATCTACATTTGGTGTTATTTTTTTTTTCTGCGACAGATGCGTGATCTTTCCAAGTAGTACATTTGTCATACGGAACACATTTTAAGGTAGCTCTGCATCTTTTGTATTTTATTCCCTTGGCGATCTATATTCGCTTGTAATCTACCTAATTTCTCCATGGTCAGGACCAAAAAACAGGCCGCAGCATAGCAAATCAGATTTAATCTACACTTAACACATAGGCCCTCATTCTGACCTTGGCGGGCGGCGGAGGCCGCCCGCCAAAGTCCCGCCGTCAAGTTACCGTTCCGCGGTCGAAAGACCGCGGCGGTAATTCTGACTTTCCCGCTGGGCTGGCTGGCGGTCGCCTTCAGACCGCCAGCCAGCCCAGCGGGAAAGAGGCTTCCACGATGAAGCCGGCTCGGAATCGAGCCGGCGGAGTGGAAGCTGTGCGACGGGTGCAGTTGCACCCGTCGCGTATTTCACTGTCTGCGCAGCAGACAGTGAAATACATTTAGGGGCCCTCTTACGGGGGCCCCTGCAATGCCCATGCCAGTGGCATGGGCACTGCAGGGGCCCCCAGGGGCCCCGCGACCCCCCCTACCGCCATCCGGATCTCGGCGGTCCGACCGCCGGGATCTGGATGGCGGTAGGGGGGGTCAGAATCCCCGCGGCGGTGCAGCAAGCTGCGCCGCCGCGGAGGATTCAATGGGGCCGCGGTACACTGGCGGGACCCCGCCAGTGGTGCCGGTCCGACCGCGGCTTTACCGCCGCGGTCGGAATCCCCATTGAAGCACCGCCGGCTTGTCGGCGGTGCTCCCGCGGTCCTCCGCCCTGGCGGTCAAAGACCGCCAGGGTCAGAATGAGGGCCATAATGTACAAGCGTATTGCTGGGTGTGGATATATTCGTCTGAAAACAAACGGCTGGGTTAACTGTAATTTCTCAAAGAAGCCCACGTTTAACTAAATATTATGTTTAATAAAATAAATTGGTTCCAAAACGTCGGCAGGACCCAGTGAACTTAATCACACCCCAAAAGGTGTATACTGGAAACAAGATAATAAGAAAACTATTATGACCACCGTTCAGTTCACAGAAATACCTCTGATTTATTTTAAACATATCATGGTTGTTGTTTGCCTAAATGTGCTACTAGAAGGTATATCAACTTTGATAAAAACATATTTCTGCCCATACATGCCCACAAAGTGACTTTAATACGTCGCTGTTGAAACTGTAGCCCAATACACTTTTCAGAATAAACATAAGAAAATTCTGCCAATATGAAGTCTGAAGTGAGGCACATAATTTTTAAAGGTCACCCTGTAAGAATGTTAGCTCAATTCCCAAGGTAAACATTGGAAGAATTTAAAGATAAATGAAAAGCTCTAGAATACATCAGTCACCCTTTTAGATCACTCTAGTATGTGTACACCTAGGACACCTTAGAGAGCAACTGCCAAGAGAAGTTCCCACTCAGTACCTCTTCCCAGAAATACACTGAGATGTTCACCATAATACTGGCGCTAAGTCCATCCAAGCCAGAAATCTTCTTCGTAGGTACAGTCAGTGCTTACTTCGTAATGGAATAAGTGCTGGTGCCTAATGTTTTTCTCAGAAGCTTGCAGCTGAAGCTACTGGATGTCTGCTTGCCAAATGACTGTAGTCTTGATTCAACCTCACAACTCTTTCATCCACCACCAGACACTCCCTGGCACTTTATCTCCCTCTTGCCAGTACCTACTTTCTTCATTTGGCACATTTTTTTCTCTTCCTTCTTCTTTCCCCTTGTGTGTTTTTCCATCTCTGTTGTAGTCCATTGTAGTTGCAGTTTGTTGAGTAAAAATACGAGATGTTCACCAATAACGAGTATCGGTATGACCTGCTTTCAACCACCGATTCAAGTTAAGCACTGAGTGCTGTCTCCCACATCTGCAGTGAACACCTCTGGTTTCTGTTGTCCCTGCTAGACTGACTGTTGATAATTCTCAGTTTCATCATCAAATAGTCCTCACACTCACCCCCAAGGGAGCAGTGCTGTAAATATCAGCATTTCCCACCTCAAAACATTTACAAGCACCTATCTTTGTCTCAACTTCATTGGCGAAGTACTAGCTGTTAACTCCTTTTGCGAAAAGTAAATCCAAAACTCTTCTGCAAAGCATGTAGGATGAACTGGCCAAAGAGAAAAAATCACAGCATCCTTGCCTGCACTTTCCTGACTTCCAATAACTGCCTAAGTGCAACACACGCTAGTTTACATCACACACAATGCCCTTCTCTGAATTGGCAGATAATACCAGATTTAAAAATTCAAAAATAAGCAATTTGAACCACCCAGAAGGCTCAGACAGCACCAAAGATCCATCCCTTGGAAAATGCAGAAATGTTTCTTAAGGTGACAAAGGGCCTTAATTAGAGTTTGGTGGATGGGATCCTCATTTAAACATGAGTGATATCCCATCAGCCGTATTACAAGGGCCATAGGCTACAATGCACTTGTGATATGGTGAAAGGAACATCCGTCACATTTGTGACAAGTTGTCCCATCTGCCAAACTCTAAGTAAGCCCCATAGTCTTCTTCATACTTAAAAGCAAATTATGAAACACATTGTCGGCTATAAAGATCATCACACCTATCTACATTAAATTCAGGTAAAGCCTGAATACACATGTATTTGCCAAGTTGGAAATTAATAGCTTTCTATCCAAAAACAGTGCAGTGACCTTGACAGATATGAGCGAAACACTCCAAGACACTGTAACGACTTAGGTTTTTTGATTATCACAAAGTCATGGCCTGACAGCATGGTGAGGGTGACAGAGTCAGTCATCTTTGATCATCTTTGATCAAAGTTGGTACACACAGAAACACCTCACTCCCCATTTGTGGCACTGCAGATCACTGAGGGATTGGTGGCACGTTCACAGTCAAAGAAAGCACGCTAACAGGTTACCACACCCAGCTATTCTCCTGTGTACCTAGATAGACATAAGCTTTATTGAAAGGACAGTTCCAATTGGTATGCTTGAAAAAGTTGACAAGGAAACAGGAAAAGGAATTGGAAGCCTTAAAATGATATCAGCTCTTAGAGAGGCAATTAGATACCTAGCTAGTGGTAAGACAAAGGGCATCAATGGACTTTGGTGGAATTTTAAACCATATCTCAAGTTACGGATGCTGCCACACCAGCTAGAGGTGTATTGAGTGAATTTGGGCAAATCAGGATGCTTATTTGCTACCGCTAGTGGGACCAATATGGTAACTCTGAAATAACAGGTGGGATACTTTGCACATAAGGGCTTATAGTCCTTGGTTTATCCTTAAAATGGCATACTTAGCATGTGGGTAAATCTAGGCGTCTATCAAACAGAACAACATCCCCAAACATTAGGTGGTTGTTCCATCTGTTTGGCATACCGTCAGACTTATAGTCAGTCCAGTGGTGACCACCATTGATATGGAAATGCCTATGGCACTTGAGGCTGAAGTGTCTGTTTATAGGGGAAATTGGATTTGGAAATACGATAATTACTTGAATCAAGTTCCTATACACAAAATCCATAGCTTTAGTCAGAAGCAGACATCTTCAAATCTTGGTCAGAACAGAGGAGAAGGGTGGCCACTTTCCTCCCTACCGATCACCTTGGCAGTGGTGCCATTGGCCCTGCTGATGTGTAGGGAGGCAAAAAAGGGATAAGACTTCAAGGCTGTATGTGCACACTAGATGCATGGTCTTGCAGGCCATCATCACCAGCAGAATTGACTCAGCAATGCACTATATGTCAACATCTCCAGCCCACTCACTCAAAGACTTCAAACCCCACTCATCCTAGACATACCCAGAAGCAAACACATCATCCCCTCCCTCCCAGAACTGCACTAGCTACCCATCCAGGAGCACTGCAAATTCAAGCCTCTCATCTGCACCTACAAAGCCCTCCACAATTCAATACCAGCCTACCTCAAGGACCGACTCCAACTCTACCAACTTTCCAGAGATCTAAGGTCCACTTCTCTCTCCCTCACATAAATCTCCTGCATCCGCAGAAGCATGACAGGAGGTTGTGCTTTCTCCTTCATCGCAGCCAAAAGCTGGAATGGACTCCCTCTGTGTTTCATGATTACCACTCCACTCATCATCTTTTGTAAGAAGCTAGGATCAACTTCAGACCTACGATCCTACTCCGGTGCCAAGTTACCCTAACAGGTGATAGGTTGCTCCATACAAATCTACATAACATAACATGACATGAAATGACAAAACATAACATAACATAACATATAACATAACATAGCATTATATAGCATAGCATAGCACAGCAGAACATAACATATACTTTCATTTCTATATACACAAACTATTCCTATTTATCAAAGAAAAGTTGATTATTTGGGAAAGAACCTTTCATATCATAGTCCAGTTCCAGCTGAACATTTGTATAAACTGAACATAATACAATGAATGTTTTAATTTCTTATTAAATCCGTGATTCAACCCCCTAATTGATATTATTGAGATTACTGGTGTGATAAGACAATATGTTCATGAAGGTTGCTTAAGTACTTTGTAGTAGGGTACCCCACATCCTGTAGACAGAATCCAAATTGTAATGGTCATTCATAAACGAAAGACTTTGCCATGTTCCTTAATTATTGGAGATATGTCAGTCTTAAATGAGAGATATAAAGTAATAAAATATGGTCTAAACACCTGAATTATGTCAGATTTCTAGGTGTATATTTATCACAAGAGATGCATCCTTGACACTTATTCCTGATATTAATTGTTACCAGACAGATGCCAATGACAACCACTTGCCTTATGTTGTTTTTGTTTTAGGCGTACTCGCAACACGGCGTCTCTCAGCATTGCATGCCGTTTCGGAATACTGCCCGTTATACTCAGATCCGCATCGGGGTTCTCTGAGCGACGCGCTGTGTGTACTTGCTACACGGCGTCTCTCATTTCCGAATGTTGATTTGGATAACCGCCCGTTTTATTCAGATCCGCATCGGTGTTTTCTGTATCATAATATACGAATAAAGTCCATGGGAATCTCATCTTCAATACTAATACTGGAAGATATAATCGAGAGACGGACAACTGGAGTCAAGTGCCCTGAAGAAGTCGTTTGGGATGGGAGAAAACAATGTCCCGTGACGAAACACGTGTTGGCTTGAATTGTAAAATCATGGACGGGCTACAAGCTTAAATTATAACATGATGGACGGGCTACAATGAATGTTTGGATTGGTTGTAACAAATTGAAACTATACCAAAAACGGTTTGAATTAGAATACCACTAATGAACGATAATAAACATTTGGATTTGATTGGATAAATTGAAATTATACCAATATTGATTTTTCTGTTTGAAGTGTATGGCTATTATTAAATCCTAACACTATTTGAGAGGTACTGCACATTGTTGTGATTAGGTTTGAGGTTCATTTGAACCTTTTTGAGGGTTGGGTGATTACCTTCGTGCAGGCACCCCTTTTTTATTGAGATCTCTAGCCTATTTGAATCCTGAGCGCCTTGTGAACCCTAGCATTTCACCCCATTAGTAAATTGTTTTTGTTTTAAAGACTGAATAAAGAAGCTAATAAAGACATTCAAAGGGGGGAACTATACAAATGCTCATAAATGAATGACAATTAAGGCATTTATATACTTCTGCAAGGCCCCCCCAGAGATGTCACAGTCTCACCACCCTCTCCTGCTCTCAAGGGGTTACAAAACTGAGCATGATAGATCAAGACATTTAAAAACGCAGACAATATGTTATAATTGGCAAGATGTCAGCTTAAACCTGAAGCCATTTTGGAGGTTATTTCCTTAGGACGAATTAGACTGAGACATCCACTTTGGATCTTTTGAAAAGAGCAAAGAGATGGAAGTGATTTAGCGGCTAGTGGGCACAGCTTATCTTAGCGTCATCAGGAAGAATAGATTAAACACAACTTAGTAGAATTTAGACTCCTTAATAGGATAACTGAAGGAAGAAGCCTATAATTTGAAAATTACATTTGGGTCTATGGGCAAAGTTAAATTATTACTCCTTCTGAAAATCACATATGTGTGGAACAATTTGAAAGAGGAGATTCTAAACTGTGGAGAAGAATTAGAATTAGAATGTTCCTGTTGAATTGAAGTTCTTTTGTAAATCCTTGACTGAGAATTGTTTAGCAATGGTAAGCTAACTGCTGGTGTGGAATCAGATTCCTATTTATTGTGTTATTTGTAAAACTTATAGCCAGGTTTTGACAGAATTAAAAATGTATAGACAATTTAGGTCGACTACAGAGGAATGTTTAATCAAATTTTGAGGAAAATATTCAATGGATCGATATGGCTGTGCATAGTGAGCTTTTTAGGTCTTGGTATAGACAGCATAAGTTGTGTGGCAGACGTCATGTCACCAATTCACAACAAACAAGAAGTATACAAAGAAGTATAAGATAAAGTAGGCTTTGGGTTAGCTCCCTTCAGCCATTTGCCTGCATGCATCTTTCATGATTTTCCATCGCTTCGATGGTCTCTCCATCAAGGCATTGGCATTTTGTGGATGTTTGCATTGTGCCTTTTTGTTCCATTTAGTTATTGATGTTAGGAAAACAAGTAGACTTCTTGTTTGACTAGAGTGTGTTCTTTGATATTACTTTGTAGACATGATTACATTTAAATTTCTTATGTATGGCTTTTTCAATTTAGAATGTTTTTGCTGTTTGGAAGCATTTGCCTAAAGATACAGTGGTAATCACTATCTGCTCTGTGTATTAGTTTGATTTACTACGCCCTCAGGATAACATCGCTTTCTGCAACACAAATAGTGGCCCTTCCTGAAATGCACCTACAATGTAACATATTGCTGCCTATCCCTTTTATGTTCATCACTTCCAAAGAAAACTTAATCTACTCACTCCTTTCAGGGTACGGTTTAATGCCACTAATGAAGTCTTGTTGGAAAAGAGGCCCTACTTTTATCATACTTGGGAAGATGTTCCTTCATTATAAGATTTTTCGATGACATCTAGGGGCAACACACACAAAGTCACCTAACTGTTACCATCACTTACCCCTTACAAAAAGTCAGACCTAATCATTTTACTACTGCTTCTTATATAGTGAAATGGGACAAATGACCGTGGGCATTTTTTTAAAAGTCATTCATGCTGGTTGAAAGGACAAAGTTATATGTCTAGAAGGCAGTGATGCCAGCTAAAAATTGGTGCAACAAAATGAAATGTTCTAATTATGCCATTTGTGACAAAGTTGAATGGTTCAATTGAGTTTAGAAACTTTCTAACGTAATCACATTGGGTAGTGAAACTTTCAATACCAGAAATAGAACAGAATTATTTAATGGAGTACTGGAAATTCCTTAATGGAATGTGATGAATCTTTTTTTAAGAACTAGATTTTTTGAAAACGCTGTAGATTAAATGTTCATAAGGGTGACAACAAATATATTATTACAGTTTATTTTATATTGCAAGTTGTGATGTTTGTTATGACCATGAATTACATGTTGTAAATTACTTCTGTAAATTTAATGCAAACATGTGTAATATAATAATACCCATACTGTTTTTAAGCACAATTTGAGTGCAAATGTTCTGGCACAGAGAGCAGGTGCAACGGCCCGCTTTGCAATAGAAAATGGTGGTCACTTTGTGTCCCCTGCCTTAGAAGTATACAAAGCACAGTGCCAGAATGTTTTGAGTTACAGAACTGAACTCTGGGGCCATTTGAACCTTGCGCATCTGTCAAACTGTGAAAGAGAGCTCTGAGAAAGTTTGCTAAGACTGTTGTCTGGCATACCGACACTCCCCCTGTACCTTAGGATTACTGATCTAATTTCTTGTGCCACAAAACACCCTTTTTATATTGGCAGAGAGTCTGGGGCACATATGAACTTAACCATCTCAAGAATGGGCCAGGTAATGCCTTGGGTTACACCAATATTAGAGCTTTGTGATGGTTTAGTATCTTACAGGCATGTTGGGGCAAAATGGCTGTTGCCCTTCTTAGGAGCTATCAGCATCCGAAATTTGAAATCTGCCTTGGTGAAAAAGTTAATTTACTTGCATGTGTGCAGTAATGCTTATAAGTTTACTTTGAACATGTCAGTGCTCATGTATGCCTTCACATGTGCAGTCTCATTTTATTGATCATCTGTAATTTTGTTTTTGCACTGGCTTAAAACCCATAAAAGCCTTAGACTCATTGCACATGTACATGCATTTTAAATGAAATATGGTTGTGCTATTCTATGATGTGTACTACAAATTTCTGCTGAACGATGCTATCAAAGTGTAGCCTTGTTCTGAAGTTGACAAAACAAACAGAAGATTTTAGAAAATAGTAGACTCAGCATTTGTTAGTCTTAACTGTATTTTCCACCCATGGACTTCTTGCATTCCTTCTCAAGAGATGATTTTGGCACCTGCTCAATAGCAGCTATCTGAAAGTTTATATTCTTTCATCTGTTCCCACTTACATTCATTGTTTTAAGAAAAATTTAACCAATATCACAGAAAAAGTTGTGAATTTTTGCACTATATACTTCAACTGATCACAGAAGAAGGTCCATTGAACTGGCAATTACCTTGCTTTATTTTTGAATGCCTGCTAGCTATTCGGCATTACACACATGTTAGCTTCTATGTTCTCTCACAAGTGTTGTGTTTTCTTTCTTTTGCACTTTGAGATATTAAAGATTTTTATCTTAAGTGAAACAATGGGTGCTGTATCTCATTACCTTTTTACTGCATGGCTCATAAAGAGCCAACTGATGGTTCTTGATACTGATTTTTGCTTTACATTGTTTTATGTTTACTTTTTATATTTTATATGTTTTAGCTTCTTGTATTTTATGGATGGCACCCATAATAAATGGCGCTTACACACCATTACCCTTATCAATGTCCCCAAACCCAAATCATGTGAAACAAGATTATACAATGGACCATGGGAAAAAGTCCCTGTAGTGGACATCATACTATTTTAAAATACAATTGTGATATTTGTTCAACAATGTAATATAGAACATTGCTGTCATGAAGGGCCAAAAGTGTGCTACAGAAACCCTCAAAATAAATACATAAAAGTTAACAGATACCCTTCTAGAACCGTGCAATGACCCAGATATGTGAAGCTTTTTTACAAGACTCTACTGATTAGAGTAGATCAGATTTCCACAATGTTTTAGTTATGGATAGGATTAGTATTTTTTTCAATGTTTATGTTACACTGCTCTGACAGCTCAAAGGCTAGTGGCCATGCATTTTTTTATAAAAGGAAATTGTTAGTTATTTCCTATTTTAATAAGTTGCAGAGACAATCTGGGTCCCTCTGATTGCTAGAAAAGACAGGATTGTAGTGCTGCAGTGTTTTTTGCTCTCCCGAAGTATCAATTGCTCTCAGGAAGCATTATTTTAAGGGTCAGTGGAGAGTCTGTGTTGTCGAACGTGATGCTCAGAGAATGTGTTCTACATGTGATGAAACTAAATACAACCATGTTCTACACACGTGTTGGAAAGCAGACAAGTGTGAGGATAGAGTCACAAGCAGCATATACAAAGCAGTCCAGGTTATGGCCGCAAACAGTATGAGTCTTGGTTATAGGAAAAGACAGAAATATATGGCCTTTCTGAAATGAGCTGATTGATCAAGTTTTCTTAGGCACTTTACTCCATACTTTGTATGTCTCCAGTCATTTTAAAAAATATGTTGTTTTAGGTTCACTTGGAAATTTACCTGTTGAAAGAGAACATTTGATGTTTTTCTTGCCAATATGGCAGCAGAGGAATTATGTAGGATTGATTTGAAGAAGGATCTGCTTTGTAACAAAACATATTTGTGGCTTTCATTAGGTCAGATATTTCTTTGTGTGTATGGAGGTTGAATGACCTTAGAGTTGGTTGAGTGCTACAAATAGGGAAATTTGGTGGGGGAGGCCCTGAGAAAACATTGCTTGATTTAGCCAGAAAAGAGGCTGTGAGGTTGGTTATGTTTTTATTAAAGTTGTTTGATAAAGTACTGCACATTTCCTTAGAGTGTTTACCTTTGTCGAAATGCAGTAATACAGAATAAGTTGACAAATATGAAGAGCTCTTTGGTTGGGCATGTAACCTCTGTGATGCATTGTTCATAGTGGAAACCCTTGGAAAATGCTTTCATTGAGATTTTAGTGATTTTCTAGTGATTTTCGTATTGCGTTTGGAATCACTTTTTATTATTTTGGCTGAGTGTTTACCTCCAAAAGGGATATGGTTTGGCTTATTTGTAGTTTTATATCCAAGTTCAACCGACCAGTCCTCCTTCTGTTAGGTTGCAGACGTATGACTTTTACATGGACCACCATGTGAAAAGCCCCTTACTACTTGTAAAGTGGTTGTTTGGACATTTCCATGCCAGTGTTTTTGGAGGTAAATAATTGTTTTTAGAATGAATTTACATCATTTTTTCCCAGCTTCTGATTTTAGTCAAATCCGTAGAGGCTTTGGTTGCCATAGGGATGTTGAGCAAAAAATGAATGATGTGGTTGTCACCCCATTTAATAGGGATATTCTAAGTGAACGAGATAAAGTTTGTTTTGGGGAAAATATAGCACTGAGGATGTGACCAGTCACAAGAGTATGATGCAAATACTGAAAAGCACCCAGAGGCCCATTGAACACAAAGGGAGCCTCTATTTTTACACCTGCTGTTAGCAGACTTTAAACAATGTCGATAAAAATGCTGCAAAGAAATCTCATAGTGTCTTTGCACTATTTGTTCAGCACCCCTAGCGCTTGAATGCCCCCGTTGCATACATTATGCCTGCCGCAGGCATAATGTGGCGCAAGGTGTTACAAAGTGGTGCACTGCAAGCATTGCGCCCTTTTGTATATATGGTAAGGCGTTTCTGGCCTTCCAGTGCCACATTAGCATCAAAAAATTACACTAATGTGGTGTTGGAATGGCGCTAGGCCCACATAAATCTGGACCTATGTTTATTATCGTTTTGTAGGAAAAGGGGTGGGGCACGGGCTATGATAGGGACGGAGGGAGAGTGCTCAGCACTCCCCCTCAGTACATATGTATGTTTGGCCGGCGTCTTGGGCCAGCCAAACACACATGCGCAAGCACTGGGCTTTCTCCAACCTGGCACTGTGTTGCTGGGCTGAAGAGAGCAGGGACAGGCTCCCAGTCTGCTTGGGAGTGCCCCGGCTGCATACTCCAGCCAATCCGAACACTGCTGTCATGCTTTCGGATTGGCTGCCGGGCAGGCTCGGAGCCTGTGCCTGCAGCTGCAGCAGAGGAGTGGTGCGGTGGTGGCGGCGGCAAGAAAGGTAAGTGGGTTTTTGTGTTTTTTTTAATTAAGCCCTCCCCACCCCCACACACGCTGCCCCTACAAAGTGCCACGAGCGGCTCCAGCAATGATAATATTTTGGATGACATGACAGACAGTTAAACATTGTTTGATGGCCTGGAGAAATCCATTATCACGGTACAGCACCTGCAAGCCAGCCAGATAAATGCTGTTAATAGGTATCTGCAAAGCATGTCAAGGTCACTGCTGAAATTGCCAAAAGGATAAGACCTTTGGTTTGCTGCCATGGAGAAGGAGCAATGTCTGTAAAAATGCAGGCGCAAGCAGCACTTGGCAAGCTATGATACTTTCACTAAATCTATCAATTGATTAGCCGTAGCCACAACCACTCTTGCCAGGAAGACTGTCAATATCCAAAATGATGTGGGGCACTGCTGCCAAGATGTTGCACATGGGCTGGTCCAAGTGACCACAGTTCTGGAAAACATGCACCCACATAACCTGACTGTCCCCCACATTTTGCCACCACCTAAAAGTGTAGATGGCTCTAGCCTCAGTGCCACATCTGTGCCAGATGGATGCTGTACCCGACGAACATGATGTCTGGAACAGATATATGCCCACCTCCACATCAATGTCCTGCTGAAAAGGCAACAAACACCAGAGGCTGTAAAAAGTGACTATTGTAAACACTCAGATGTATGAGACTTCTTTGTTATGTTTGTGTTTTCAAACTTTGTTTAAAAAACACACCCTATAAGGATACAGTTGATGATGAAGAATTACATTGTTATAACCTGAATAAAAGGTTACATTTCAGTCATGCACAAAACATTACATCATATGTGTTGTCTATTTCTTAGATGTGGTTATTTTTCTTACCTTAAAAATAGTTGTTGATGATCTCTGTGCATCAAACATGACCCTCTGCTGCACGTGACCCATCCTGCTGAATCTATAGTTGTGGTAGTTCATCATCTGAGTCTGATTCTTGCTCAGTGTTGATGCTGTGCAGACCCTTCCTCATGGGTATTTTGTAGAGAATGTCACATGCGGCAAAGATTTTACAACAGGTCATCAGTTTTGTGGATGCATTAGAATCAAGACTTGAGTATTCCAAAGGTATGTTCAAATATTGATCATGTTGTTGTACTGCCTGTCCCTTCTGATTCTTGAATGCAATTATGGTGTCAGTATCTGAGGGCACAAGCCATACGCACTGCCTCCTTACAAAGTATGAGAAGGATAGACTATCCAGTCATTTTACAAACACACTATTGTATGATTTGAGTTTGCATTTCTCTTACCTAGTAAAATTAAATTGCTAAAATCTCCCTGAGGCTGACTGTTATTTATTCCACTCTGGTGGAACTTCAAGGAGTCATGTGTGCTGTCTGGAATTTAAGCTACAGGGTCAGTTATGACGCATGGGGCATCTTACACTCTCTGTACATTGAGTGAATGTGTGCTGTTCTATTTCTAGAAATCAATTCATTTGCACAGGGGGGCATATGGCAATATGTGTGCCATCAGCACAACTAATTGCAATGGGAAACTGTGCTACCTGATAAAATATTTTTTGGTCTGTTGTAAATATTGGGGCGTATTTGGAAAATAAATATGTTGTTTCACTTTGCTAACCATGATGTTCAGAAACCTGTGGAAAAACCTAGAAAAAACACTTTATGACGCTCCCCGTGCCACTGCTATGACTGCCTGGTAACTGCCAGAAGCTAAAAGGTGTAGACAACACAATACATGCACATGTGGTGGGATTGCATTGCTACTGACAGTTGGGGTCTTTGGCTGAGGTTGTAACTCAGCAATTAAATTCAGAATGACCTCACTACTTAGTCTGTACTTATACATACTTATCATATAGCTCCTCCTTAGTCCGTTCAGACAGAGTGACCTTCACCCTAAATATCCTCTCCTGTCTACTCCTCCTCTCTGCCTACCAGCCAAAATCCTCATCCTCCTCGCCAAGACATACAGAGCCACCAGTCTGAAAGAGCCAGATTCATTTTGGGTGAATTTTTGTAGTTTGCACCTGGTTACCCGGTCACATGATGCACAGTGATGGTGATTGCATTTCTTAAATGGCCATTTTGTGATTATTAATAGTTAGGAAAACCTTTGTACATAGTGTTAGCAATTCACTATTTGCAAACCTCAATGTGCAATTTCCTATTTAGGAATTCCCAAAATACAATTTCTACATGCTGGAAATCAGAAATTGCACCGCCGAAAATGGCTTTTGTACATACTGAAATGGCATTTTGCATTTCCTAATGGCCTGAAATTGCAAACTGTACTGTTAGGAAATACAGAATGTCTTCATGCATATGTCCTGAAGGGCATCCACAAGCAGCTTTATATGGGGGTGGTCAATAAAGCAGGAGTAATGAGTTAAATAAGACTGCAGAAGGGGAGCATCAAACTAGCACTGATTCACTTTAAGAGATGATGAAGTCAGATGTAGGTTGGGTTTTTGTGGACCACTGCTTGCCCTTCAGCAGTCTTTATATGGCATGATTTTTTAAGAGGATTAGGTATTCATCCAGTAATGATTTGTGTAATATGGAAAGAATATCTTTGCCAAGCCAGGTTCAGGGTGAAGGGGAGTTCAAGTTTGAAATCTACCACTAGGCCATAGATAGGATTTCTAATTATGCTCAGGTATCTTGCATTGATAGGCATGCATGACAGGTGATTGAAGTCATAAAAGTCACAAGTTCAAATCCTAGCAAGGCAGAATTATCCTCGGGAGTCAGTAAATTGAACCCCATAAATTATGAAATAGTAAGGCCGGTTTCTCACAGTGCTTAGAAAAAGCAGAAGGTCTATGCAAAAAGGTATTTTTTTATATGATCTCCAGAAAAGATCACAGGAAATGGTTTGTAGTTGGCCAGCTCTGTCTCAAAGGAAAAAATTAACTACATTATTTTTCAAATGATGCTTGTAATGTTGTATGCTGAAATTCTTCTCTCTTTCTCTCTCTCTCTCTCTCTCTCTCTCTCTCTCTCTCTCTCTCTTCCTCTCCCTCTCTCGCATCTCTCTCTCCCTCTTTGTCTATCGTGGTAACTTAATTTGGCATGTTGGCCTTTTTGTTCTCTTTTTTTGTTCATAAGCTGTCTCTTTTTAACCTTGTTCTTAAACTTGTTTAAATTCTATGTAAGAAATTGTGTTATTAGTTGAGGGGTTAAGTACCCACTTGAAGTAATAATCTCAATCCTTGTGGTGAACCTACTAGAGTGATTAAATAAACATGAGCTCAATACCCTGGTAGCTGTGGCACAGAGCAGACAGGCTTAACCTTGAAGTAATGTGTAAATTATTTAACAGTACTAAAACAGTAATAAAGGTGAAATGCAAAACAACGAAAATTCCAAACCGAATTTGAAAATTTGCGAAATTTAATAAACAAAATGACACCAAAATTGTAAAAATCCAAAAAGAAGAAGCGAAGATATGATTTTTTAAGGTTTAAGTGGAATAGCACCAAGAAATACAAGGTGCCAATGGTAGTTAATGGTCGTGATAGAACAATCAGTGTCCATGATGGATTGAAGATCAGATACCCTAACTAGATTAATCCTATTCAAGGATTTAACCTTCTGTCTTTAGTCCTTTAATTCCATGTCCAGCACAGGAGTACATTAGTAAAGCCCCCTGGACCTCAGGGGAGGCATTAAGAGACTCACAGGGTGGTAAGCAGAGGCCAACAGGAGGGCCTAGTCAAGGTCCACTTACCACCGGACAGCTTGAAGTTGTTATGTCCTGGTAGCTTTGACAGGAGGTCAGTCTTCTGACCCGTGGAGTCCACCTTGTTGTCCTGGGTACAGGAGGGAGAGAAGTCTTCTACGGTTGTCTCAGGTCACAGACAGCAGTTTCAGTCCTCTACTGATCTTCCACAGCTCATGGATGTCTAAAGGATTTTTGGGGCACTGGTCAAGATTTATTTTACAGCCCTCTGTTTGCAGCAACTCTGAATTTCTTACCGCTTTTCAGCTCATTCAAACCCTTTTGTTGCCAAATCTGCTTGTTACCCCAAATGTAGAAAACGCATGCTAAAGGTAATTGTTAGATGATTACTAGAGTAGTGAATAATATTAAACTAGGACATACATACAATGTGCTTCAAACTGAAGCTTTCATTGCTGAATATTTGTAATAACAAATATATCCCCCTTCACTACTGACGTTCTTCCTGAAAATCAAAGCAATACTCTGAGGATTTTCACCATTCCATAATGACTTTCTTCTCATTTTAATTCTCCTGCCTTAGTCCTCTATTCCACTTTATGTGTGTGAACTTCTCTGTCTAGACAAATGCCCGTCTCTGCTGAGCAAGGCAAATGGAACAGAGCAGGATACAGAAGATGTGCAGGGACATAAGTAGAGCAGTACAGCGAGAGACATGACGTAGAGGGAGAAGTTGCAAGAGATAGAGATGATGTGGAAAGATATTTGAGCCACAGATAGAAGTAAAGTATATATAGAAAGGTGATACAGTCAGCTGGAAATATAAGGAGAGGTTACAAAGATGAAAACCTAGGTAGAGAAAGAGAGGCAGAAAAATGGGTAAGGTTTTAGAATGTAGAACAGACAGAAAGAGATATGGAAAAGGTAATCTAGAGAAAGGCAGAAGAGTACAGTACACTAAGGGGTGTGGTAGAGAGAGTTACTGATAAAAAAGGTTAGTTAGAGAGTAGTAAACAAAAGGAAGGTGTAGACAGGGAGAATAAAGGACAAATAAAGAGATGAAAGAGAAGGTGAGAGCAAATTGTGAAGAGGTATAGAAAAATGGATCAGGTAAAGAGAGTAGTGTAGAAAACAGAGAAGTAGAGAGAGGTGATGAGTAGAAGGAGAATCGTGGTGTAGAGAGAAAATAGGACATTGAGAGACATATGTAAAATAGAGAAGTAGAGGTGAGGCTTACACAGAGGTACAGAGTTGTGAGACAGACAACGAGGAAGTGATGGTGAGGTAGAGAAAATTGAGGGGTTGAGGTGAAATGAAATGGAGAAGTAGGTCTGTAGACAGAGATAGTAGTTGGTGTGTGAGAGGGAGACGCAAAGGAGTTGATAATAGAGAAAAATAAGTAGAGAAATAGAGGTACCTGAAGGGTGCATGATATTTACAAAGAGGAAAGAAAAGGAACAGCGGAGAATGAGAGAAAGAGGAGGTTGAAAGGTGAGGTAGTGAACCTTATGCTGAGCTAAATTTACAGGTAAGATACTGAGAGAAAGATGTGTGGTATACAGCTGAGGTAGTGAGGGATCAGTGTGGTAGACAGAAAATAGAGGAAGAGGTTAGGAGGAGTGGTAATGCAGAAAAACAACTGAGCAAGAGGTAAAGGAAGATAACACAACAAAGGCATGGGGAGAGACATACAAAGATAGAAACAAGGTTATGTGAGAAGTGAAATTGATGGAGGAGAGATACAGGGAGGACACACGGAAAACGCTCAGTGAGGTAGAGACAAAGGATGAGGTAGAGAGTTGAATTAGAGGGAGGGGATTCATAGTGATGGATGTAGATATATAGGCACAGAAAGTGAGAGAGAGAAGAGCTAGGTCATGAGTGAGAGGTAGAAATGAAGTTGAGTGGGATATTTTGGGTATATTGAGAGAGAGGTGAGGTAAAGGGAGCTGAGTTAGAGAGTGAGAATGAAAGCATATGGAGAAGGGGAGATGGAGAGATAGAGAGTGGTTTTGAAGCGGGGTTGACAGAGATGAAGGGAGGTGAATTAAAGAGATATAAATTTAATGGAAAGCCTAAGAAAAGGCAACAACTGCCTTAGGCTGCAAGTTACTTTGTTGAGTTGCGCAAAAGGGAGAAAGCAGAGCAGATGCATATTATTAAAAATGTCCCACTGCTGCTCACTGCCCCTGCACTGGTGCACAACCTTTGCACTACGGCGCAGAGATGTATGTCTGCTATCTACTACAGCGTGTAGACTGGAAACATACAGTGGTGGCCAGCAGGAAACAAAACTGGTGGGGCGAATATTTAACCCACTGATAGGCACTGGTAAAAAAAGCAGTGTCCGTAGGCTCAAAGCTCCCAACCGTGGTCCAATTTGAACAATGTTTACTATGGGCCACGATTGAGAGCTCTGGAGTTGAGGCTGAGGACACTGCGAGTTTCTCACAGTGCCTTTTATTAAGTTGAATCAAATTAAAATAAACAAATATTAATTTACTTACCCACTGCTCCTGTTCACCTCTCCAGTCAGTGGCTCCGCCAGCACAAGCAGCAGTATCCAAAAACCTCATAAAACCCCCCCTACCAACCCTGGCGCTGCTCTCATGATGCTCATGCAGCATAAGGGATTCATCAGGATTGGTTGGAATGCATTGGTTTGACACTCCTTTAGGCCCTAGAGGCCAGTCCTTGTTTTCCACCCAGCTGTCTAAGACAGCTCAGGTTGGAGTGTTTAAAGTACACGTCAGGCTGGCTGTCACAAGACAGTCTGCCATAGTGACATGCACACTTTAAACTGAAGTGCACACTTTGGCTCCCAGCTGCAGGTCCCTCCCTCAGACTTGCCTTCTGCCAAAGTGAAAAATAAAATGGTAATACATTTATTTATTACCACTTTATTTTTCATGTTTCCTTCACTCTCAGTGATGCTTCTCTGCCCTCATGGAGGCACCCCTGCTGGAAACATACCCTTCCAGTACGAAATGTTATGCCTAGACAAATTCTTCAACATTACAGACATTGTATATGTGCTATACACTGTAGAAATGGGTTGAATCTTAGCAGAAACAAAACATTACTCCATTATAGTGCCTGCTTCGGTTAGGTGTTCTGTTTTTTATTCAAAGCCCATTATAGCTATCTATAGTAGATCAGTCTTTGAGTTAAAAAAAATCTCTTGGGGACAGATGTACAAGGCCCTACCACCACCAGAGCATCACTTTTTGCGACGCTCCGGTTGCGCTACACACTTCTCCATTTATGCACGAATGTGTAACGCCACTTTCTTGTAAATATGGGCCCCTCCAACACAGTTTTATACTTAAAGGGGCATGCTATGGGTATTGCAGCGGGCATTCCCCCGCAACACCCATTGCTTTTAACGGAGCCCCAGATTTACAAGAATTCATAAATACAAGGCAGTGCCAAAATCTAAAGCCATCCCATGGCGGTACAAGGAATACTTTCATTCCTCCTTGTTTTTTGCTTTTTTTGTGTGCTGCATTCTGCAGCACACTTAGAAGAAGTAAAAAGCCATGGATGATTGTTTATGTGCAGGATGGGACACCTTCCTGCACATAAACAATCACACCCCTCACCGTAGATACCTTTGTACTATGGTGCAAAGATGCCTGCGTTGGCGCAGGCTGCTTAATTTAGCACAAGGTAAAACGCAGGGGTGCGCCATATTCTTGTAAATACGGCACATCCCTGTTATTCAAAACTGGCACAGCAAAAAAACTTTGACATGCCCTACTTTTAAATTACATACACACTGTCTTAGGAATAATTTATAAATATTTAAAAAGAAGGTTTAGGCTTGTCAAAAAGGGTTATTTTGGCTAGTCGAATTTGCCATTATACCCTACACAGCCAGGCTACTGGTGGCAGGCCTGCAGTCATGTTTACATTGTCGCTGTAGTGGATGGCACAATGGGTGCTGCAGTCCAGTTGAGACATTTAACACACAGTCCCTGGGCACACTTTGGAGCTTTATAATGGAGACTTATAGGTACGTTAAATATGCCTATCAGGTATTTACTAATGTCATCATGTTCAAAGGTGTAGCTCAAGGACTTCACCTCTGGCTAGCACAAGTAAAGTGTACAGAGTTTGACAGCTAGCAAAAATAGGGTTCGGTAAAAGGCAAGAAAAAAATCTGAGGTGACCCAGCAGAAAGGGCAAATTTCCAACATTCCAGAACAGATGCTGTGATCCACAAAGCATTTTTCCATGAATAGGTGTCACTTACTGTAGGACATTTAGGCGTAAGCCAACAGTAAGCCACACCCACTTACAACAAAATCTTTTTGAGTCAAGCTTTTAATGTTGACTTTCAATGTTGTCATAGTGTATTTATCATGTTTTGTTTAGATGGTGAAAGATTTAACAATAACACAGCTCTATTATTTAGCACATTGAATATGGTTCATAACACAATCTTCACAGTATATTTATTTATATAACGTAAAAATCACATTTTTTCATTCTTTAGGTTCAAGCCTACCAGACAACCCAGCTGTCTGGTTTGCTAAATACATTGTGGGTATATTCAGAAAGCTACCCATTGCTTACCATTGACCTTATAGTTTGTGGTTTGTAACTCATATTTTCTGGCTTTTTATCTGCTGGCTTTATTTGATATTAGACTGTCCAGGGTGAGTATGTTTCTCCCAAGGAGCAAAGCCTTTTTACACCAACTCCCTTTGCATTCTTCCACCAGGGCTCCTTTCTGCAAACAGGCCAGCAAATCTTGTTCGTATTTTGTCACATTAGCTCTGCATTCAAAGACAGAGATCAAATGTCAGGCCCTGTCTTCTGAGGGAGCTTGTGATTACTTTTCTTTCTCAGACTTCAAAGTGAGAGGATTTATGTGATAACCTTGGTGGATACTGGAGGTAGGAAAGGTTTTATTCTAGCACACAACAACATTTAAATAAACTGTGCAAGAATTTCAGAATATATCAGAATTATGAATGCTCAATTGAAGTACGATTAAAACAAGTCAAAACACCTGGTGATACAAGTCCCACACATTATTATTTGTGCTCTGTATAGTTTTATTAGTAAAACTCTGTCTGTGCAAACATAAAAGTAATTTTAATTGAAAATGTGTTGCCTGTAATGGCAGTGTGCTACCACACCATGCATACTCCACTCTATGCCACCCCACTCTATACTGCATCACTCCATGCCACTGCACTCTACTCTACACCACACTACTTTACACCTCTTGTGCCACGGTATTTTGCACCACTGCACTCTACTTCATTCTGCACCACTGCACTCAAAGCCACTTCATTCTATGCCTCTCTACTCAATTCCAATGCGCTCTATGCAATTGTACTCTACACCACTCCATTCTAGGGCACTATACTCTACGTCCCTCTGCAAAACTACACTCTACACCACTTCACTCTATGCCAGTACACTCTAAGTAAATGCACTTTACTCTGTAACACTCATTTCTATGCCAGTCCACTGTACGTCACTCTAATCTACTCTGCACAACTGCACCCTACACCACTTTACTCCACACTATTACATTCTACTCCACCCTACACCACTGCAATTTACCCTGCACCACTCCACTCTACGCCACTTCACTGTACTCTGAAACAATCTAATCTAAGCCACTTCACTCTACATCGCTCTACTCCACTCTGCGCCACTCTTCTCTATACCACTGCACTATACCTCTCTCTGCTCTAAATCATTGCACTCTATCCCACTGAACTCTATGCCAATGTGCTCTATACAGCTGCATTCTATGTCACTGCACTCTACTCCATTGTATTCTACTCTGCACCACTGTACTCTATGCCACGCAATGCCAAAGCATTCTACTCCACTCCGCACCACTGGATTTTACAAAACTCTGCTTTGCAACACTGCACTATCTGCCACTGAACTCTGCACCACACGACTCTGCACTACTGCACTCTATGCCAATGCACTCTATCCCACTGTACTCTGCATCACTCCTCTATACACAACTCCACTCTGCACCACTCTGCTCCACTCTACTCTCTACCACTGAACTCCACGCCACTCCACACTATGCCACTACACTCTGCACCACTGTACTCTAATATACGCCACTGCATTCTATGATGCTGCATTGAATGCTGCTGAATTCGATGCTGCTGCCCTCTATGCCACTGAAATCGACATCACTATACTCTGCAACATTCTACCCCAATGTACTCTAAAGGAGTCCATTCTACTCCACTCCACTCCATGCCACAGCACTCTACACCACTGTACTCTACTCTGTACCACTGTGCTCAATGCCACTGCACTCTGCACCACTCTATTCAACACCACTCTATTCAACACCACTCTATTTTACGCCACTCCATCCTACACCACTGCACTCTACAACACTCCACTCTGCAACACTACACTCTGTGCCACTCTACTATGCACTACTGCATTCTATGCCAATGCACTCTACGCCATTGTACTTTATGCCATTCTGCTCTACATCACTCCACTCTGTGCCACTGCACTCAGAATCACTCCTCTCTAACCACTGCACTCTGCATCACTCCACTGTAAACCGCTGCTCTCTGCATCACTCCACTCTAAGGCACTGCACTCTGCAACACTCCACTCTTTGCCACTGCACTCTATGTCACTGTACCCTATGTCACTCTACTCTGCACCACTCAACTCTGTGTCACTGCACTCTACTCTACTGCACTATACTATGCAACACACTAAACCAATGCACTCTACTCAAGCTCACTCCACTCTATTCCACTCTACTTTACTCCATTGTACGTAACTCCACTCTATGCCACTCCACTCTACAACACTCTACTCCACTCTTCGCCATTCCACTTTACGACACTCAGCACCACTCTCCTCCCTGCCACTTTTAGCCATGCTGAACAATAGGCACACTGGTGTACAACATGGCTAAAACACATTGGCAAACCAAATAGCTCTTCCATAGGCAAGACCTATTGGCTATGCCAATGCTTGTGCTTTTTCTAGCGACTCGCAAAGACATTTTGCTCCTCATAACAATGCTATCCAACCGTGGGACAAGGCTCAATAAAACTAAGAGCGTATGTTGCTGATAAGGGAACTGCCTTCAGACCCACTTCCGGAGTGTTTTGGTTTTACAAAGCATTCCTGTGAGCAACTAGCCCGTGACCAAGCGAAGGGCCAATAAACCGAAGGACATTCGCGCAGAAAGTTCGGCTACTGCAAGTAAAAAGCAAAATGACCAAAAATAAACCCCCTAACGCTAGAAAGGGAGCTTCTCTAGAGGTGTAATTTTTCTATGAAAAAAAAAATATTCTGAATTTGGAGGTAGGACATATTTCCACCTAGCGACCTGATGATGCAGAAATGAGCGTGGCTTAGAAACCGGATAATGCTCTGACGTATTTTATTCTCTCTGAATTGGGTGTCATTCACCCCAAGTCATCTGCGTGCTTTGCAGGTTTTACTTGAAACACGTGCATATGAAGACACAATATCCCGCGAACCCGGATATGCATGTTAGCTGCCGCATTCACCCACACAGCTTCTAATTAACCCTCTTTGACTTAATCATTGTGACTGGAAACCGCCTTCAGCCTCGGGCTAACTAGGTTAGTGTTTCTTCTGAAGGACGTGGTGACATTACTGGTCACTCGCTGTTGTCAACACATGGCCCCTTTGAGCGAACTCAGCATTCTCTTTGACAGCGTACATGCAATCTTGTTAATAAATAACCCAAACCAGCATTTACTTGAAAAGCTATTAAGCATGAGCAGCACTAAATGGAGACCAAAATTATGATGAAGGAGATTGCTCGAAGCCAATGGAAATGAGAGAGTAGGGTGAGTGGGGCTTCAGGAATGCGACTCTGGCATACGTTTACAGTGATTGCTAGGTTCATGCAGTGGGAGTGCAAGACAAAGGCCGCAGTATCATTCGAGTGTCTATTTGGTGAACAGCATCGCCTCGTTTCCTGCATCATGCGATTTGATGTCCGCAAAGCGGCATTACGTTTAAAATCGATGGAATGAAACATAGTATCTGTGAACCAATGTAGGGAGGAGGTGGATTTCAAATGGAAACTTCCAAATGTCAGATGTTTATTAAAAAGATTTGGATAAGATCATAAACTGTTTTTGATGGGTGTTATTTCATGTTCTTGCTGGTTGGATAAGACAGTGCTTGCTCAAAACACTTTTTACCATCCAATGTTGAAAACAGGATTCTAGAGGCACAAATATGGGTCAAAAACGTTTGTGAATTGTAAATTGTATTTATGTAGTGCTTACTACCCCTGACTAGGGGTTGAAGCACTATGCGGCAAGTAGCACTCTACTCAGAAACCCAGGATTAGAGTCTAATAGTTAGTAGATTAGTAATAAGTGCTATTTTTTTCTTTCTTTGTACATTAGTTTTGATTAGTTTATGTTCTTGATTTCTTGTGCCTCTAGCAGAGTTTAGAGTAGGGATAGAAACATACAAATGGTTTTGAAAAAAGGAGAAGTAGAAAGGGCCTTATTTAGATTTCGGCGGATGGGTTACTCCCTCACAACACTGAGGGATATTCCGTCCACTGAAATATAAATCCCTTTATTTCCCAAGGGATTTATATTTTTGGCAGGTGGGAGATCCGTCACCGTTGGGACGAATTAACCCATCCGCCGAAATCTAAATCAAGCCCTAAGTTCATGGCAGTCAGAACAATTAATGGCATTTTTAATAGAAACTGAAATTAACTTACAAAACATATTCCCATTAAACTGGGTCTGGGTTTAGTAGCTGAAGTAAACTCCTTCCCTTAAATGACCATATGTACATAGAAGAAGCAATATTTACATGGTTTGATGTACGCGTACATATATTTTGTGGTGAAGCATTGAAATATATTTTTCTTTTTTTATTTCTTTGCTATTCTTTTTATCCTCTAACTATAATTAACTTACACATGCATTTAAACACATGCCACTTTATAAAGTTTTTGCAGCAGCTATGAACCCCTCTGTATATGCACCTATATGTCACACCGAAGCAGCAATATTGACATGGTCTGATACACACATGTATCTTGTGGCATAATATAAATATTTTCTTCTTATATTAATGTGTCTGCTTATAACAGGAAGCATCGTTCAATGTACAATGACACATGTATAACATCAACCTTATCTCCATATCATGAGAAGCAGTTTGCCATATCTGAGTATACTGTTGTGGTAGACTGTTGTGTTTGGAATATAGTTGTCATGTAGTGACTAATCTTTTGAAGCTGAGATGGCTGTCAGTGGTTCTTATGTGTGTGGGTAGCGAATTCCATAGTTTGGTTGCTTGAACGGAGAACGATGCTCCACCCGTGGTTTATTTTCTTGCACACAGGAATTTTGAGGCGCAGAGCCATTGTGCAGCGTAAGTTCCTTTGTGGTATGTATTTGTTGATTTTCATCCTCATAAAAAGTGGTCCTTTGTTATGTATTGCTTTGTATGTAATACAAAGTAGCTTGAAGGTAGGTCTTCTGGCAACTGGTAACAGGTGTAAGGCCCTCAAAGCAGGGTAGATTTGTGATTGTGGCTTTACATGTAGGAGTCTAACAGCCATGTTCTGAATTCTCTATAATGTTCTAATACTCGACAAAGAAGGGCCATGATAGAGATCATTAGTGTAATCCTCTTTTGATAGGACTTGAGAGATGCTAGCTTGAGCCTTGTCGGGGAATCCTAGTTGCAGGAAGTTGTGTTGAAGAGTTTTTATTGTGAGAAAGTTTGATTTGGCTACCTTTTCCACATGTGCATTAATTGACATCTTGGCATCCATGGTAATTCTGGGATTTCTTACCTCCTTAGATATTTTTAGAGGTGGTCCTAGATCGTCAGGCTAGGCACAGAGAGGGTCATAGTTTTTTCGGAATAACCACAGGTGAGTATTTTGGTTTTGGATGCATTCAATTAACTCCATATCGTACATTGGTCAGCATCTTGGAGGAAAGTAAAGATTGTTGATGTTCCAATGTCCTAAGGGCTTGCTAATTTCAGAAGTATCTGTTTATTATCTGAGTAGTTATAGCAGGGGAGGTCAAAATCATTGACCAGGCCTGCTAATGATTTTATGTAGATGTTGAAAACATGGGTGAGATGATTGAGGCTTGATGGACGCCTGCTTTAATGCTGTATGGTTCAGAAGAGAAAGGAGGAGTATGTGTAACATTTGTTCTGTTGTGTAGGTGTGATGTAATACAAGCAAGATCTGTGCTCTGTATTCCAGCTTCCTCAAATCTTTGGATTAGTGTGTTATGATCCACTACATCAAAAACAGCTGAAAGGTCCAAGAGACGAATGGCGGCAACCCCATTCTGGAATAGTATGTTTTTGAAATTTATTCCAGATAGAAAATAGGGCTGATTCAGTGGCTGTTCCTGAGAGAAAACCAGTTTGGAAATTGGAAAGTATGGAATTGTCTTCAATTAATTGTGACATGTGAGTGTTCTTTCTGTAAGTCTGCCTGTTTGCTGTGGATCTCTAGTTCCCGGGGTCTTGATTGTCCAGGTTAAATTTCTTTTAATAACGGCTGTATGTATACCTTTTTTAAGTCTTCTGGGAAAACTCCTGTTGTTAAGGAGTTGTTGATGAGTGTTCTGACTGATATACCTGCTGAATTTGTTAAAAATATTTTTTTTGAAGATTTGAGGTGGACAAGAGACAGAAGGGCAATCAGCTGGCTTGCTGGCTTTGACAAGATCCAGAAATTCCATCAGTGATAGTTCTTGGAAGGATCATAGAGGCTGTGTTTGCCTTTCCCTGGAGAGTTGTGTTGCAAATGGATTAGGACCATTGGTTTATTTGTTATTCATTTAAGAATCCAACATGTTTTCTTTAGTTGTCTAATGATATGTCAGTTTGTGACAAAATTCTTGTGAAATGGGATAGATAATATGCA